>NC_141876.1:153301287-153604318 GCF_056163025.1 Triticum urartu
CACACTTTTGTTTACTTACAACTCAAGAATTACAACTCGATACTTAGAAAAAAATATGACTCTATGTGAATGCCTCCGGCGGTGTACCGGGATTGCGATGAATCAGGAGTGACATGTATGAAAAATTAAGCATGGTGGCTTTTCCACAAATACGATGTCAACTACATGATCAACAAAGCAATATGACAATGATGATGTGTTTCATAGTAAATGGAATGGTGGAAAGTTGCATGGAAATATATCTCGGGATGGCTATGGAAATGCCATAATAGGTAGGTATGGTGGATGTTTTGAGGAAGATATAAGGAGGCTTATGTGTGATAGCGCGTATCATATCACGGGGTTTGGATGCACTGGCGAAGTTTGCACCAACTCTCAAGGTGAGAAAGGGCAATGCACAGTACCGAAGAGGCTAGCAATGATGGAAGGGTGAGAGTGCGTATAATCCATGGACTCAACATTAGTCATAAAGAACTCACATACTTATTGCAAAAATCTACAAGTCATCAAAACCAAGCACTACACGCATGCTCCTAGGGGCATAGATTGGTAGGAAAAGGCCATCGCTCGTCCCCGACCACCACTCATAAGGAAAGCAATCAAAGAACACCCCATGCTTCAAATTTGTCACATAACGTTTACCATACGTCCATGCTACAGGACTTGCCAACTTCAACACAACTATTCATGAATTTCACAATTACTCAACTAGCACACCTCTAATATTACCACCTTTATATCTCAAAACAATCTATCAAGCATCCAACTTCTCTTAGCATTTAAAATTTATAACCAAAGTGAATCACCATGCTGTTCTAAAGGACTCTCAAAATGATATAATTGAATCATGAGAGATCAATTATCTCTATAAAATAGAACCACCACCGTGCTCTAAAATATATAAGTGAAGCACTAGAGAAAAAATTATCCAACTCAAAAGATATAAGTGAAGCACATAGAGTATTCTAATAAATTCCAATTCATGTGTGTGTCTCCCAAAAGGTGTGTACACCAAGGATGATTGTGGTAAACTAAAAATAAAAGACTCAAATCATACAAGACGCTCCAAGCAAAACACATATCATGTGGCGAATAAAAATATAGCTCCAAGTAAAGTTACCGATGGACGAAGACGAAAGAGGGGATGCCTTTCATGGAATCCCCAAGCTTAGGCTTTTGGTTATCCTTGGATTTTACCTTGGGGTGCCTTGGGCATCCCTAAGCTTAGGCTGTTGCCACTCCTTGTTCCATAATCCATCAAATCTTTACCCAAAACTTGAAAACTTCACAGCACAAAACTTAAAAGAAAATCTCGTGAGCTCTGTTAGTAAAAGAAAACAAACCACCACTTCAAGGTACTGTAATTAACTCATTATTTATTTATATTGGTGTTAAACCTACTGTATTCCAACTTCTCTATGGTTCATAAACTCTATTACTAGCCATAGATTCATCAAAATAAGCAAACAACACACGAAAAACAGAATCCGTCAAAAACAGAACAGTCTGTAGTAATCTGTAGGTTTCGAATACTTCTGGATCCCCAAAAATTCTACAATAAACTTCTGGAAGTGAGGAATTTATCTATTAATAATCTTCAAAAATAATTAACTAACTATCACTCTCCAATAAAAAATGGCAACAATTCTCGTGAGCGCTAAAGTTTCTGTTTTTTACAGCAAGATCGCAAAGACTTTCCCCAAGTCTTCCCAAAGGTTCTACTTGGCACAAACACTAACTAAGCATAAAACCACATCTAAACAGAGGCTAGATGTATTATTTATTACTAAACAGAATCAAAAATCAAGAAACAAAAATAAATTGGGTTGCCTCCCAACAAGCGCTATCGTTTAACGCCCCTAGCTAGGCATAATATTTCAACGATGCTCACATGGAAGATAATAATTGAGACAAATAGAGCATCATGAAACATGTGACAAATACATCTAATTCTAACATACTTCCTATGCATAGGCATCTTATAGGCAAACAAATTATCAAGGCAAGCAAAAACTAGCATATGCAAGGAAGCGGAACGAAACAATAGCAATCTCAACATAACGAGAGGCAATTTAGTAACATGAAAATTTCTACAACCATATTTTCCTCTCTAATAATAATTACATGTAGGATAATAAGAAAATTCAACAATATAGCTATCACAAAACATATTCTTAACAAGATCCACATGTATGCAAAGTTGACACTCTTCCAAAATAGTGGGATTAACATTAACTAAAGCCATGACCTCTCCAAACCCACTTTTATCAAAAACATCATAAGATTGAACATTCTCCAAATATGTGGGATCTAAAGTTGACACTCTTCCAAACCCACTTTCAATAATATTGCAAGCACCATTATCAATCTCATATTCATCATGGGGCTTAAATAAATTTCAAGATCAAAAGAAGTATCACCCCAGTCATGATCATTGCAACAAATAGTAGTCATAGCAAAACTAGCATCCCCAAGCTTGAGGTTTTGCATATCATTGACACAATTGACATTAAGAGAATTTATGATAACATCATTGCAATCATTATTTTCATCGAAGGAACTATCAACCATGGGTGCAATAGCAACGATACCATGTTTAACATAAGGAACTATAGCAAATTCATCTTCATAAATATTGGCATCATGGCCACAAGAATAGCAAGCATCATGTTCATCAAGGGATATTTCAAACAAATCATCGGAATCATAATTATCTATAGATTCATGCATATCATTATTCTCTTTCAAAGCAATGGTTATTTTTTCAATTAATTCTTTGACATAGACATTATGAGCATAGTTTTCATGGCAATATTTAAGTATGTCAAAAAATTTAGATTCGTAGAGAGTAATGTCATACTTTTCAATCAAATAAGCAACTTCATAAGCACCCTTAAAAGCAACAAATTCTTCAATTTGTTCGATATCATAGTAACTATAAACACCCTTTGTATAAGAAGATAAGATTTTATTATCATTAAACTCACATAGGTAGGGGAGGTGTTTTTTAGGGTTCTTAGAGCAACAAGTAAGATCACAAATTTCACAAAGATTCCAAGCATGACATAGTAATTTGTTTATTTGATCCCATAAGAGTATCCCTTTTTCAGACAAACGATGACGCACAAAATGAGCATGCTCATCTAAAGATTTCCCATCAACTAGGCTAGTTGGGGTTTCAGCACGAGCGCATAAGGAGAAAAGATGATCCAAGTAGAATACTTTAAGTGGATCCATATCAATAGATTTTTAGCAAGCAAATAGAAGGCACATGGAAACACAAAGAAAGATACATACGGGAAGAAGGTGAATGGAAAAAAGGCGAATAAAATGGCAAGGGTGAAGTGGGGGAGAGGAAAACGACAGGCAAATGGCAAATAATGTAATGCGAGGGGTAAGAGTTTGTGATGGGTACTTGGTATGTCTTGACTTGTGTGTAGACTCCCTGGCAACGGCGCCAGAAATCCTTCTTGCTACCTCTTGAGCACTGCGTTGGTTTTCCCTTGAAGAGGAAAGGGTGATGCAGCAAAGTAGCGTAAGTATTTCCCTCAGTTTTTGAGAACCAAGGTATCAATCCAGTAGGAGGCCACACGCAAGTCCCTCATACCTACACAAACGAATAAGAACCTCGCAACCAACGTGATAAAGGAGTTGTCAATCCCTTCACGATCACTTACGAGAGTGAGATCGGATAGAGATAATAATGATAAGATAAATATTTTTGGTATTTTTATGATATAGATTGACAGTAAAGATTGCAAAATAAAATAGATTGGAAACTTATGTGATGGAGAATAGACCCGGGGGCCATAGGTTTCACTAGTGGCTTCTCTCAAGATAGCATAAGTATTACAGTGGGTGAACGAATTACTGTCGAGCAATTGATAGAAAAGCAAATAATTATGAGAATATCTAGGCATGATCATGTATATAGGCATCACGTCCGTGACAAGTAGACCGACTCCTGCCTGCATCTACTACTATTACTGTCGGCGTTCTGGGAACGGGGGTCCCCAGACTTGCCTGCCTGCGGCCTGCGGCGTGGCTCAAAGGGGGGCCCAGCGCGGCCCATCTTCACCAACACAAACACAAGACCCTCGCGAGGGGCCAAGCCTCGCGGGGCGGACGACTCGGAGCTTCCTCAGGCGCGGCCTCGTCAGGCTGGCTCACGAGGAGGCGGAGAGATCAAGGCGGGGTACCTCACGAGGTGCCTGTGACGCAAGCCATCACGACTGGGGGCGCCAGGCAGGTGCCAGCCCGCGCAGTGTCCTCCCTTCCTCTTTGGTGCAAAGGGGGCAAGCGCAACAGCGGAGTACCGAGTCATCAAGCAAAGGTTGCCATTTCGGTGCAACAAGACCAAGACCAGGAGGACTACGAGACGGAGGTCACCGTGGAGCCCAAGACGGCGTCATCACCAGAGCTTTGCGCAGGCGAAGACTACTTTTGTCAGGATAGCTGATACTAGCTGTCCCCCTTCAAATTAGCCCGCCATTGTTGGCTCCCTTCCAGCTCGATATTTGGGAAGAGGACCAGGGCCTCTATAAATAGGACCAGCCACCCACAGAGCCAAGAGAGCTGGCCGGGGGGTTGGAAGGATAGAGAAGATCAGGTAGAGAGAGAGAGAGAAAGGTGACTGAGCTCCTCCCAGTAGTTCATCGCCCCAGCCAAGAACAGACCCTCGCGAGGCTGTTCTTCCTTGTATTGTTCATCATCATCAGCCCAAGAGGCAATCCACCACACCACACACTGGAGTAGGGTATTACACCACAACGGTGGCCCAAACCAGTATAAACCCTACGTCTCTTGTGTTGTTCTTTTCTTAGTTTAGATCCTAGCAAGGCGGAGGAGTGCAGGTAGGTAGGAGGCGAAATCTCCGTGCGCACCCCAATGTTCGAACCTCAAGGGTCCGCCGGTACCTGAAATCCGACATTTGGCACGCCAGGTAGGGGTGCGCCGGAATCCCCCTTCTACCGCTTCGCGCCCCGTCGCGTCATCATCACCATGTCCGGCGACCAAGCGGGCAACCCAGATCCGTGGGCGGCGTGGCCCGCCCGCGCAGAGCCACTTGCCTCGGGCGACCCCGTGCCCCAGGCAGCTCGCGGTCCGCAGGGCACTGCGGGCCGCGGGCGACGCGGACAGGCTCCGACAGCTCTCACACCGCGGCAGGCGCGGTCGGCAGCAAGGGCCTCCAATCACGCCGCGACCACGACACCGTACACCCGCAGGGAGCAGGCGAACTCGAGGGCCACGCTCACAGTGGCCCGAGAGCTGCTGCAGTGCAGGCTGCTGGAGGGCGGCCACGACGTGCTGCTGGAGCTAGTGGCAGAGCTCCTGGGCTTCGCCGCCTCGGGGGCTCACCCCTTCTCCACCCAGCTCCCATCTCAGGCCCAGGGCGGCCCGCGTGGGGGCTCTGCGCGCGCCCGCGGGCTCCAAGGCTAATCCAACGCCAGCGAAGCTGTCAGCGCCGGACCGGCGGCGGCGCTGCCCCCGCTCCCGGTCCGTGAAGAAGGACTCGACGCGACCCGCGACCCCAGTGGACAGCCGCGCTGCCACCCCACGGTGGGCGCGTCAGGCAGGACCGCGTGGCATGCAGGGCATTACGGCGTGGCATTCGGGATGACGGAGCCGGAGGAATACGTGCCCCTCATGATGGACCGAGGACACCCACACGAGAGCGAACAAGGCTCGCTCCTCAGCCCAAGCTGGGGGGACGAGGCACCAGAAGCTGAGCCTTTCCGGGAGCCCCGGGACGGTCCCACTGGCCACGATGGCGCCAACGATTATCGGGTACCGCTAATTTTTTAGGAGCAGGCATACGCTAACCATGGATCGCAGGAGGTGCAGGTCACCACAGCGAGCAGCTGCCCCGCTCCCACAGTCTCCTGCCCCTCGGGAGGAGGGCGCAGGGGGCTGTAGGAGAGGGGCCGGGATCCGACATCACCACCGCGGCGTTCGGAGCAAGGTGCTCTCAGGAGGTAGGCCCTCCGCTGGGGAGGTGCCTCAGGGCCTGCCCCCGGCGGAGGACCCGTGGTCGTCGGGGGAACCGCTGGCGACCGCTCTACCCCATCGGCGGCATCCTAGTTTCCGGTCGTCGTTGATGGCACTAGAGTGTGGCGCAAGGCGGGGCCCTCATCTGGCGATATGAAGCAAGGCCAGTACCTATGAAGAAGGCCCAGTGCCTGTGAAGCTCGCCGCCCCATGACACTCGCGTAATAATGAGTGGGGCTGTACACGCCCCGGAGTCTCAGGGGTGCCGGCCTCAGGCCCTGGGGCTCCCTCTCACGCCCAGTGGCAGCACTTAGCTCCACGCTGGTGAGAAGACGTCCAAGACTAGACTAGGTGCCGGACGCGGCCTTTTGTTTGCTTTCGTCGCTTTTCCCTTTGGTTGCCGCTTTCCCCCGCTGGATTCAAGTTGGATTCGAATTTGAGATTTGCGTGTGTTCGGGGAAGGGGTGCTTAGTCTCGTTCGAGCAATTTCTCGCGTTTTGGTTACCGCATCGCCTCAGCTTCCTCCCCTCGCGAGCCGGGTCAGGCTTAGCTTGCGCGCAGCCCAGACTGCCACCGACGTGACCTCTCAGGAGGATGTTTTATTGCAGATCCTACGAACCCAATCAGGGAACACTCGAAACACCACAACCCCCTGCGGGCTGCCTCAGGGCCAGCACGGGACAAAGGTAAACTAGTCGACCAGCACGTCACTTGGGCCAACCACTTGGCGCGGGCGCATGGGCAATGTAGCGTCTACTAATATGATGAACACAAGTTTTACATAAGGGGCTCCCCCTCCAAAATGCTCTCACTGCAATCAGGCCAAAACCTGAGTTCTATTCATGCAGGGTAAGGAAGTAGGAGCGATGCACAATCAGTCGGATGAACCCCCCAATGCGTTCTCAAGAGCACCACCCGAGCTGTTGCTGGCGTCGCTGAACTCGCCATCGCTGTCCGCATCGCCGCTAGCGGCGTCAGGGCCATTCACCACGCCGCCCTCGTCGGCCGCCACGATCGCGTCGTCGTTGTCAGAAGCGAAGGCCCTGATAAGAGCGTCCACATTGTCCTCCACCCAGTGCGCCAGGTCGCATTGGACGGCCTGGGGGACTGGGACGATGGCGGTGTCAAAATCAAAGTGGGGATCCATGTTCTGGAGGTGGCTGAAGACGCGAGAAAAGGCGCGCCCAAGCAGGCCACGGCTCCTCTCCTCCACCAACCTGTCATCCCTGACCGACCGCACCTCCAGCTGCGTCACCACGTCAGTGAAGAACTGAAGATTGCCAGCATAGTTGACTGCGTGCGGCTCGCCAACAGCCGCCTCGCAGATGTTGCCCAAGGCTGCGTTGGCTCTCTCCCGGAGCGTCGCAAGCATGGGGCCGTGCTCATGCTCCAGGATCCGCCGCTGACGGATCTCGTCCGCGTTCTGGCCCGCGATGACATCAGCCTCCTCCACCCGCTGGCGGAGAAGGAGCACCTTGGCCTGGGAAGCGGTTAACTCACCTTGCGCCACCTCAAGAGCGGCCCGGAAAGCGTCGGCCCGCCGCGTCGCCTCCTCCAGCTTGGCCCTCAAGGCAGCAGTCCTGCCTTCAGCTTCGTCCCGGATCAACCCCAGCTTCTCATCGAACTCGTGCTCGAGGTTCAAATGCGCCATCGCCACTCGACATCCGACCTCCTCCAGGACGCGGGCTTCCCGCGCGGCAACATCATCCTCCGCCTACGTCACCAAGTGCTCCCTCGTCTCCAGACGCTCGTACTCACGGGTGCGTTTGGCGGCTTCCAGCGTCAGCGCCTCCTCACGCTTCTGGAGCTCTGCTGAGTCGCCGTAGGCCACCTTCATCGATGCGAGAGCTGCCTCGCGCAACTCCACCAGCTCCTCTAGTGAGTAGCACCAGGCCAGGAGCTCCCGAGCCCGCTCCTCCACCGCCGTTCGCCGCCGGTCAGCTTCCCGAGCCTCCTCAGCGGCCCAAGATCGGGCCTCCCGAGAGGCCACCAGCGATGCCTTGGCCTCTGCGTCGTCAAGATCGCGCTGACAGCGCGCAAGGGCGATGGCACCCTCCAGCTCGCGCCTCTCTGCAGCCAGGCGCAGGCCCTCGGCCTCAAGGCGCGCGTCTTCATCGGCAACCTCCTCTCCAAGCAGGCTTACCGTGTCAGCCGCCCTTCGAAGGAATCCTTGGCGGAGAGCGCAACGCTCCCGAGCACGCTCGAGCACGTCCTCCACACCATCATCTGCCCCAAGCAAGCGCCGGGGGCCGCGAGCCAGCACTCCCCCTCCGGGCTGGGGGCTGGCACCCTCGCGATGGCCGGGCACGCCGCGTCAGAAGCCCGGCCGGGGGCCAGCCCGTCCCCAGGTGAAGAGCGCAGGAAGCGCCTCAGCCAATCGCAGTCCACGACCAGGCGAGAAGCCCACGGCAGGCTGGCTATGCCACGAGAAGGCCCGCGAAGGATCGCGAGGTGCGCGGGGCCACGATACTCCTCGGGACGGTTCGCCTCGTCAGTCGCCCTCACCACAAGGGCTCCACTGCTTCGAGCGCTTGAGGACGGTGGAGGGGGCGAAGCCAAGGGGGATGGCTCCTCAGCCGTCTCCGCAAGCTCGGCTGGAAGGGGCCTGCGGAGCAAGAGTCAGTAAGAGCAACAGAAGGATCGGGAGCTGGGAAAGGAGAAGGCTTACTCATCAGTGGCGAAGTACTTCCTACACTTCAGCAGGCAACAAGGGTAATCGTTGCCCAGGGCCTCCCTTCTCTTCCGGAGGGCCTGAAAGTCCACGCGGAAGCGGCCTAAGAGTCAGGCGCAGGGATCAACCTGCGACGAAGATGGAGCGTTAAGGCGATCTGCGTTAGGGGCGCCTGCCTGGCGTGCGCCGCCAATCGCCTCGCCAAGAGAAGCCGCCGGAGCCTCGGTGGCCTCGGTCGAAGGAGCAGAGGGCAGCTGCTTGTCACCCTCAGCCTCGGCGGCACGGGCCCCGATAACTGCTTCCTCACGAGCCTCGCCCGGCGCTGTTACCCCGTCGGGAGCCCCCTCGGCCTCTGGCGCCTCGTGCCTCCCTGCTCCGCCACTTGAGGAAGAGTCGCCTGGGCCGACTGGAAGGGCAGTCACCACCACTGGGTTCTCACGAGGCCCCTGAAGGCCGGCGGGACGCGGCCCCCACTCATCGAAGATAGGCATCTGCCTCACAAAATCGCCCCCGCTCTGGCAGAGGTACAGCAAGGCCCCTCCCTGCTGGATACTGCCAGGGTTGGGGTCCCCCGTCAGGGTCAAGAGCGCCGTCCTTAGCACTTCAGGCGTCAGGTCCTCTTGCTGGAGCCTCATACGATCATCGCGCCCGCTGAAGGCCCACATCCGGCGGGAGTGGCACTGGAGAGGAGTGACGCGGCGTAGCAGAAACTCCTTCACCACCTTGGGCGCTGTCGCGCCAAGTGACCTCAAGAACGCGAAGCGGTGCCAGAAGAAGACGAGTCGGGGGCTCTCAAGCATCTCCTGGCCCCAGCCCGAATTGGGGACAGCAGGCGAAGTTGGCTCCGACAGCAGGGGGTTGGGCACCCCAGCATCCACATACAGCCACCGCTCGCGGAACCCAGCCGCGGGCGGAGGGAGCTTGAAGTCAATCCCAGAGGCCGCCGTCTCAGACGCGGCAACGAAGCTCACACACGCCCAGCATTGGGTAGGGTCAACAAGGCGCAGCGAGAAGAAGTAGCGCGGCAAGGCAACCGAAGGAAGGATGCCCATCATAGCCTCGCAAACAAAGGCGAAGACCGAAAGGAGAGTGATGGATTCAGGACCCAGATGCATCATGTGGATCTGATAATGGGAGAGCACGGCATTGAAAAAATCAGAAAAGGGAGGAACCAGACCCGCCCACAGGGCGTCGGCAAAATACCAGACCTCGGTGGCTATCCTGCCGATGGAGAAGTGGGACGCAGGCCAGGCCGTCGTCCTCCCGCATTCATTGAAGATGGTGGCCAGAGCCAAGCTGACCTTGCCCAAGCCTTCGGCGGGGGCCGCCAACGGCGGCGGGCAAGGCGGAGACACGGGTTTCTCCCCTCTTCCCTTCTTCGTCGGAGCCATGGCGATGGGAAGGGGGGGGAAGGTTCAGGATTAAGTTGAAAACAGAAACCAGAGTTCGAGCGGAGGAAGGACAGAGGGCGCTCGAGCAACCAAACAAGGGAACGGCGTGTACAACTACGGGTCCGCCTAGCATGGCGCAAAATAAGGAGGGCGTGGGGGAACAGTGCCGCCCATGTCCAATCAACTGCCACGCGGCGCCCAAGGCCGCAGGCTGTTAGGGCCCGCGGCGCTTCGCTCTTGCCCTTCCGCCTCCCTGCACGGCCAAGTCCGGGCGCGCCTTGGGCCCGGGGGCTACTGTCGGCGTTCTAGGAATGGGGGTCCCCAGACTTGCCTGCCTGCGGCCTGCGGCGTGGCTCAAAGGGGGCCCAGCGCGGCCCATCTTCACCAACACAAACACAAGACCCTCGCGAGGGGCCAAGCCTCGCGGGGCGGACGACGCGGAGCTTCCTCAGGCGCGGCCTCGTCAGGCTGGCTCACGAGGAGGCGGAGAGATCAAGGCGGGGTACCTCACGAGGTGCCCGTGACGCAAGCCATGATGACCGGGGGCGCCTAGCTGGTGCCAGCCCGCGCAGTGTCCTCCCTTCCTCTTTGGTGCAAAGGGGGCAAGCGCAGCCGCGGAGTACCGAGGCATCAGGCAAAGGTTGCCATTTCGGTGCAATGAGACCAAGACCAGGAGGACTACGAGACGGAGGTCACCGTGGAGCCCAAGACGGCGTCATCACCAGAGCTTTGCGCAGGCGAAGACTACTTTTGTCAGGATAGCTGATACTAGCTGTCCCCCTTCAAATTAGCTCGCCATTGTTGGCTCCCTTCCCGCTCGATATTTGGGAAGAGGACCAGGGCCTCTATAAATAGGACCAGCCACCCACAGAGCCAAGAGAGGTGGCCGGGGGTTGGAAGGATAGAGAAGATCAGGTAGAGAGAGAGAGAGAAAGGTGACTGAGCTCCTCCCAGCAGTTCATCGCCCCAGCCAAGAACAGACCCTCGCGAGGCTTTCCTTCCTTGTATTGTTCATCATCATTAGCCCAAGAGGCAATCCACCACACCACACACTGGAGTAGGGTATTACACCACAACGGTGGCCTGAGCCAATATAAACCCTGCGTCTCTTGTGTTGTTCTTTCCTTAGTTTAGATCCTGGCAAGGCGGAGGAGTGCAGGTAGGTAGGAGGCGAAATCTCCGCGCGCACCCCAGTGTTTGAACCTCAAGGGTCCGCCGGAACCCGAAACCCGACAATTACTCCACACATCGACCGCTATCCAGCATGCATCTAGAGTATTAAGTTCATAAGAACAGAGTAACGCCTTAGGTAAGATGACATGATGTAGAGGGATAAACTCAAGCAATATGATATAAACCCCATCTTTTTATCCTCGATGGCAACAATACAATACATGTCATTTCCCTTTCTGTCACTGGGATCGAGCACCGCAAGATTGAACCCAAAGCTAAGCACTTCTCCCATTGCAAGAATGATCAATCTAGTAGGCCAAACCAAACCGATAATTCGAAGAGACTTGCAAAGATAACCAATCATGCATAAAAGATTTCAGAGAAGAATCAAATATTGTTCACAGATAGACTTGATCATAAACCCACAATTCATTGGATCTCGACAAACACACCGCAAAAAGAGTTACATCGAATAGATCTCCAAGAAGATCGAGTAGAACTTTGTATTGAGATCCAAAGAGTGAGAAGAAGCCATCTAGCTACTAGCTATGGACCTGAAGGTCTGAAGTAAACTACGCATACATCATCGGGGGGGCCATGGAGTTGATGTAGAGGCCCTCCATGATCAATGCCCCCTCCGGCGGAGCTCCGGAAAAGGCCCCAAGATGGGATCTCTTGGGTATAGGAGGTTGCAGCAGTGGAAATAGGGTTTCGTGGTGCTCCTCGATATTTTCGGGGTATGTGAACATATATAGGAGAAGAAGTAGGTCGGTTGAGCCACGAGGAGCCCACGAGGGGGGAGGGCACGCCTAGGGGGGTAGGCGTGCCGCCCTGCCTCGTGGACTCCTCGTCCGTTTCTTGACGTCCACTCCAAGTCCTCGGGATCACGTTTGTTCCAAAAATCACGCTCCCAAAGGTTTCATTCCATTTGGACTCCGTTTGATACTCCTTTTCTGCGAAACACTGAAATAGGCAAAAAAACAGCAATTTGCACTGGACCTTGGGTTAATAGGTTAGTCCCAAAAATAATATAAAAGTGTAAAATAAATCCCATTAACATCCAAAACGGATAATATAATAGCATGGAACAATCAAAAATTATAGATACGTTGGAGACGTATCAGCGGTCGACCCAGCTCCGCTCAGTTGGGAAATCTGCCGTACTGAGGGTTCTTTCTTATGGACGACAAGGTAACTAATTTAACAAGATATTATCTCATCCCTTATCCAAGTTCATCTGCTTCCTTTAATCACCCGGCGGATATCGTCGTGAATTCATTTTTATTCAAGCTGATTTGAGGGTTTTCTTTCATTCATAGAATGTACAGTGCGCCGACAGTTCAGCACTTGGCGACCGCCGCCAGATATTCCATCTCATCATACCAGATAACTTGAGGACGCGCGCGGTATGTTCAATCTCACCCTCAATCGGTTGGCATGGCCTACTTTCCTGAACATATACTAAATATTGCTACATTTGGATAAAAGGTGCCACATGCACCATATACGTAAAAGTGGATTTTCCCCTCTTCTTTCTATATTAGGCAAATTAATGATGTATTGTTCTTTCGATTACTCTCATATTTCCATGACATCATGTTTACCCTATCTGTTTAATTATAGACTTTTGTCCTTCGATTTCAACTGCTGTATAGTTCTTTCAATTTGGGCCCATATTTGCATGTTACCATATTTTCTTTAACAATACTACCATTTTCTGCAGGACATCCCTCGATATGCAATAGATTATGTAGTGCACAATTTTTCCCTTTACATACATCAAGGCTCCACGAATGTCATACTGCACACAAACCATGGATTTACTATCGTTGCTACTGTAAGACTTGATGAACGTGGTGACTCCCATTTTGGCACTGTCTTTTGGAATGAAATTGCAAAGTTTTATGTACTGAAAGATGGCACTAAAATTGCACTGCACATAGAAGGGCCTGGTCATGAGATATATGCTAACTTTCCCGACAAAATCATCCGTCCAGACTTTGTTCGAAGTAAGTTTTCTTTTCAACTATCTTCATATGTTGACTTACCCAGCAATGTCAAATGAATTGTGTAGTATTTAAGCAACCAATTGTTATTTCCTTTTCTTACTATATCCCTACCTAATAACTTCTAGTTACCAATACACTTTTCTATTGCCCTGTTTTAACTAAATATTCCATGTACTCCCATTTATATCATAAAGCGCCGCTGACAAGGAGACTCCGGAGGTGGAGAACAGGGCTGCCAACAAGCAGAGGTGGGGCGAGCTAGAACCGCAAGCGACTCTAGCAGGCCTAGACTTAATCAGCAGCCTCCCTGATGATATGTTGAGAGTCATCATCTCCCTCCTCCCAATCAAATATGGGGTGCGGGCAACCCTCCTTTCCCGGCGGTGGCGCCCCCTATGGAACTCCAGCCCTCTCGACCTCATCGACACCCACGAGCTCTGCCATGGCTATCACAAAAGCTTGGATGTGTTGTCCAAGATCCTTGGCAGTCACCTTGGCCCAACCGAAGGCCTTAGAATGGGCAAGTTCCGTTCCAACGGCAAGGACCGAGCCAAGCTTGATGACTGGTTACGATTCCCCGCCCTAGATCAGCTTGAGGAGCTCACTTTTGATGATGGGCATATGTGGTCGCTGCCAACGTCCGCACTCCGCCTCGCGCCCACGCTGCGCGTCGCCAAGTTCAGGAACTTCCATTTCCCGCCCCTTAATGACGCGCCTGCTCTTATTCTACCACGACTAAAGAACCTCGAACTCATCGCCGTGTGCCTCTCAAAGGGTGACATGGAGCGCCTACTCCGTGGCTGTACTGCACTCGAGTACCTTCGTCTTCAGGCGATCAATGGGTTGAGTACCTTCCACATCACCTCCATGACTCTCCGGACTATTTATTTTGTGTTGCTGGTGTGGCAGGAAGACATCACAAAATGTGGACCACGGTATGGTCATCCAGGACACACCTACACTTGAGAGATTACTTGTAGTTGATCAAGAAGGTCCAACAAGAATCAATGTCATTTCTACGCCGAAATTGACAGTGGTGGGCTACTCGTCTGACAAATACCCCGAACTTGTTATTGGATCCACACCCATTCAGGTACAACAGCCGCCTTCTACCTCTCCTTCTACAAATTAAAATTATTTCTAATTTTGAAGATGTTTGTTCATATGTCATTCAGAAAATGATTCTGACAAGCTTGACCCCGAAACTACGCACAATGAAGGTCTTGGCACTAGAATCTATCGGGCCTGACCTGGAGCAAGTTGTCAATTTCCTGAGATGCTTTCCGTGCCTGGAGAAGCTATATACCGAGGTGATGTTCCTTTCCTGCTAAATGTTAACCATAAGGGAGTTCAATTTGTGACACCTTTTTCAAAGTTTACAATGACAATGTACTATGATTTCTGAAGGTACTTTTGGAGGATTTTAGTACATACATGCCCCCTCATATTGGTTGCTTGATCCATATGGTTACATTCAATAAGCATTTCTCCTTTGGATTCATCTATACTAGTTTTCTTAGGGAACCTTTCATCCACTCCAAGCTCTTGTGAAGAAGGATAAATTTTTCTAGAATGTAATCAAATGCCCATGTTAAGCATGTTAGATCGAAGATGGCATGTTAGTGCATTTTACAAATCCTGCAAACCAAATAGCTAGGCCTGTAGTAATGTTCAAAACTGCATGTAGGCACTAACATGTTTTCTTCTGTTGCAGATAAGATTAGGCCCAGTGGTGGATAATGTGATATAATATAACAATTACGTTGAATGCCTAGATCTGCATCTCTCACAAATTACTTTGAACTCCTACCGAGGGACCTTACCGGAGATTATATTCGCCAGCTTCTTTGTTCTCAGAGCAAGGGTGTTGAAGGAAATGAGGTTTGCCCTACATTTATTTCGCAAAAATGAATGGTCTGTTGATCAGCGCCAGCGCCTGCGGCAGAATGGAGTAGGCTCCAAAAATGCTGAATTTCATTTTGGAACTTCAGATGACAGAGTAATCGTAAGTCATCGGGTCAATCCCATACATGACTTCTCAATGGCTGACCCCTTTGCAAAAATTGTGAGGTTTCGAAGCCAGACTTAGAAGCGGTGATATTAGTTTGAACATCTCTGATATCCATGTTCAGCGCA
The DNA here is from genome assembly GCF_056163025.1 of Triticum urartu. Taxonomy (NCBI): domain Eukaryota; kingdom Viridiplantae; phylum Streptophyta; class Magnoliopsida; order Poales; family Poaceae; genus Triticum; species Triticum urartu. Next base: position 153,316,656 of record NC_141876.1, read on the forward strand.
TCAGGGCCAGCGTTTGCAGCTGATGAGCTGAATTTCATTTCTAATTTCAGTTTGAACCTTGTAATCTTCGAATTTGAGCCATATAACTCTTGAATTTGAACCTTGTAACATTTCGAGCTTTTGTGGTACAATCATTTAAATGGCATCGTATGAGACTCGTATATTGCTAGCACTATTTTGACCTTAATATGCAATGGTCTTAGATTTTATTAACCATTATTGAATTAGTTTACCTTGTCGATCTCACAGCACACGATCTGTATAGCTAACTCAACTGCGATCTTCGACAATATCGCACACAGTTGGTTTCTTCCACCGTGTGCACTATAGAGCGCAGAATTAATTATCGCACTCGAGTGTCCATCATCACGCTTTTGTGTAACTTTGACCTCATCGCCCAAGGGTAAACTTATGATCAAAGTGATTCCACACACTTCATTTTTACAAAGCTTTTTGCCAATAAACACCCACGATTTGTCCCTCTTCTAGCCGACGCGTGGCCAAACTAGTCGGGCGGGAAGCTTGCACGGTAAACAGCGCGGTAGCGCGGGAACAGGCTCTTCGAGCCCACACCTGGGGTGCGGTGTTGTCAAGCGTGCACTGGATTCTGGAATCCTCCGCTATGAACACCGTGACAAGACATGCCGATTACAGGCTAGCCGGCCCCCATTTATTACAGTGGCCATTTAACCTACCCTTGTGTCTCTTCAACCTTTCAATCGCGCCCCACCATTGCAAGAAGCACACCCACCACGAGAAATTCTTAGAGGGTATCCTGTGCGGCTCCAATGGCGCTCCGAGCGGCTACCGATGACGAGCAGCAGTTCACCATGCGTGCCGTGGTGGACACCCATAGAAGTTTCATGGACCTCTCGGTGGTGTACACCAACGACCTGGTCTGGGCGGAGCACTCCATCCACATCATGGAGCTGTTGCTTGTCGAGGAGAAGTACAAGGTGGTCGAGTTCGACCTCGAGTATACCCGCGCTCGTGTCGGGTCTCGTCCCAAGGTCGTCGTCGCCCAAATGTGCGTGCGCCACCACGTCCTCGTCTACCACTACTGCCTGGCCACAAGGCCTTGCGAGCGTTTCGCCAGGTTTGTCAACAGCCCCCACTACATGTTTGCTACGATGGACATCACCAACGATGTAAAGGCGCTCGAGAATTCGGGCATCGCCTGCCAGAATCTTGTCGACATCCAGGGCCAATACAAGATCAGGGGCAGCAAGGAGCATGAGAAGGACTCAATGGTTCACCTCGCCGAGGCCATCATCGACCCCTACTACAGAGACATGAAGGATTCGTGCAACAAGTACAAGCGTGCCTGGCACTCGGCCTGGATGGAGAAACTCGACAAAGCTCACGTTGTGTATGCGGCCAAGGAGGCGTACACAAGCTACGACATGTACAGGCAGATCGTTGACATGACGAAGTCCCTCCTTCCCCAAAACGGACAGGGACCCAGCCAGAAGCAGAGAATTGGCAAGCATTGTCACAACAATAAGTAGATGATTAGATCCTCGTTTCTCCTACTTTAGTATGCATGTAATTTATTCTATTGGTGTGTGGAAATGTTATGTGTGTAGTAACTTGTGTAATTGTATGCTTAATTTGGATATGCAATGTTGTCTTTTTAAGTATATACGTTGATGTTGTAGACAGAACGTAGATGTTGTGCATACAAACAAAATCACATCGCTCACGGACTAAACGATGGAACCCGTCGGTGATGTTTTCATCAATCAGTCACAATTGTATACCAGCAATCGTTTTCTCACAACACACATGGCTTGTTAGAAGTAATTGTCTGTGTTGTTATCGGTCTTCGCACACGTCTCCGATTACAGACCTGTTTGCCTCGTATCACACACATCTTGTTCATTTGAACTGTTTCTGTTCTCATGTCTCAACGCAAACAGTTCATCCGAATGAACCGCATGCCGTATATCGCACACACCTTTGATCTAGCTCACCGTTTCTTTTGTGTTGCCTAATCACAAACAGTTCATTTGAGTGAACCGTATGTTGTGTATTGCACACGCCTTCATCTGGTTGCCCGTTTCGTTTGTTCCTCCTCATCACAAACAGTTCATTGAATTGAACCATATGCCCTTCATCGCACATGCAAATAAAACCTGAACCGTGTTTGATGCATCCGTCATCGCAAACGTTTTATACATTTCTGACGGTTTTCATACAACAAGTTTGCGATTATTGCATCGCACACAGTTTCTCGAAGGGTCTCTGACCGTAGTGTCGCGTTAGCAGCATCCTGCAGTAGTGTCAAGCTGATGTTCCTTCCCAGTGAATTGTTTCTAAGGAAGGTGAAATCCCTTGCTCCGGACCAGAAGCTTCTCCGGCTCATGAAGAACCAAAACTTTCGACATCTCAAACTGTTCAGCAACCATAGATTCTCGAGGAACAACCTCAACCTGCTCTAGTACTTGATTTGGCCTCAGTGCCTATCAAGAAGGAACCTACTGTGTTACCTACTGCCTCTGCAGCTCCCTCAATGGTGCCACCTGCTCCATCACCACTTTAGTTGTCTATCGACAAAGTGCCAAGAATGTCAGATATTGGTCCATCCGAACATAAATCTTTTTCTACTCACCGTACTTACTCCGTTGTATATGGTGATGAAGTTCTTTCACTTGAAGACGAACTCAAATACCCATACCCTTGTGAAGAGCTGCCTTTGTTCTCCATGGGCAAAGACGCAAAAGGTCCTATTTTCAATCAGAATGCGCATCCCAAGTTCTTCCAAGATAGTCCATATGATTATCACAAGAACATACCATCTATTACTCTTGGGTCCTGTTGACACCAGATTTTGGCATGGTCACGAATCTGGGTTCGTATGCAAAAGTTAGAGGCAACACTTCGCGGGCCGGCCCTAAGTGAGAAAGTATTCGGCCTTTGCCGGCTGAATGAAACCTTGCCGGGGTAAAACCTTGCCGATGGAGGGCTTGCCGGCGTGGAAAGCTTGCCGGCGGAGAAGCTTGCCGGCGTGAAATCTTGCCGAGGGAGAAACCTTGCCGAGGAGGAACTCTTGCCCGGGTAGAAACCTTGCCGAGGAGGAACTCTTGCTGGGGTAGAAACCTTGCCGAGCTAGGGAGGAACCCTTGCCGGTGTAAAAACCTTGCCGGGGTGAAACCTTGTCGGTGCGGAAAGCTTACCCGGGTGGAAGGCCTGCCGGGGTGGAGGTTGTGATAGTCAAGCCGACGAGAAGCTGAAGATGGGCTCAAATGATTATCTAGATGGACTCAGATGAAGAAGTGTTCAACATGAGAGTTATTCGTAACATCGAAACAGTCAACTTTGCTATTGGAGTCATCATCATCTGACGTAGTATCCGACCTGCAGAGATGCTACAAGAGTCGGACGGTCCATTCAGCTATATGACCGAGTCCGACTCGAAATTAAAGATGACCCCGTGGAGTATTCAAGATGGCCTTATTTGGAAAAGTGATCAACATACGGATTGTTGGCCTCATCGAAGCGTACAAAATTTATATTTGAACCATCTCCATCGAAAGTCATATGCAGATTCCACGGCCCGTGCAAGGAGCAAGACAGAAGATTGGATTAGATTCGCGCTGAATCTAAGTGGGACCAGAACTAGGACTCTAGGTCATGAATTGATGTAATTTTCTTGTAAGGAAAGCCTAGATGAATCCTTTGCTTGTATGGGAATTCCAGCCGCCTCTTATATATGTTGGGGGTGACGGCCGATTGAACAACACACAATCGAACAAATCAATATACTACTTTTTCATCTACGTTTTATCTCTCCACCGTTTTTCTCTCTCGTTCTTCGCTGTTCTTCGTGTTTGAGAGCTGCGAATCCTGAGGCTCTAGGGGCAAGCGAATCGACCTAGGGTAGCGCATAGCCACCGCAATCCCTGATGGGGTCCCTCCTGGGTGCGCGGGGTTTCGGGTCTGCAAAAGCGCCCGCCGACTGTCTTGCGTATCGCGCTGTCGGTCGGGTCTCCTTCGACGTGAGCTACGGTGCATCACCCCCGGCGTCGAGGGTACATGTGACGTGTTCGTGTGTCAACACACTTTTTGGCGACTCCTCTGGGGATCGAAGATCAATCGTCATCATCCACCATGTCTGATATTCCCAAGCCATCTGAGGTAGACGCCGATAACATCATTAAGCCCAGTCTTGATGAGATATCGGTCGATCATCGCCAAGTTTATGAGGAGTACAAGAAGGCACGCGAGGAGAAGGACTTGCAGGAGTTCCTTGCAAAGTTCAAGAAGGATCGCCAAGGCAACATCACTCCAATTGAGGAAATCAAGTTCCCTCCTCTTCAAGCCGAGCAGGTTAAACCCTTTGTAAGTACTGCCTTTTCTCCTGAGCAGTGGGCTGAGATTGAAAGTCGTATTGCTGATGGTAACAATCTAGTCTACCAAACTTTCATAGAAAATACTAATGCTCAGAAGAATACATCTCAATCGTCTAGTGGTAGTGATGGTGTAGCTGCTAGTGTGCAAAACCCTAATCTGGCTTTACCTATTGCATCGGCGCCTCCCGTGCCGATGGCTTATTATCCTACCCAAACAAATCAGATTGTGACTGCACCCATCAACCCTATTATGAGCATGCCAGGTTCGGTGGCAACGCCGAACCAAACCCTACCTACAGCTACAGCCACTCGACCACTACCAAATTATGGGTCGACGTACATGCCACAATTCTTACCTACAGCTAGTAACCCTACTCCTCTTATGCCACTGCCACAAGCTTCATCGTCCACTATGGATGATGGTCTAGCTAATCTTAGAGAGGAGATGGCTAAGATGCTTCGAGAGAATTTTGGAGTTGAGTTACCTCAGAATCGGATTTACCAAAAGCCGTACCCCGAGTACTTTGATGCCATCCAGTGCCCTCCAGGATATAAAATTCCAGATTTTGTTAAGTTTAATGGAGAAGGCACAAAAACCACATGGGATCATGTTAGTCAGTATTTAGCACAATTGGGTGAGGCAGGCTCATTGAATGAATTGAAAGTGCGTTTATTTCCTTTATCATTAACTGGTACCGCATTTTCATGGTTTTCTTCTTTACCACATGGTTCCATTCGGGTTTGGTCGCAGCTAGAGCAGAACTTTCATGATCACTTTTATAGCTGCGACAATGAACTCAAGTTGTCATGTCTAACATCGGTTAAACAGAAGCATGATGAATCGGTCTCCGATTACGTCAAGAGATTCAGAGAAACAAAAAACCGGTGTTTTAGTTTGGTGATAACCGAGAGGGACTTGGCGGACCTAGTGCTGAGTGGTTTGAGAACTCCCATTAGAGAAAAGCTAGAAGGCTATGAGTTCTTAAATATCAACCAAGTCTTACAAAGGGCTTTGGCTCAGGAAAGTCGAAGCAAAGACCTCAGAGAAGTGCATAGATACAAAGCCGATCGTCCAAAGATGAATATGGTGGAATATGATAGTGATCACTCGGACGATGAGGGTGATGTTTTTTCTACTGAATTTGTTTGGCCATCTAAGGCCAAACCCTTTACGTGCAATGATCTGAAACTGATTCATAAGAATCGTGATGAAGAGATGAAGTTTACTTTTAACATTGCTAAGTGTGATAAAATATTTGATGCTTTGCTACAGGCTAAGATTATTAGAATATCTCATACTTTACCGCCGTTTGAGGAGCTGAAATGGCGCGCTTATTGCAAATATCATAATTCTTTTTCTCATGCTACTAACGATTGCAATGTTTTTCGACGGCAGATACAATCGGCCATTAATGACGGATGATTGAACTTTTCTGAGATGCAAGTTGATAAACAGCCTTTTCCAATGAATACCATGGATTTGGAGGGAAAGAAGCTACTCATTCGGCCGGAGGTTGCCAAATCTGCTAATAAAGCTAATGTCATTGTTGGTGAGCCTAGGAAAGACAAGGAGGGTGACAAGGTCTTGGGGAGGCAGGTTGTGCTTGACAAGCAACCCTGTGGCAAGGAGACAATCAAAATCACCATCAAGAATCCTACACTCGGGGGGCAACCGCAAGCGCAAGAAAATACTCGTGTTAAATTTGTCAAGCCCAAAAGTCCAGAAGTTGGCAAGTGGAAGACGAATGAAGCTAAAGTGCAGCGCAAGAAAATCAAGCCAACTTTTGATATGTTGCTGTCTAAATATGCCAATCATGCAAGCGGTTCTAGCTCTAACCGGTCACCAAATTTGAAGCGCTCAAGGTCACCTCCTCGGGAAGAATTTCAGCATCATGCAAGGCCATATGGGTCGTGGGCGCCGGGACCATGGGTACCGCCTCTCCCCTATTTAACATATTACATGGGAGACTTCAATGGAGGATGGTGGCAGCCCCCAATGGCCCCTTATGCTTTTCATCCGGGTTGGGCAGAACAAAGGAGGCCCATTCATGAGAGACTTTCTTATCCCACACGAGGCCGTTTGAACAATAGTGTCAATCGGCCAGTGCAAGAAAATCAAAAAAGGGTCGGCAAGCAAGAATGGCGTGTTAAGTTGCCAAGTGCTGTAACGGTCGAGTCAAGCAAAGGCAAGGAAAAAACCGATGCCGACTCACTCATCTTGGGCACCGAAACATTCACCATACAACAACCGATTATGCATAGCAATCCGACTGAGCTGATACTTGCTATTGCACCAAAGCACTCGGCTAATGACCTTGAAAGAAACACCAGCCAAGTAAAGATGAGAGATCCTAAATACACTCAGCCAAAGTGGTGTCCTCCAGGGCTAACAAAAACACAAAAGAGGAAACTACAAAGGTTAAAGAGTCAAGAGATGACAAAACAAGAAGCCGAGAAGCAAAGGGATAAGTTGTTCAATGACACTCGGCCCATGGTGCCTACAAAGTGTGGAGGCCTAAGCAAATACAAGATGCAGTTGCTTCTACACCTATCACAGTAGCACCTGCGCCACCAAAGGAGGACGATGTGACAGCTATTACATCGTCTGCGACACTTCTTACTTCTCCTTCACTTGGAAAAATTTCAGAATCGGTGGATGCACTTGAAGAAGAGGATGATATGTTGGACTATGAGTCTACGCCGGTTCATGAAGGTATGGATATCAATATGGTACATTACTTACCTGCTGAGTTTCGTGTTGTCAATAAGGAGAGGTGGCTCAGCTAGATTTTGGCCCTAAAAATGCAATATTCGAGAAGCCAAAAGACCCAGTAACGCATCTAAAACCGTTGTATCTCAGAGGTCATATCAATGGATCACCGCTCACTCGGATGCTTGTTGATGGTGGTGTTGTGGTGAATCTTATGCCGTATTCGGTATTCAAAAAATTGGGGCTGCATGGTGAAGAGTTGATAAAGACCAACATGTTGCTCAATGGATTTGAAGGCAAAGAGAAAACTGAAGCCAAAGGTGTGATGTATGTGGAGCTCATGGTGGGAAGTAAAACTTTGGCTACCGCATTCTTTGTCGCTGAGGTGCAAGGTAACTACAATGTCATACTAGGCCGTGATTGGGTTCATGCAAACCAGTGTGTGCCATCCACTATGCACCAGTTTTTGATCCAGTGGGTTGTTGATGAAGTGGAAGTCATTCATGTGGATAACTCGGCCTGTGTTGCTTTGGCCGAGGCATCGGTGGATTGGCAACACCCAAATGCTACTTGCTTGACGGGACGTGACTTGTCAGAATTCGATTTTCTCAGCGCAACCAAGAATGGTTTCGTGCCCGTCTCTTTAAAGCCGACTGAATGCAATCGGCTCCAAGGTATGATATGTTTAAATGGATCCTAACTCAGAGTAGTTACAAAAGCGACTTGTAGAATATCGGTCCATTGAGAACGATATGTATGAGTCCATAGAAGAGTTAGATGATATGGATAAATTAGGACAAGGTTTTACATCGGTCGATCCATTAGAAGAGATAGATATAGGAGATGGTTCAACTCCTAGGCCGACATTTGTAAATGCAAATTTAAGAGCCGATCATAAAGCTAAGTTGATCGAGCTATTGAAATAATATGTTTGTTGCTTTGCATGGGAATATCATGAGATGCCAGGTTTAAGCCGAGAGCTAGTGGAAAATTGGTTACCTATAAAGGCTGGTTTTAGACCATACAAACAATTGGCCAAAAAGTTTAATCCAAAAACATATGACCGGATCAAGGAAGAGATCGGTCATTTGCTTAAAGCTAATTTTATTAGACCTTGCAGGTATGCCGAGTGGATTTCTAACATTGTCCCAGTGGAGAAGAAAGGATCCGGCAAGTTGAGAGTATGCATTGACTTCAGAGATTTGAATAGGGCTACACCCAAAGATGAGTATCCCATGCCAATAGCCGATATGCTTATTAATGATGCTTCTGGACATAAAGTTATTAGCTTTCTTGATGGTAATGCCGGGTATAATCAAATTTTTATGGCCGAAGAGGACATGTCCAAAACAGCTTTCCGATGCCCTGGTTTCCTTGGTTTATTCGAATGGACAGTGATGACATTCGGATTGAAAAATGTTGGTGCCACATATCAAAGGGCTATGAATTTGATTTTTCATGATTTACTCGGTGTCATACTTGAAGTTTATATTGATGATATTGTTGTCAAATCGGATGTTTTTGAATCCCACTTGGCCGATTTGCGTTTAGCTTTTGAAAGAATGAAAAAGTAATGACTGAAGATGAATCCTTTGAAGTGTGCATTCGGTGCGTCGGCTGGTAAGTTTTTGGGTTTCATTATCCATGAAGATGGCATAGAGATTGATCCCAAAAAGATAGAGGCCATACAGAAAGTGGAAGCTCCAAGATGCAAGAGAGATATGCAAAAGTTCCTTGGCAAGGTCAATTACTTGAGGAGGTTCATAGCTAATTTGTCAGGGAAGGTTGATGCGTTTACTCCTATCCTTCGGTTAAAGAATGATGCTGATTTCACTTGTGGGGCAAAACAGCAAGAAGCATTTGATATGATCAAGAATTATTTGTGCACTCCTCCGGTGATGAAAGCACCCAAGCATAGGGAACCCTTCAGGCTTTACATTGCAGCAGAAGGAGTTATTAGTGCTGTTTTGACTCAAGAAACCAAGGGAAAAGAGCATACTATTACATATTTGAGCAGACGCTTGTTGGACGCCGAGACAAGGTATACATTTATTGAGAAACTATGTCTATGCTGCTTGCACAAAATTGAGACATTATTTAGTGCCGAGTGCTTGTATAGTAGCTTGTCAAACCGATGTCATTAAATACATGTTGCATAGGCCAATTCTTAGTGGTAGAATTGGCAAGTGGGCTTATGCTTTGATTGAATATGATTTGGCTTATGAATCTCTAAAATCCATGAAAGGCCAAATCGTTGCTAAATTTATTGTTGAACATCAGATTGATGACAAGTATGACATTGATATAAACCTTGTCTCATTAGTACCGTGGAGATTATATTTTGATGGTTCAGTTTGTAGCAATGGCCAAGGTGTTGGTATTGTTTACATATCTCCTCATGGTGCTGTTTTTGAAGCCTCATGCCGCTTAGAATATTTTTGCACAAATAATCAAGCCGAATATGAAGCATTGTTATTCGGTTTAGAGATGTTGCTTGCTATAGGTGTTACACATATTGAGACTTATGGTGATTCGTTACTAGTGGTGCAGCAAATATCCAAAGTCTTTCAGTGTTTGGACGAATCACTTAATGTTTATCTTAATAAATGTCTAGATGTTATTTCTACTTTGGATTGTTTTAGCATTGCTCATATATCTAGACATGACAATTGAAAAGCAAATGAGTTGGCACAACAGGCATCCAGCTACCATGTTGATCATGGCGTGTTTCATATTTCTGAAAAGCCGATGTCTAGTCTTGCCTACGTAGGGGAGGCCGAATCGGAGCCCACCGTTTCGGCCACTAATGAAATATTCAATGCAGGAGAAAGTCAAGACTGGAGGAAACCCATTGTTGATTATTTGTGTGATCCTAGTAGAAGGGTGGACAGGGCTGTTCGGCGGATGGCTTTCAAGTATACAATGAGAGATGATGATCTCTATCGCCGAACGGTTGATGATGTTCTTCTAAAGTGCTTGGACGAGGACCAAGCGAGAGTTGCTATGGGGGAGGTCCATGAAGGTATTTGTGGCACTCATCAATCGGCTCCCAAGATGAAATGGTTGCTACGACGTGCTGGATTTTATTGGCCGACTATGATTAATGATTGCTTCAGATATTACAAAGGGTGTGAAGCTTGTCAAAAATTTGGTGATATTCAGTTGGCTCCTGCTGCTATGTTACATCCCATTATCAAGCCGTGGCCTTTCAGAGGATGGGGTTTAGACTTTATTGGACAAATTCATCCGTCTTCCTCAAAGGGGCATCGGTTCGTATTGGTGGCAACCGATTATTTCACAAAATGGTCTGAAGCAGTACCTCTCAAGAACATGACACATACGGAGGTGATTAAATTCATAACCGAGCACATTATTCATAGATTCGGCATTCCTCAAACATTGACTACAGATCAAGGCTCCTCTTTCATGTCACACCAAGTTAGAGAATTTGCCGAATATTATAACATAAAATTTCTCAATTCCTCTCCGTATTATGCCCAAGCTAATGGACAAGCCGAGTCTAGCAATAAAATTTTAATCAAGCTCATCAAGAAGAAGATTGAGGATAATCCGAGGAGATGGCATGAGTTGTTGTCTGAAGCTTTGTGGGCACATAGAATTTCAAGGCATGGTGCTACAAAGGTGACTCCATATGAGCTAGTATATGGTCAAGAGGCTGTTTTACCGGTGGAAGTAAATTTGAATGCTTTGAGAATAGCCAAACAAAATGATTTATCGGTAGTAGACTTTTATAACTTGATGATGGACAATATTGATGAGGTTGCCGATAAACGTTTGGCTGCTTTGAAGGCCATAGAGAAGGACAAGTTGAGGGTAGCAAGGGCTTACAATAAGAAAGTTAAGTTGAAGAATTTTCAAGTTGGCGATCTCGTCTGGAAAGTAATTCTCTCGATTGGTTCAAGAGACAGAAAATTCGGGAAGTGGTCTCCAAGTTGGGAAGGTCCTTTTAGAATTGCAAGAATAGTTCCCGGAAACTCTTATTTGGTGGAACCCGTACAAGGGGCACTGTTACCTCGAGCTCTCAATGGTAAGTACTTGAAGAAATACCACCCAAATGTGTGGCAAGAAGCCTAAGTGGGCAATGGCCGATATATGACTATCGCCCTTAGCACAAACATGGCCGATACCTGATTATCGTCCTGAGGAAAATAAATGGCCGATGGAGTGTTGACATTGTCCTTAGAACAAACACAATACAAGTTATTTTTCGGCGCACAAGCTTTACCGAAAAACAGGGGGGCATGCGTTGACACCAGATTTTGGCATGGTCACGAATCCGGGTTCGTATGCAAAAGTTAGAGGCAACACTTCGCGGGCCGGCCCTGAGTGAGAAAGTATTCGGCCTTTGCCGGCTGAATGAAACCTTGTTGGGGTAAAACCTTGCCGATGTGAGGGCTTGCCGGCGTGGAAAGCTTGCCGGCAGAGAAGCTTGCCGGTGTGAAATCTTGCCGAGGGAGAAACCTTGCCGAGGAGGAACTCTTGCCCGGGTAGAAACCTTGCCGAGGAGGAACTCTTGCTGGGGTAGAAACCTTGCCGAGCTAGGGAGGAACCCTTGCCGGTGTAAAAACCTTGCCGGGGTGAAACCTTGTCGGTGCGGAAAGCTTACCCGGGTGGAAGGCCTGCCGGGGTGGAGGTTGTGATAGTCAAGCCGACGAGAAGCTGAAGATGGGCTCAAATGATTATCTAGATGGACTCAGATGAAGAAGTGTTCAACATGAGAGTTATTCGTAACATCGAAACAGTCAACTTTGCTATTGGAGTCATCATCATCTGACGTAGTATCCGACCTGCAGAGATGCTACAAGAGTCGGACGGTCCATTCAGCTATATGACCGAGTCCGACTCGAAATTAAAGATGACCCCGTGGAGTATTCAAGATGGCCTTATTTGGAAAAGTGATCAACATACGGATTGTTGGCCTCATCGAAGCGTACAAAATTTATATTTGAACCATCTCCATCGAAAGTCATATGCAGATTCCACGGCCCGTGCAAGGAGCAAGACAGAAGATTGGATTAGATTCGCGCTGAATCTAAGTGGGACCAGAACTAGGACTCTAGGTCGTGAATTGATGTAATTTTCTTGTAAGGAAAGCCTAGATGAATCCTTTGCTTGTACGGGAAGTCCAGCCGCCTCTTATATATGTTGGGGTGACGGCCGATTGAACAACACACAATCGAACAAATCAATATACTACTTTTTCATCTATGTTTTATCTCTCCACCGTTTTTCTCTCTCGTTCTTCGTTGTCCTTCGTGTTTGAGAGCTGCGAATCCCGAGGTTCTAGGGGCGAGCGAATCGACCTAGGGCAGCCCATAGCCGCCACAATCCCTGACGGGGTCCCTCCCAGGTGCGCGGGGTTTCGGGTCTGCAAAAGCGCCCGCCGACTATCTTGTGTATCGCGATGTCGGTCGGGTCTCCTTCGACGTGAGCTGCGGTGCATCACCCCCGGCGTCGAGGGTACACGTGACGTGTTCGTGTGTCAACAGGTCCTCTATGAGAGCAGAAAGATTTTTCCTCATGAATACACAAACATCCCAGCTATGCGCAATATTGGCTGCTTCAATCAATTGTTGCAAGATCTGGATGATTTGTGCCTCACCAAGGTATTCGAATTCGAGCATCCTTGGAACACAGAGATTGTCCTTCAGACTTCAGCTATATGCTACTCTGTATATAATTGGTGATGAATGAGACAACTTAAAATGGATTATGGAGTGGATGACCGAAGGAAAATGCATCAAATGCACTGCAACAGATTTTGTCTCGCACTTCCATTTACCTCGCTTTGAGCATGGTGACAATGAAATTCGGGTGCACAACATTGATGTCATATCAGATGAAACATTTCGATGCACTATGGATCAAGAGAAGATTCGTGACTATACTGGTCCACCCCGTCCTGAGCATTTGACGTTCGAGAATCAAACACTGTATCACATGCTTTCTTACACCATTTGCCCTCTCGCCAGGGTGAATTCAGACAAGTCCATTTCAGATGTTCTTCGGAATACAATTTATGCAATCTCTGAGCGATATATCTTCAATGTTGAAGACATGTTTTGCGTATTTTGAAGGATTCTGGTCAATATCCCTTCCGCCTCAAAGTTTTCGCGCCATGGATCCAGAGAATTATTGATCATGCCATGCACACTGAATATCTGGCGAAGGAAAGTCACAAAAGCTTCATTCCTCCTGTTCGCGACACCCTGCAAGTCATGGACGATATTTCTTCGGGTAAATCGCCCGCGTCAATCCATCAAGATTATCACAAGCAATTTGATGGCCCCCGTCTCCCTCAGCGCGACCGAAAGATTTTGCTTCAACCTCCATCGCAACTCGAAGTTAGTCTACATACTCAACAACTATTGTTGCAGCACATCACCGAGGATCGACGTGAAAAAGAACACCTCACCGCCGAACTGAATGATATCAACAATCAAACCAGAATTGTGCATCTAATCGCAGATGAGAACAAGAAGAGGCTCTGGAAATTGCTTTACAAGTTCTTTACCAAGAAACAACTCATCAATGTCAATCTCCAAGAGCTATATGATCATATTGACAAAGTCTTCACTATTGATGATTTCCAAGAATGAAGTACAACTCTTCCAGGTCATGAGCCAACCACTAATCTTCTACATCTCAAGCTTCGCAAATTGATTGAAGATCTGAAGCCACCTCACTGACAGAGAAACATACCAAAGGCAATGTGCTCTCCAGTGTTCCTCAAGTGGCTGATCCAAATATGCCCTCATCTTCTCAGCCTGAAGTTGTTATTCCTGAAGGAAAATCCACTGCTGTTGAAGCCGAAGCTGATCTGGTCACTTCCGAAGCAGAAATCTCCTCAGATACTTCTTCGGGAGATGCCGCCGAGTGAATTAAGTTCACCGTTTCTGCACTCATGTTATTCCTTGCCTTTTTGACAATAGTTGACAAAAAGGGGGAGAATTACATCGATTCTCGATAGATTTTCTTTTTGTGTTTCTTTGGCTTGGTTTGTGCAAGTCTGGAACTTCTGATTTAAGACTATCTGTTCTAAGTTGTAAAACTTATGTGTTGTATGTTGACCCACAAGTGTAGAGGATCTATCGTAGCCTTTTCGATAAGTAAGAGTGTCGAACCCAATGAGGAGCAGAAGGAAATGATAAGCAGTTTTCAGTAAGGTATTCTCTGCAAGCACTGAAATTATCGGTAACAGGTAGTTTTGTGATAAGGTAATTTGTAACGAGTAGCAAGTAATAAAAGTAAATAAGGTGCAGCAAAATGACCCAATCCTTTATGTAGCAAAGGACAAGCCTGCACAAACTCTTATATGAAGGAAAGCGCTCCCGGGGACACATGGGAATTATCGTCAAGCTAGTTTTCATCATGTTCATATGATTCACGTTCGGTACTTTGATAATTTGATATGTGGTTGGACTGGTGCTTGGGTATTGTCCTTACTTGGACAAGCATCCCACTTATGATTAACCCCCATTGCAAGCATCCGCAACTACAACAGAAGTATTAAGGTAAACCTAACCATAGCATGAAACATATGGATCCAAATCAGCCCCTTACGAAGCAACGCATAAACTAGGGTTTAAGCTTCTATCACTCTAGCAACCCATCATCTACTTATTACTTCCCAATGCCTCCCTCTAGGCCAAAACAATGGTGAAGTGTCATGTAGTCGACGTTCACATGACACCACTAGAGGGATGACAACATACATCTCATCAAAATATCGAACGAATACCAAATGTACATGACTACTTATAGTAAGACTTCTCCCATGTCCTCAGGAACAAACGTAACTAATCACAAAGCACATTCATGTTCATAATTAGACGGGTATTAATATGCATAATGGATCTAAAAGTATGATCTTCCACCAAGTAAACCAACTAGCATGAACTATAAGGAGTGATCAACACTACTAGCAACCCACAGGTACCAATCTGAGGTTTGGATACAAAGATTGGATACAAGAGATGAACTAGGGTTTGAGATGAGATGGTGCTGGTGAAGATGTTGATGGATATTGACCCCCTCCCGATGAGAGGATCATTGGTGATGATGATGGCGATGATTTCCCCCTCCCGGGGGGAAGTTTCCCCGGCAGAACAGCTCTGCCGGAGCCATAGATTGGTTCCGCCAAGGTTCCGCCTCGTGGCGGTGGAGTTTCGTCCTGTGAGCTTCCTTGTTATTTTTTCTCGGACGAAAGACCTCATATAGCAGAAGATGGGCATCAGAGGGCCACCAGGGGGCCCACGAGGCAGGGGGCGCGCTCAGGGGGTAGGGCGCGCCCCACCCTCGTGGACGGTGGGTGCCCCCCTCTGGTACTTCTTTCGCCCAATATTTTTTATATATTATGAAACGTGCTCCCGTGAAGTTTCAGGACTTTTGGAGATGTGCAGAATAGGTCTCTAATATTTGCTCCTTTTCCAACCCAGAATTCCAGCTGCCGGCATTCTCCCTCTTCATGTAAACCTTGTAAAATAAGAGAGAATATGCATAAGTATTGTGACATAATGTGTAATAACAGCCCATAATGCAATAAATATCGATATAAAAGCATGATGCAAAATGGACGTATCAACTCCCCCAAGCTTAGACCTCGCTTGTCCTCAAGCGAAAGCTGGTATCGAAAAATATGTCCACATGTTTAGAGATAGAGGTGCGATAAAATAAAATACGGACATGAGGGCATCATGATCATTCTTAGAACAGCAACATATATATATATATATATATATTGTCATATGATCTTTTAAGCTAAAGTAACAATTCAATCACAATTTCAAGTATGGATCATAAACTTCATTGAGAACCAACAAACTCTAATCTTAGTCATTGAGGCAATTGCAATTTATCATAACATAGGAAAGAGTCGATATAAGAGCTTTTCAGCAAGTCCACATACTCAACCATCTTTTGGTCTTTCATAATTGCTAACACTCACGCGATATTTATGGTTATGAAGTTTTAATCGGACACAGAGAAAGATAGGGGCTTATAGATTTGCCTCCCAACTTCTTACCTCAAGGGTAATGTCAACAATAATAGTTCATGAAAACTCACATCCAATTAGCTATATATATCAGGATCTTTCCAACACATTGTGCTTGCCAAAGGATAAAATGTAAAAAGGAAAGGTGAAGATCACCATGATTCTTATATGAAGTATAAGACAATAATAAAAGATAGGCCCTTCGCAGAGGGAAGCAGAGGTTGTCATGTGCTTTTATGGTTGGATGCACAAAATCATAATGCAAAAGAACATCACTTTATATTGCCACTTGTGATATGGACCTTTATTATGCAGTCCGTCGCTTTTATTTCTTCCATATCACAAGATCGTATAAAGCTTATTTTCTCTACACTAATAAGTCATACATATTTAGAGGGCAATTTTTTATTGCATGCAATGATGACAACTTACTTGATGGATCTTACTCAATCCATAGGTAGATATGGTGGACTCTCATGGCAAAATTGGGTTTAGGGATATTTGGAAGCACAAGTAGTATCTCTACTTGGTGCAAAGAAATTGGCTAGCATGAGAGGGAAAGGCAAGCTCAACATGTTGGATGATCCATGACAATATAATTTATCTTGGATGTAAGAAAACATAACGCATTACGTTGTCTTCCTTGTCCAACATCAACTCTTTAGCATATCATACTTTAATGAGTGCTCACAATTATAAAAGATGTCCAAGATAGTATATTTATATGTGATCCACTCTTTCTTTATTACTTCCTATTAATTGCAACGATGACCAAAACTATGTTTGTCAACTCTCAATAATTTTTATCCATCATACTCTTTATATGTGAGCTCATTACTCTCCATAAGATCCATATGATCTCTTTATTTCTTTTTATTTCTTCTCTTTTATTTTATTCCCTCAAGATCATAGCAAAATAATCAAGCCCTTGACTCAACACTAATCTTTATTAGATATAGCCCACGGACTCGATTACATAGGAAGATCATAAAGCAAAACTCACAACTAGATCATACTAAAATTTTATTCTACTAGATCAAGATATTATCAAAAGGATCGAACTAAGAAAAATGGTAAAGATAAAAGTGATGGTGATACGATACCGGGGCACTCCCCCAAGCTTGGCAGTTGCCGAGGGGAGTGCCCATATCCGATGCTCAGTTCTTCTTTGTTGGTGAAGAAGGTGTTGGTGATGATGGGTAGTCGCACATCGAGCGTAAGAGATCCTCCAATTTGTGTATAATGCCCTTGAGTGCGATGATATGCTCCTTCAACAGAATATTTTCACTTGTGAGATACTTGTTTTGAATACAAGCTAACTCAATCATCTTGAAAGCCTCAATCTCCGTTGGGATAAAGAGATTGTGGTGAGGTGGAAGGATGTCTTCTTCTGCTACTACCGAAACTTGATCTCCCATGGCCTTCTTGATCCCATCATCCTTGTTGATCTCTCCGGGTTCTTCTCTCTTCAGCTCTATCTTCATTAGCCAAGCATCATTGCCCTCATTGTTGGAGGAGGAGGGAGACGACATGATGCTTGGCCTTGACAACCCTGGTAGAAAACAGCTCGAAACAAGAACATGAGATATTTGCGTGATACGGTGGTCAAAACCTTCGGGAGATTATAAGTGAATTTTTACCGACCAAAAGAAGTATCGTGCAAGAAAACGGAGTCCGAAGAGCGCACGAGGTGCCCACGAGGCAGGGGGCGCGCCCAGGGGGTAGGGCGCGCCCTCCACCCTCGTGGAAGCCTCGTGTCCTTTCCGGTATGCTTCTTATTTTCCTATTTTCTTAAATATTCCAAAACAGAGAAAAATTGCCATTAGAACCGTTTTGGAGTCGGTTTACTTACCGTACCACGTACCTATTCCTTTTCGGAGTCTGAAACGTTCTGGAAAGTGTCCCTTATGTATTCCTCCGGGGTTACGGTTTCAATAACATTAGTTTCAACATTTATAGGATTACCTGAGATATAATGTTTGATTCTTTGGTCGTTCACCACCCTCAGATTTGTGCCTTCAAAGTTGTTGATTTTTACGGCACCTAAATGATAGACCTCCTTGATGACGTAAGGACCTTCCCATTTAGAGAGAAGTTTTCCTGCAAAAAATCTTAAACAAGAGTTGTATAACAATACATAATCACCTACATTGAACTCACGTTTTTGTATCCTTTTATCATGCCATCTTTTAACTTTTTCTTTAAACAGCTTGGCATTCTCGTAGGCCTGGTTCTCCAATCGTCAAGTGAGATAATGTCAAAAATCCTCTTCTCACCGGCAAGTTTGAAGTCATAGTTGAGCTCTTTAATATCCCAATATGCCTTATGTTCTAATTCAAGAGGTAAGTGACATGCTTTACCATAAACCATTTTATACGGAGACATACCCATAGGATTTTTATATGCAGTTCTATAAGCTCATAATGCATCATCAAGTTTCTTGGACCAATTATTTCTAGATCTATTAACAGTCTTTTGCAAAATTAATTTAAGTTCTCTATTACTTAATTCTACTTGGCCACTAGACTGTGGGTGATAAGGAGATGCAATTCTATGATTAACATCATACTTAGCAAGCATTTTACGAAAGGCACCATGAATAAAATGTGAACCACCATCAGTCATTAAATATCTAGGGACTCCAAACCTCAGAAAAATAACTTCTTTAAGCATCTTAATAGAGGTCTTATGATCAGCACTACTAGTTGGAATAGCTTCTACCCACTGAGTAACATAATCAACAGCAACTAAAATATGTGTATACCCATTAGAGGAAGGAAAAGGTCCCATATAATCAAAGCCCCAAACATCAAATGGTTCAATAACAAGTGAATAATTCATAGGCATTTCTTGACGTCTACTAGTATTACCAATTCTTTGACATTCATCACAAGATAAGACAAACTTACGGGCATCCTTGAAGAGAGTAGGCCAATAAAAACCGGATTGCAATACCTTATGTGCAGTTTTGTCTCCAGCATGGTGTCCTCCATAAGCTTCGGAGTGACACTTGTGTAAGATTTGTTCCTGTTCATGCTCAGGTACACAACGACTAATAACACCATCTACTCCTTCTTTATAAAGATGTGGGTCATCCCAGAAGTAATGTCTTAAATCATAGAAGAACTTTTTCTTTTGTCGGTATGTAAAACTAGGTGGTATAAATTTAGCAACAATGTAATTAGCATAATAAGCATACCATGGAGCAGTAGGAGAAGCATTTATGATAGCTAATTGTTCATCAGGAAAGCTATCATCAATAGGTAGTGGGTCATCAAGAACATTCTCTAACCTAGACAAGTTGTCTACAACGGGATTCTCAGCTCCCTTTCTATCAATAATATGCAAATCAAATTCTTTTAGCAAGAGAACCCATCTAATAAGTCTAGGTTTAGCATCTTTATTTTCCATAAGATATTTAATAGTAGCATGATCAGTGTGTAGAATCAACAATATAAGGTCTGAACTTATCACAAGCAAATACAACTGCTAAGAATTCTTTTTCAGTAGTAGCGTAATTTCTCTGGGAATTGTCTAGAGCTTTACTAGCATGTTGAATAACATTTAATTTTTTTATCAACTCTTTGTCCTAGAACAGCCCCTGCAGCATAATTACTAGCATCACACATAATTTCAAATGGTAAATTCCAATCAGGTGGCTGAACAATAGGTGCAAAAATCAAGGCTTTCTTAAGTATTTCAAATGCTTCTACACAATCATCATCAAAGACAAAAGGAATATCTTTTTGTAAGAGATTAGTCAGAGGCCGAGAAATTTTAGAAAAGTCCTTAATGAACCTCCTATAAAAACTAGCATGACCAAGGAAACTTCTTATACCTTTAATGTCCTTGGGACACGGCATCTTTTCAATAGCATCAACTTTAGCTTTATCAACTTCAATACCTTTTTCAAAAATTTTATGCCCCAAGACAATACCTTCATTAACCATAAAGTGGCACTTCTCCCAATTCAAGACAAGGTTAGTTTCTTCACATCTCTGCAAAACTCGATCAAAGTTGCTCAAGCTATCATCAAAAGAGGATCCATAAACAGAGAAATCATCCATGAAAACTTCACAAATCTTTTCACAAAAGTCAGAGAATATAGCCATCATGCATCTTTGAAAGGTAGCAGGTGCATTACATAAACCAAAAGGCATACGTCTATAAGCAAATGTACCGAAAGGGCAAGTAAAAGTAGTCTTTTCTTGATCATCAGCTGACACAGGTATCTGAGAGAAACCAGAGTAACCATCTAGAAAGGAAAAATGTGTATGTTTGGATAATCTTTCTAGCATTTGATCAATGAAAGGAAAAGGGTAATGATCTTTTTAGTAGCTTTATTTAATTTGCAGAAATCAATTACCATCCTATAACCTGTAATAATTCTTTGTGGAATTAATTCATCTTTATCGTTAGGAACGACAGTAATACCTCCCTTCTTAGGGACACAATGGACAGGGCTTACCCACTGACTATCAGCAACGGGATAAATTATACCTTCTTCAAGGATCTTCAATATTTCCTTTCTTACCACTTATTCATCTTAGGATTTAGCCGTCGTTGGTGATCAATAATTGGTTTGGCGTCTTTCTCCAAATTTATTTTATGTTGACATAGAGTGGGACTAATGCCCTTAAGATCATCGAGAGTATATCCAATAGCAGCACGGTGCTTCTTCGGAGTTTTCTATAATTTCTCTTCTTCATGCCCTGAAAGATTAGCACTAATAATAACAGGATATATCTTCTTTTCATCAAGATAAACATATTTAAGAGTATCATGCAATGGTTTAAGCTCAAACACGGGATCACCCTTAGGTGGGGGAGGATCCCCTAAGATTTCGACAGGAAAGTTGTGTTTCAAAATAGGTCCCTGTTTAAACAATACTTCATCAATTTCCCTTCTTTCATTCATAAACATATCATTTTCATGGTCTAGCAAATATTGTTCTAAAGGGTCACTAGGAGGCACGGCAATAGAAGCAAGACCAATAATTTCATCTTTACTAGGCAATTCCTCATCACGGGGTTGTCTACTAAATTTAGCAAAATTAAACTCATGAGACATATCCCCTAAACCAACAGAAACAATATCCTTATTGCAGTCTATCTTAGCATTAGCAGTATTCAAGAAGGGTCTACCAAATATAATGGACAAAAGCTATCTTGTGGGGAACCAAGAACAAGAAAATCAGCAGGGTATTTAACTTTCCCACACAAGACTTCAACATCCCTAACAATCCCAACTGGTGAATTAGTATCTCTATTGGCAAGCTTAATTGTAACATCAATCTCTTCTATCTCAGCAGGTGCAATATCATGCATAATTTCTTTGTATAAGGAATGAGGTATTGCACTAGCACTGGCACCCATATCACATAAGCCATGATAACAATGATCTCCTATTTTAACGGAAATAACATGCATGCCTACAACAGGTCTATGTTTATTTTTAGCATCAGGTCTAGCAATTCTAGCAGCTTCATTGCAGAAGTAAATAACATGCCCATCAATATTATCGGCCAAGAGATCTTTAACCATAGCAATTTTAGGTTCAACTTTAATTTGCTCAGGGGGTTTAGGTGTCTTAATATTGCTTCTATTGACTATAGTTGAAGCTTTAGCTTGATCCTTTATTCTAACAGGGAAAGGTGGCTTCTCAATATAAGCAGTAGAAACAACAGGATCATTATAAGTGATAGTCTTTTCTTCAAATTTAATAGGTGCAACTACTTTTACTTCAATGAGAGGATTATATTTAAACCACTTCTCCTTATGGAGATCAACATGAGTAGCAAAGGATTCACAAAAAGAAGCTACTATCTCAGAGTCAAGTCCATATTTAGTGCTAAATTCACGGAAAGCATTGGTATCCATAAAAGATTTAACACAATCAAACTTAGGTGTTATACCTGACTCCTTACCTTCGTTGAGGTCCCAATCTTCATAGTTGCATTTAATTCTTTCCAATAAATCCCATTTGAATTCAATAGTCTTCATCATAAAAGATCCAGTACAAGAAGTATCGAGCATGGAGCGATTACTGAGAGAAAGCCGAGCATAAAAATTTTGAATGATCATTTCTTTTGAGAGATCATGATTGGGGCATGAATATAACATTGACTTAAGCCTCCCCCAAGCTTGAGCGATGCTTTCTCCTTCGCGAGGCCAAAAATTATATATATAATTACGATCATGATGAACAAGATGCATAGGATAAAACTTCTGATGAAATTCCAATTTCAATCGCTTGTAGTCCCATGATCTCATATCATCACATAGCCTATACCATGTCAATGCATCTCCCTTCAAAGATAAAGGGAAGACCTTCTTCTTGATAACATCATCGGTCATACCTGCAAGCTTAAATAATCCACAAACTTCATCCACATAGATTAAGTGTAAATTGGGATGTAATGTTCCATCACCTGTGAAAGGATTAGCTAGCAGTTTCTCTATCATACCACAAGGAATTTCAAAGTAAATATTTTCAGTAGGTTTAGTAGGTTGAGGAGCAACTCTTTGCTCTACTGGTCGGGGTGAAGATACCCCGAACAAGCCCCTCAAAGGATTATGTTCCATAGTAACAAGTGACAGTAAATTTCAGCACACTATATAAATTTTTCCTTACCAAATTCCACCTACCAAAGGCGCTTCACTCCCCGGCAACGGCGCCAGAAAAGAGCCTTGATGACCCTCAAGTGTAGGGGATCTATCGTAGCCTTCTCGATAAGTAAGAGTGTCGAACCCAACGAGGAGAAGAAGGAAATGATAAGCAATTTTTAGTAAGGTATTCTCTGCAAGCACTGAAATTATCGGTAACAGATAGTTTTGTCATAAGGTAATTTGTAACGAGTAGCAAGTAATAAAAGTAAATAATGTGCAGCAAGATGTCCCAATCCTTTTTGTAGCAAAGGACAAGCCTGGACAAACTCTTATATGAAGGAAAGCGCTCCCGAGGACACATGGGAATTATCGTCAAGCTAGTTTTCATCACGTTCATATGATTCGCGTTCGGTACTTTAATAATTTGATATGTGGGTGGACCGGTGCTTGGGTATTGTCCTTACTTGGACAAGCATCCCACTTATGATTAACCCCCATTGCAAGCATCCGCAACTACAACAGAAGTATTAAGGTAAACCTAACCATAGCATGAAACATATGGATCCAAATCAGCCCCTTACGAAGCAACGCATAAACTAGGGTTTAAGCTTATGTCACTCTAGAAACCCATCATCTACTTATTACTTCCCAATGCCTCCATCTAGGCCCAAACAATGGTGAAGTGTCATGTAGTCGACGTTCACATGACACCACTAGAGGGATGACAACATACATCTCATCAAAATATCGAACGAATACCAAATTTACATGACTACTTATAGCAAGACTTCTCCCATGTCCTCAGGAACAAACATAACTACTCACAAAGCATATTCATGTTCATAATCAGAGGGGTATTAATATGCATAATGGATCTAAACATATGATCTTCCACCAAGTAAACCAACTAGCATCAACTACAAGGAGTAATCAACACTACTAGCAACCCACATGTACCAATCTGAGGTTTGGACACAAAGATTGGATACAAGAGATGAACTAGGGTTTGAGATGAGATGGTGCTGGTGAAGATGTTGATGGAGATTGACCCCCTCCCAATGAGAGGATCATTGGTGATGACGATGGCGATGATTTCCCCCTCCCGGAGGGAAGTTTTCCCCCGCAGAACAGCTCTACCGGAGCCCTAGATTAGTTCCGCCAAGGTTCCTCCTCGTGGAGGCGGAGTTTCATCCCGTGAGGTTCCTTATTATTTTTTCTCGGACGGAAGACCTCATATAGCAGAAGATGGGCATCAGAGGGCCACCAGGGGGCCCATGAGGCAGGGGGCGCGCCCCCCACCCTTGTGGACGGTGGGTGGCCCCCTATGGTACTTCTTTCGCCCAATATTTTTTATATATTTTGAAATGTGCTCCCATAAAGTTTCAGGACTTTTGGAGATGTGCAGAATAGGTCTCTAATATTTGCTCTTTTTCCAGCCCAGAATTCCATCTGCCGGCATTCTCCCTCTTCATGTAAACCTTGTAAAATAAGAGAGAATAGGCATAAGTATTGTGACATAATGTGTAATAACATCCCATAATGTAATAAATATCAATATAAAAGCATGATGCAAAATGGATGTATCACTTTAATGTTAATAACCCCTCCTGCTGCACTATCTCTCTCGAAGCATTTGTTTTGTAGGTGGAAGTATTACGGTGGTTATGAATGATTGCACTACAATCTCAATGGATTACATGTCATCAGTGCGAATCATTTTCTCGAATGGTTGAAATTTCCTCTCTATACTTCAATACTTGCAGGAGAATTTATCTCATATCCTTTTCCCTGCATACATTTAGGGGGAGTCTATTTCATCATCGAGCAAAGTAACACTTACTCACTCTTGTTGGAATTACTTATCACATATCTATCTTCACTTCGGTGATTATCTGTTTTGTCAACAATCATCCAAAAAGGGGGAGATTGTTGGTGCAATAATTTGCCTCCTTATGTTTTGGAGTTTGTTGATATAAATAGTATGGGACTTATGTGTTTGCCAGTGCACACACGGTAGCAGGTCCCTGGAGTCAAGAGGAGTTTGATTCAAATGCCGAAGATAATCCCCTGCATAGCAGTGAAAGTTATCACCGAAGATTATGATGATAAGACCGACCCCTCAAAAATTGTTGACGTGAAGCAATTGGTTTGGTGCTTGCCCGAAGGAAGTGTCTGCGACCGAGAAGATTGAAGACGAAGTGAAGACATAGCATTTATTTGTTGTTTCTCTTCTCCTTATTGAGTCATAGGACCATCATACTATTAAGAGGGGTGTAGCGTTCAAAGCTTTGATTCTCTGATGCTAAACCCAAATCCTATGGAAGTTGCAAGAGAAAACTCTTTATATTCCGAGTAAATACTTGCCAGCAAGAGACTGTGATCTTCTTTGCCGCGAGAGATTTGTCTCTGACCGAGGAGTTAGAATTACTTGTTCCTCAAGTAATGTTACCGTTGCTCTTGAAATCCGACCGTTGAGAACATGTCGGTTGGCCATTAGCTAGACTGCATGTCCAAAACGGTCATTTCCCACTAGGGAAGGTTGTGGCTATAAATAGCGAGCCGGCGTTGTCCGGTGGCTGCTCCGTTTGATTGCGAGAAGATTATTGAGCAACCCCCTCTCCAGAGTGATTTGAGTTTAAATCCACCGAGAGAAAACCCCTAGAGCCGAAAAATTAGATAGTGGTCCAGCATCACTCGAATCTAAATCCAGCACACTCCGCCTATTACTCTTGAGAGCTGCAAACTCTCTAGGCGGTTAGGTGTCAATTTCTTCAGAGTCCAAGAGTAATTGTGGTTCTCGAAGAAGAAGTCTGTAAAGGCTCAGAGATCGCCTCAAGTATCTACCACGAGTGATCGACATTGGTTGACGAACCGATTATCGAGGAGAATAGGGTGAACAGAGTTTATCTTCCGTGTTAAGTCATAACCCCTCCAACCAGACGTAGTCCTTGTGCAGAAGGACGAACTTGTCTACCAAATACCTTGTTGCCATCGAGCATCACTGGTTACCTCTGCTACTCCTATTTACATTCGAACTATTTCAATCATGTGATTTTTCTCGATGCATGTTTTAGTTTCCATTCGCTCATTCCACTCTGTTTACATTCGCTTCGCTGCTGGGTTACGAGAGTTTTGATATTTCCGAAGAAATTTTGAAACTCCCATTCAACCCCCCCCCCCCCCCCCGCGCTGGTAGACATACTTCATTCCTATGGAGAGATAGATAGATAGATAGACAGATAGATAGATAGAGACGATTGAGCCTTAGGTCGGGCCTACCTATCATAAGCTAACCCGATGCACGTCTCATTAGAGGCCCTGACCCCACCTGTCAGGATTTAACGCGGCCTCATTCGTCGGGAGGTAGCAGTTAACTTGCTTGACCAGAGTGTGGTGCTTCATTTGGGTTTTTGTGAGGATAGGATGGATGAGAGGAGGGGGAAAGTGAGGAGAGTTAGATCCATGGAGCAAAACTAAGAACAAGTAAGAAACAAGGGCGCGAAAATAGAAAACCCAAAACTCAATTCAAACTTTGCTTTGGTACACTCCCTTTAGAAAAGTCTGAAGATTTTGGTGCAGATTAAAGGTGGAGATTAGAATGTACTCCTTCAATAAAAATGGATAATATAGTCTTTTTTCCGAAACGACGGTTATTCTGCATTCATTAAGAAGAAAAGAGTTGCTTAGTTAATTAGGGAAAACCGAGTGAAAACCAAATTGCACAGGTAATTATGAAGAACCAGGTAAAAACCATCACAACCGCTGAGCGGCACACAAGGTACCCCACACATACCACTTCAAAGAGGGTCTCATCAAGACAACATGCATGCATCGTCGTCATCACTCCTTCCCTAGAGGCGTCATCACCATCCCTAAACCCTGAGCAAACGACTCCGACTTCGCCGTAGGCGATCGTCGACCCAACCCACACTGAGGAAGCCGTGTGAAGATGCATGAAAATCCGTGCCAGACCTAGCCACTTGTGACCAGACAGCGCAACCCTGACTCTGATGGAGAACCATGAATGAGAATTAGGCACGGCTGGCGCCGCAGAAGATCATTGAACGAACCACCTGCTGCCTGTCTTCGTATACCACCGGGGCCCCGCCACCGCAGCTTCGACTTCACAGCAATAAACCAGCCGTGGCAATCCTGTGGACACGCCGGAGAAGAGTCGGTTATATCCAAATCAATCTACTCAATACGTTTGATGTGAAGACTACTATGATGATGCCTTTTTTAAGTAACTTTATAAGATTTGTGTAAACTTTAGGGGGTGGGGGCTATTTGTGTACCGAAGCGAAACTCAATTCTAATAACCACACATTACCTTCCTATTTCCACATACTCATTGGTGTATGATCAAAGATATCCAAACAACGATTTTCTTCATCTTCCCTGCGTTTTGATGTCTGGGACAGACTTCTACATGTTTCTGTTCACGTGCTTTTAACTGCAACCATATATCTAACTGAAGAGATCATACCTAGTCCGGTACTTCACGGAGCAAAGTAGTGGTGGTAGAGCTGCTATCGTCCGGAGCTGCATGTTTCTGTTCACGTGCTTTTAACTGTAATCATCATATATACCTAAATAGTTGATCTCCACTAACTCAATTATCCTGACATGCAACTATGCCACTTCATCATGCCACCATGCATCCCCCGCTAAATTTGATTCTCTCGACATGCAGCTATGTCAACTCACTATGTCACTATGCACAAGAAAAGATCCACCTTAACAAGCATCTTGCATGTTATACTTATATTAAATAATTTTTCAACAACTATATAATAATCAAATATCTTAAATTATGTATGTGCTTGACTTTAAATTCTCATATTGCTAATCAGAATACCAAATTTCCATGACGTCAAATCTCATAGAAATTACTGCATCCAATTCACGCTGCAACGCATGTGTATCATCTCTAGTTTATCTAACTGAAGAGATCATGCCTAGTCAGGTACTTCACGGAGCAAAGTACTGGTGGTAGAGCTGCTATCATCCGGCTCTACATGGATAAAAACAATCTTTGGGTGTAAGCCACGCCAGATAACAGCAACGCATGCAGGAGGAATCTTTGTGTTGGTGCTCGATCTGCTCCGATTAACATACAGTAGCTGATCGATCTTCTTGCATACAGCAGGGAATTAAGAAGAGGAGGATCCGACCAAAGCCAATTGACAGTTGTCCAGAAAAGGATAGTGGCACTGCATACTGCTGCCGACTAAAAGCATCGATCGATGCACAATTGACTGACTGCACCATCAGCACGGAGGCTAGCGAGGAGTTCTTATCTTTTCTCCGGTGTTAGTACCATGCATGTGTCAGCTGCAGAGCAGCAGGGGCATATATATGCTTCAATGTGTCTGTACGTATCTGTGGCCCAGGAAAACAATTTCACAGTACAACACTGTCGGCTGTGGCTGTGGGTGAGGATAAACACTGCATACACACGAAAGCTAATTATATACGTATATATATCTAAAATAACTAGAGAGAGGAATATTGCATGTGCGAAAGCAATCATCCTTGCCTGTCCCTACATCAACAAGAAAACGGGAGCTTAATTAGTCCCCTAATTATTTTAAGTAAATGAAACTAATGGACATGGTAATAAAGATATTTAAGTAAACTATAAACCAGGGCAGAAAATTAAACTAGACCAGAACGGAAAATAAACTAGGAGAATTTAATGCAACGTTTACTCGAGACAAGTTTTTTTTTAGATAGCTCACCATCCATGCTGAATGGTTGCGTCTGGATTTTGGGTCACTGTTGCTAATTGGGAAATCAGTGTTGTCACTATAGTACTCGTTGGGCGGTCACTCAAGTATCGCTACCTCTCAATTGCCGCTGGCAAAACGCAACCCAATTTTCTCCTCCCGTCAGTAGCGTCTCGCACTGTCGTGAAAGTGATTAAGGTTGGGAAGACCGAGGCAGTGTGTTAGGTTCCATGGACAACCTTTACTTCCTAGATGAGATGTGCTCCTCTCAAGATACAAAAGTCTTATCATAAGAGGTCTATTGATTCATAAAAAGCACATCTATTTCCCATGTGGCCGGGAGGTTGGATGTCTCCAACAATGCCGGTGGATTGGACATCTGCAATCAGAAAGACAAAAACATCATAGAGGCAGCGAACAAGAAACAACAACCATGATCTAACTTGGTGTACTAGATTACGGTGACATAGACCAACAATGACATAAGTAAAGAGTACATTGCACTAAAATGGTTCAAGATTTATTACAATCCTTCACAAAGGCCGTGATAAGGAAGGAAGGCACAATTTTTAGAGGTGAACATGGTGATGAAAGTGACGATGGCGACCGCGAGGGTTGAATATGAATATATAGCCACATCCTTCATCTCTACTCTATTGGTTCTTCTCCTCAAATGAAAAAGTCTTCAAAGTGTTCCTTATCTCCCCACTAACCTAAGACATCGAACTCCACCCAAAATGGGGCCCTTGTTTTCTTGAATATCCCGTGGCAGTACGAGCGCCGATACAATATTGATGCTCAACATTACTTCTGGTCATGCACTAGTTTGTTAAGTTCATATTTCAGTTCTAGATTTTGCATACCACCTTGGATTGAGATGATCCAAAAACGCAAAAGTTGTTTGACTTTGAGGAGGCAAACAACTTTCACATTGAACACCTTTTCATTCAAGGTCATCTTGAGGACACTTCCTTGTAACTCACCAAATTCAACTCCAAGTTCACCTTTGTTTCACCCTAGACCAATTATCGTAGAAGTCCACGAGGGGTGTAATCCACATAAAAACCCTACAAATAAAAAAGAAAGATAACAAACTAAAATGGTAACAGTTGGTGGGGTAAACCAAGATAAACCTCAAGAATATCAAGGTTAAACTTAAAGAAAAGATGGGTGTCAAATACATCTAAACTAATTCAGTTTTAGCATAACTTCAACAATATATAATTACTAGAGCACCTTAGGATCATTCCACCATTATTAATTTTGCTAAAAAGATTTAGATATATTGTAAAATTTCATCAGAAGTACAAAAGCACCTCAAACATAATAAAAGTTACATTGAAGTCTCTAGACTACCGAACGACCACTAGCACCGCCAGAATGAGCCGTCGATGCGCCGCTGCCGCCACTCCCCAACAGGGGCCCGTTTGACCTTGCCGATGACAGCCTGAAAGTTTTTATGCACATCCCCTAAGGACCAACGTCCTGGGGCCTCAATCATTGTCGTTGAAACCTTAAATAGATCGGAAGTAACATATACTGAATCTCTCCATCACGCCTGCATGACGAGAAACCCTAGCCTCGCTGCCTATAGGAGACGGCAGGAGTCTACGCCAAAGCTCTGTCGACCACGTCCAGATGGACAAAATGGAGGAGGATCGAAGCTAAAAGATAAACTCAAAGAAGAAGCGTTGCCATCCCCCTGAGCACCGCACCTATGAGGACTAAAATATTCGTAAACTAAATTCCTAGCCAGTGCGAAGGCACCAGTATTCCCCTCCTCGCCATGGGTTCGCCAATGAAGCCTGGAGGGGAGAGTTTGCCTTGTCCGTAGAGGGAAGGGGAGAAAACTATTGGAGAGAGTATGAGCTCACCTCTTATAGTTCTCTTTGACAATTTCAGGATCGGGGAAGGATTTATTTAAGATTTCAATTTCCCTATTTTCGGAAGTTATGTGGTGCTAGCACACATTTTGTAGTGTCTTTGGGCAATCGTGTGATTGGAAGATATTTTTGCGGGGCCTTCTAGTTTGGATAGATTTGTGTGTATTAGCCCATGTTTTACGGTCTTCTAAGAAAAGTTTGGGCCCACAAAGGGTTTCTATCGAAAAATGAATTTCAGATATGTTTTCGCTGTTTTGTTGTTGGTTTTATGCTAGGACCATTATTTCCTTGGGCCTTTGAATTTGGCATTTCACCATCCATGTTCCATGGTGTTCTTGGAGAGTTGTTGTTCAAGAATTTTTTTTGTTCTTCCTTATTTTTTTTAGTTGTAACCATACGAAAACCTAGTTTGTGTTTGCCGATTACTTTAAGTCAAGATAGGATTTTGTCGTGTACTTCTTCGCCATGCATTCAATGTGGGTATTTTATTGTACCATAGTTGTAGCTCTTGTTTTGTGGTGTTCTAAACAGTTAAGAGATATTAGTCATCTATTTTCAGTATTTTCACCAATTCATATCTATCAGCCCACATCCAGTCATTCTTCGATGGTTTCGGGTAAGAGAAGTTTTCTGTCTGGCCTTTTGTTTTAAAATTTTCATAATAAAAAATTGGGCACTTATTTTTTATATCCATGGGCAACTCTAATTAGAAAGAATTTACTGCAAGGTCATAAATTTTCATTGAATGCAACGTAATAAAATTAGCCCGAGAGAGTGGCCCATGAGTCACTCCAATGATAAAAATGTCAGTAGCTCCATAAATAGTGATCCTCCACACACACTAGTCGTGTTTGTACAAAACCAGCGTGCAACCCACGTTTACCACACTACTGAAGGAAAGTCTACCCATGGCATGCCCAATGTGCCTATTAGTAGGGGGGACGCCACTAGTATAGTGTCACTGGTAAGAACTTACTAGCAGCGTGCCCTTTAGAACACACGCCACTGATATTTTGGCAAGTTACCAATGGTGTGTGCCATTTAGTGTGTATCACTAATAGCTTCATCTATAAGGGTTTCTGTAGTAGGCGGCTAGGGAAAACTCTCCCTTCCAGATTTCAGCAGCGAGCCCATGGATTCGGCTCCCCTATGCCTGTCGCTCCAGCAGCCGGTGGCGAGGAGGGGAATCCTGGTGCCTCTCTAGTTAGTAGTCTAGGTTAGTTTTTTTTAGGTCCTCGCAGGTTAGGCTCAGGTGGCTGGCGGCGCTTCATCTTCGAGTTGGTCTTTCGGGCTTCGATCCTCCTTGAGTTCGTCCTTCGGGTTCCAATCCTCCTTGATTTTGTCCGTCCGAGCGTAGTCAACGGAGCTCCGACGTAGATTCCTACGATCTCCTTGAGGCGGTGATGTTAGGGTATCTCGTCATGTGGCGAGATTTGGTGTCAGGTGCTTCAGATCTGTGGAAGGTTTCAACGGCCACGACTGTGGCTCCAGTGCGCTGGTCCTTAGGGGCACGCGCGCGAATACTTCTCGACTATCATCAATAACGTCAAGCCGACTCCGGTAGGGGAGCAGGGACAACGGCATGTCGGCGGCTCGTTCTCGGCGTGGTCATTCAGTGGTCTTAAAATCTCGATGTAATTTTTATACTTTAGGCGAACTTTTATAATATTATGTATCTGATGCTTTTCACAAAAAAAAAATTGTTACCGGTGTGGATCAACCCCAGGTAGGATGGAGCCTAAAACTGTGGAGTGGACGTATTTTTCGTGTGTGCTCTACACAGGGATAGACACAAAAAACAGTTCTAATTCAGACAGGCCTTATGGAAAAGCCCGTCAAAGTAGTACTAACTCAGGTCCATAATAAGTGTTGTAGTTTTAAACTAACCGTGGTTCAAAACAGTGACATTTATTTTGGATCGAAGGGAGTACTAGTTTAGAGGAGGAAATAAAGCCTTTTCATATAAAAGACCAATTGATGTGCTCGTCAAAACTAGATCAAGTGCACTGCAGACCCTGGAATAATGTGGCCGAATCTTGGAAGGGTCAATCGATTGTGTCCATGTTTAGTCGTCACTAGCAAGCCGGTTGGCATTAGACTGTCAGTATTACTGTAGCTGCGATCATGTTTATAATAAACTGGGCCCGAGCACCTCGGATGCCTTTTCATATTCATGACATGTTGATCAACTGGGAGTTTATGATCTTCTCCTTCGGATGGAGCAAATAATGACAAGAATCACATGTCAAGCTGGGCAATCAAGCCAGATTCGAAGGGGACACCCTACCACCTGGGTCCCCTCACCTGGATAGATAGTCATTAGCTAGATTGCACAGTGACCAGTTAAGATCAAGTATTCCAGAAACTTTGCCCACAAGGAACAAGTACTACTAAGCCCAGGCTTAATAAAATGTCCCTCTTCCTCTCGAAATTTTGTCCAGTAAAACAATCACTATACTCCAACTCAACCTAGCTAGCTGACAGAAAATAACACTGTAGGTGCCCAATTGTCTATCAATTTCTGAATTGAAATCAGACAAGCAAACAACAGTAGCCAGCCTGAACTGCACACTATCTTGTACTGGTACTCCTTAAGTTGTTATCAATGCAAGCTAGTCATACAGACGTGCTCATCTCCCTTTCTTCAGCTTCCCAGCTCACTGCTCTCTCCTCTCCAACTCCAATCATCCTAGCTCGCAAGCTACGAGGGGAGGCTCTCATTTGTGCAGATCTGGATAGCAAAATCCGGAAGCAATCAATGGATCAATTAGCCAAGCGCAGAGGCATCCCAGCTTGGGCGGCGGCGTACACCAGCGATCCGTCCTCGTCCTCGTGGGAGGAGCAGGCCTTCGCACGCGATGCCGCGGCCGACCTGCTGGTGTGGCCGCCGCGCTCCTACTCCTGCACCTTCTGCCGCCGCGAGTTCCGCTCGGCCCAGGCGCTCGGCGGCCACATGAATGTGCACCGCCGAGACAGGGCACGTCTCCGTCATGGCGACGACGACCAACCCCAACAAGAACAAGCTGATGAACCGCACCAGGACGACTCTACCAGTGCCATGTGCAAGCAGCTAGAGCTATTCCGTAACCCTAGTACCACCACTCCTTCCCACCTATCAACCATCATCAAGGAGAGGAATAACAACAGGGTCGTCGTCTCCATAGCAGTGAGAGATCAAGAAGCTCCAGATCACCAGTACGATGACAGACAGGATTTGGAATTGTCGGGGAGGAGGAAGAGGAGGCGTGTAGATCAGGCGCCGGTGGCGCTTGCCTCGCCATATGAACAAGGAGCCTTCCTTGATCATTCCAAGGTAATTATGAAAACAATTGCAAACCCTAGTAGTTCTAGTCTTAATCCCCATGTGGATCAAGGAGAAGTAGATCTGTTCCTCAAGAAACAAGGACTGGTAGATCTAGAGCTTAGGCTTGGGACTAATCCAAATGTTGCATCACACGCAACTTAGTTTCTTGAATGCAAAAATTGAAATCGATGAATTCTTTTCCACTCTTGTGCTTGATGCAACTTTGTTTCTAGCTCGTTAAATTTGCTTCCGTCTCCTTTCGCAAAAAATATTTTAAAAAAAATCAAAAATTGCTTCTGTCTCTTTATAATTGCTTTGTTCATTGTTTCTCTTCGATCAATTCTTCGTTGTTGGCCAAAGGCTCGTTCTACATGATGATGTATATATCTCCTTCGTTTCAGCTGTTGAAATGTATATGTGCTAGAGTTGTATAAGAAATTATATACATGTAGTTGTTTGTTCTGAAGTCTTGTATCATGTTGATGCGTAAATTGTTAGCAATTAGTGATCAGTGGCAGAAAATTTGGAAGTGATTGCCATTTTTCTTTATCTTTACTTCATGTCTTCAAGCTAAACAAAACCTCTAATTTTTGGGTATATATGAGTGAACAAATTAGAACTGATTGTACATCATCAAGAAAAGAGGTGGCAACATCGATCCTCGCCACTTCTCTCCACTAGCACCGTTCTAATCAAGTAGATGTTTGCCTTTGCCAAATGAAACAATGAATGGCTGGATGAAAATCGCCAACTCTATAGTGATTTATTGCCTAGTTCAAATATAACCCAAATCAAAGAGATTGTCAAGGAGAGATAAGGTAAAGTGATTGCCCCAAGAACTTAAATGACCTTCGTCAAACGAATCCAAGAATGGGTAAATACCTCAAATGGAGCACCATCTTTGAGATACTAAATGTCTGAAGTAACTACTCTCTCCGTTCCGAATTATAAGATGTTTTGGATATTTTAGTATGGACTATATATGGACTAAAATGAGTGAATCTATACACCTAAACATGTCTAGATACATTCAATTTAGAATAAAGCTAGAACATCTTATACTTCGGAACGGAGGGAGTACAACTACATCTAAATCCCAAGAAAAAACTCAATAATTGTACCCTTGTGTGTGCGCCGACATGTATCTCCTTATTAGTTTGAGTCATTTCATAAATGTCATTGTCATCTTCATCTATAAAAATTTGGAAATGAAAATAACTTACAAAAAATGCCACCTACTTGGCCTTTTTTTTTGTAGTGATTCCAAGTCATTCTTTTGCAGTGGTAATTTCAAGTCTGCAAGACGGGTAGTGGCATATATTGAATTAATCCGTTAGTTACTGACAAATTTTCGCTTATCCAAGACAACAAAAGTAGACACTGCTAATGAACATGACAAACCGCCGAACTAATCATCTGCTCCTGCCTTATGCTCAATTGTGGCAGCAACTCTTATGGTCATGCATCCTGATAATGTGTATACATACTGTATCAAGAACTCAAGTTCATCTACAAACTGGTATATTACCTAACTTGAGCATTTGTATGTTCCTTTTTGTGAGATATTTTGCATTGTTAAACAATTGTCATGCTAACATTTTTTATGTGATACAAATCACTATCATAAATAAGTAATACAAATGTAATGAAATCAATTTCATGTTATAGATTGCATTGACTATTTGTCGTCAAATTATTTTTATATACAATTAAAATAGGTAATACAAAAGAAACAAAGAGGGTACTTTCTTAGAAAAGTAGTGGCTGCACTTTGAGTATATGGAAATTTCTTCATGAATTAATTAATATTTTTTATATCACAAACATTCCCAAAATAAATAGAGGTACCCACTCTAGCTGCGATAATTGGTTGCAATATATTCCAATGTGATTTAGTTGTACGGAACATGGACATTGAGATTGATAATATGAGAAATGAAACTTAAAATACATAATTTTTATCATATTTGATTATTGTATAGGTGTAAAATATTTATTGAGAAATATTAAAATACATATGATCTATTGTATTTGAATATTGTATGGAGGTAGAATATTTATAGAATTTAAATAGCACAATGGAACGGAAACAACCGGGTTAGCATTTTCCCATATGTGATGATTGGCCTTTTCCATGCATAGTTGTATGTGGAGGTGACATGTCGAGAGAAATATGTTAGTGTGGATCAGCTATTTAGTTACACAACATGAAGTTTCTTCACGAATTGATCTCTGTACACCAAAAATATAAATTCCTAGAATAAATAGTTGAGCACTAATATTATTGTGTGTGTGTGTGTGTGTGTCTTTACAAAGTAACTCTGATCAATAATTTGTTCTACAGTACTCTCTCTGTAAACAAATATAAGAGCGTTTAGATCACTACTTTAGTGATGTAAACGCTTTTATATTTCTTTACGGGGGGAGTACATGCATAAAACCAAGAGAAATTGATGTTCAGGAAAATAGAATTTTATAGATATATTTGAAGTACAGAATATGTAGATTAGTAGGTATCTAAATCCGCGGTAATATATATTTTACCAGTTCAAGCAAAGATATGTCTAACATATCATTATTCTTATTATAATCGAAGTGAGTAGATACATAGAGAGACAAGACAGGCACCAATGCTGCCATTGCTTTGTCATTAGTAATGGATTGATGGAGAGGTGATGAATACGAAAAGGTCACAAGCGGCCATAGGTACGACTGTCCGATGCATGATACGCTACTGACACATTCCAGCACATGCATGCATACAGACGTCAATAAGCAACACATGGATGGAATAATTCAACTCAGAACACTGTCCGTCGATCAGTGCATGTGCTTGCACCCCCGGGCCACCCTGCTTCATTTGGGCATATATGCGTGCGTGCAGCTCGATCCTGATTCTTCGTCATGATCGGCATTATGCCATTACGTATGGTCGGTTTCTCTCACAGTTTCCGTCGACAATATTATCAATGCTCATGTAGATCAAAACCCTATTAAAATAGTTGAATAAACTGTAGTTTATGACTTTATGTATATGCATTTGATCGTTTAGCTCCCCGAATAAGCAAACATACATATTTACTAATACTGTATGCCTTCAGCTGGTTCCGTCACCGATCTTGTTGAATCGGTAATACGGAAGGGAAATAATAATCTCTCGTAGCTAGCGTAGGAGCATACAGTCTATGCGTCGTGGTACGTGCTAGCAGATATGGTCAGTCATACACATTTGCAAATATTTTATGCATACAGGCATGGTCCCCTGTTGGGCTACATAGCTGCATATATACATATATACTGTGCACTGTAACTGGTGCATAAACTGTGCATATGTTATGTATGGAGTCATTGATCGAACCCTACGATATATAATGTTACCATACACGCACCATATGCACGCATATTTGACATTCCATTCTCCATTTTACTGAATATCAATATATGCTAGGTCGCGAAAAGTCTGTTGTTATCTTCTAGCAAGATCAGTACACGCATAGACAACCACTTTGCTAGTTTGATTTCCATTAAAAAGCTGTCGATGAGCGTGGCAATAACATGAAGGAGAACAAGGAAGAAGAGGACGACGTCTTGGTCGGACTTGGCAGCCCATATCGATAAAAAAAAACTTGGCGGCCCATATTATACATTTCACGTGTTAGCAGCGCATGCAGCCCAGAGTAGGGCGTTTTGGTGACCGGGCTTCATGAAGGCCGAAAATTTTGAAAAAAAAAATCAAACTTCCTAGTTTAATTTTTTTGAAAAAAAACATGTATGTATATACGGATGAAATGTATGTGCGTGTAAAAATTCACGGTGAAATACCTTGAATGTGACCTATAGAAAAGAAAACAAATTTATGGACTTTGGGGATGAACAATATCTTGTGCTGAAAAGCCACGGATTTGTTTTTTTAGCTCCCATTTCAATGTATTTTATCATGAAAATTTACACACATGTACATTATGCCTTCATTTATATTCGTATTTTACTTCAGAATGTTTTGAAACATAAAAAACTGAATTTTGAATTTTGAATTTTTCAAAAACTGCCTTCATGAAGCTCGGCCTCCAAAAAGCAATTTTGGATGCAGCCCACTTCATCCATGAAAAGCTGCTATTTCCTTTTATTTTATCCACGTAGAATTAAATAATTTCCTGAAAAACATTACAAAAAATAGTAGCCCTAAAAACATACAAGGAAATAGCAGACATACTGCATAGTGATAAATTATATATTTTCCAGAAAATAGCGAGAAATTATATAGTAGACACAAGTGGTTCTACTTTCTCTCGAAGCAAATAAACACAACTTGGTCCTTATTATTGCAAATCTACTACCTCCTCCATCTCAAATAAGTGTCTTTGATTCAATACAACTTTGTACTAAAGTTGTACTAAATCAAAGACACTTGGGGCATGAAGAAGAACGGGAAGGAGAAGAAGAATCGATGAACTTTTCCCTACTGAGCCATTTGATTATTATATTTTCTCTGATATTTGTTAGTGGTTAAGATGAACTGTGATTTATTTCCTAACCAAGACTTAAACTGTTTTCAGATCGTGTGTGGTAAGGTCATCACTAGTGGGAAGTAGTGATAACACCTTATGTAGTTTGCAACCAAATAGCGTGTAGTTCATGCGCCCAGTGCAACATAGGCAATCAAACAGCGGGTCAATATTACTTTCCTCATGCAGCCAACGTACATGCAAGCAACCAAACTATGTGCAGATGATGGTTTTTGGCATGTTTTACCTCAGCCAGGCCCATCTGAGATACACATGCAAAGAGACAAAAAATGATAGAGGCAACCAAACACACCCTAAATGCGCGGGCGCGCGTAGGACCAGATCGCTCCTAACTTCTAACGAAAATGAGTACTTCGGTTTGACCTGTTCTTGCTTAATGCATGGAGAGACTGCAGGTTGGTGAGTACGCTGCCATGAACTTCCGATCACGATTTTGCGACCACGTGGATGGTAAGTAACCCAAACTTATTTATGAAACAAGGATCACGATTTTCTATGAGTTTTTTGGTGAATATGTGCTGCACTCGTGGCTTAGGTGTTCCAATCTCACAAAATTCAAATTTTGAAGTATAAAAGTTTCTGAAAACAATTATGGATGTTCACAAGATAAGTGTGTACCACCCTAAAAAAATTCAACTCCAAACTCTGAATACATATAGAGATACAAAATGAGGTAAATACATTGGGTGGTACATGAAGTTGCACATCATGTGCAGTTTGATGCCGAAAGTTGAAAACACAAAAAATTGGTGCCATGACTTCTCCCAGCTTGCACAAACGGTTCAATTCTCATCTGCAACTATATACGCCGCTCACGTGGCGTGACAGCAGGCGCGAGGCTGACTGTCAATGATTAGGTGGGGTTGGAGTGTCATTGTTTTTAAAAGAAACCTACTCCCTCTGTTTCGAATTACTTGTCGCAGGTATGGATGTATCTAGATGTATTTTAGTTTTAGATACATTCATTTCTGTGACGAGTAATTTGAAACAGAGGGAGTATATTATATAAAATCTCATAAATGTCACTGTGCGCCTATATGACCGTTAGGTCCGACCTGTCAATCAACAATACAAAGGGATAATTCATATAGAAAATGGTGCCCATGGGGGTTCGAGCCTGGAACATCATCCTCTCACGCCGGCGGTGCCAATCCATGGGCGTCAGACCTGCGACCTGATACTCTCAAGCCGCGATGCAAGCGACCTCACAATCGATCATGTTTGATGTCCACCAAAGATAACTTTTTTTTGAGACAACCACAAAGGATAACTAGGATTATTCTCTTGAAGCTGATCACGCTTGTGGGCTTAAATGGGCTTATAGTCCATTTTTTCTTATGTTATTTTTTTCCTTTTCTAGAATCTCTTAAAACAATATGTAAATTATAACCAAAGGAAAAAATAACATTAGAATATTTTAATTCATATATTTTATAAAGTTTTATAATAAATATTTATATACATCTAATGCAAAAATTAACATGATGTTTTTTAATATATTAACTAAAAACTGTATATGTATTATTGAAAAAGTATTCATAAAAAATAATTATTATTATAATTTATATTATTTAAAATAGTATACAATAGTATTCATTTTAGGATCTGCAGTGTGGGGGCTTACTAGCCTCGTATTCATTTTTTCA
Organism: Triticum urartu; assembly: GCF_056163025.1. NCBI lineage: Eukaryota > Viridiplantae > Streptophyta > Magnoliopsida > Poales > Poaceae > Triticum > Triticum urartu. The sequence continues at coordinate 153,356,430 of NC_141876.1, forward strand.
TATTTATTTATTTATTTGTTTAAATATATAAATATTTTTAGCGGACACACAAAATTTATTAAAACACATGAACACTTTTTGAAACATCATAAACATTTTCTTATAAAGTGCATGGATATTTACTGAAAATGTAACGTTTTTAAAATTATATGAACATTTATTCAAGAATTTTTAAAAATACTAAGATTCTTTTGTTAAATATATGTTCACTTCTTAAAATTATAAAAACATTATTATAATGCAAAAATATAATTTAAAAATATATTAATATTTTCTAAAAATAATACATTGATATTTTTTTAGAATTACATGAATTTTTAAGTAAGTTATTTTAAGTGTATGTATATTATTTATAACACACAAATTTTTAACTTTATTTTCTACTTTGATTATAATTTACAATTTTTACAAATTCTAAAAATGGAAAAACAAACTAATGTATGGAAAATGGGCCACAGTGACTGCAGCCCATTTAAGCTCCACGTGTGTGTATGGATCCTAGTTATAGTTTTTAGACATAAAGAAAATGACTTGCAATGCCGATGGGATAGGATAGGATGCGGGTTCGACCCCTATGGGTCGCTGATAGGTAGGACGTAGAGACTCGTAGTGTCGTTTGGGCTCATAGTAACGAGTAGAAACCCCTTAAAAGGCAATCCCTAGCACCGAACAGACACTCAAGTCGATCCATCGACACGATATTCTTTTTTCAGCCATTGCATTACAAAGCTCTTACACAAGGAGAAAAGGTCGATTCATTAACCTTTTCATCTCACAAGCATGAAGCCCGTTGCTTCTTATCTGTTGTAGCATGAGGTCTAGAACCACCACGTGGATGATTAATTACCTCCTCTCAAGCATGCATATGTGATGAGTCCAATCGCCATTTAGGTACGCCGGTGTCATGGTCAGAAGAACTCGTCCTCATACCATTCCTTCTTGATCTAATTGTGACTATGCAACTAAAGGGGTGGTACAAAACGGTTGCCACAACAGCCCTTTTGCAAAAACTGCGCGAAGACAACCTTTACTTCTCCAACCGAAGGAGCTATGCCATATCACACTTTTATGAATTGCATGTGATGTTTATCATTTTTCATGTGCCCTGTGTGATGCGTGGTAGTTGTGTTTTATAGGGCAATCTCTCACACAAAATATCAAGTAGTTAGTGTCTCCCAAGTATAGCACCGTCTAGAATATGAGCCACGTCACATGGGTACGACAGACTTGTCGCGTATGAGGTGAGTGTGAACCATTGATACGTCTCTGACGTATCTATAATTTTTTTATTGTTCCATGCTATTATAGTACCAATCCTAGATGTTTTATATGCAATTATATACTATTTATATCATTTTCTGGGACTAACCTATTAACACAGTGCCTAGTGCCAGTGGCTGTTTTTTGCTTGTTTTTGGTTTTCTAGGAAATCAGTACCAAATAGAGTCCAAATGCTCCAAAACTTTTTAATGATTTTTTTTCTAAACAAGGGAGACCCTAGAAGCTCAAGGAGGACAACAGAAGGCAAACAAGGAGACGGCAAGGCAACAGGGTGCGCCTTGATGCCTTGTGGGCCTCTCGTGGCTCCGTCTGACCTAATTCGACCTCTATAAATTGTCTAAAATCGAGAAACCAACAGAGAGCCACCAAAAATACTTTTTCGCCTCCGCAAGTTTTTGTTCTTCCGCGATCCCATCTGGAGGCCTTTTCTGGTACTCTTCCGGAGGGGGAATAGATCACGGAGGGTTTCTACATCATTCTAGCCGCCTTCCGATGATGCGTGAGTAGTTCACCACAAGCCTATGGGTCCATAGCAAGTAGCTAGATGGCTTCTTCTCTCCCTTTGATCTTCAATACAATGTTCTCCTCGATGTTCTTGGAGTTCTATCTGATGTAGTCTTCTTTTGCGATGTGTTTGTTGGGATCCAATGAATTATGGTTTTATGATCAGATTATTCATGAACATTGATTGAGTCTTCCTTGAACTTTATTATGCATGATTGTTACAACTTTGTATTTATCTCCGATCTATTCGTTTTATTTGGCCAACTAGATTGAGTTATCTTCAGTGGGAGAAGTGCTTTCTGATGGATTCAATTTTGAGGTGCATTATATCCCAATGACAGAAAGGGACAAGACATGTATTTGTATTGTTGCCATTAAGGGTAAAACGACGGGGTTTATTCATATTGATTGGGTTTACTTTGTTTACATCATGTCATCTTGCTTAAGGCGTTACTCCATTTTATACTTAATACCATAGATGCATGCTGGATAGCGGTCGATTGGTGGAGTAATAGTAGTAGATGCAGGCAGGAGTCGGTCTACTTGTCTCGGATGTGATGCCTATATACACGATCATTTCCTTGAATATTGTTATAACTATGCACTATTCTATGAATTGCCAACAGAAATTTGTTCACTAACCGTATGTTATGTGCTTGAGAGAGAGGCCTCTAGTGAAAACTGTGGGCCCTGGGTCTACTTTTATCATATATAAAAACATAAAAACGCCTTGGTGCAATTTTATTTCTTTTATTTTGTTTTGCAATTTACTTTATTATCTACCACTATGAGATTTAATTCTTGCAATAACCGCCAAGGGGATTGACAACCCTCTTGTTTGAGTTGGGTGCAAGTATTTGCTTTTGTGTATGTGCAGGTGTTGTTCATGAGGCTTTGTGTGATTCTCCTACTGGATTGATAACCTTGGTTCTTAACTGATGGAAATACTTATCTCTACTATACTACATCATCCTCTCCTCTTTGAGGACATCCCAATGCAGCTCACAAGTAGCAGGAAGAATTTATGGCGCCGTTGCTGGGGAGACATCACCAAAACCTATCAACTACCTTCGAACAAACTATCATCTACATGCACTTATCTTTATTCGTCATTGCCTCTCGTTTTCATCTCCCCACTTCTAATTTCTTTTACCAAAACAAAAAAATGTTCTTGTTTGCTCGTTTCCTTGCTCTGTCACAATGACTAGTGTTACTATCCCTCCTTTGTCTCCAAATTTTGAAGTTCTTTACTTCAAACAAAAACAAGGAGAAAATTTGAAAGATGTTTGATATAAGAAAATGGAATCTTATCATGTTTGCACTATAAAGGGGGATATAAAAAGTTTGCTTCGAAATTTCAACATGGGATTAACTATGCCTAATAGACAACTTTTGGATTTTGCCGCTAAAGGGAATTTTATTGGAAGTGATGCTAATACTGCCTATGAAATAATAGAAGGTATATGTCGGTGTTCTGGGACCGGGGGTGCCCAGACTTGCCTGCCTGCGGCCCGTGGCGTGGCTCCATGGGTGGCCCAGTACGGCCCAGCTTCAGCAGCAACAATTCAAGACCCTCGTGAGGTGGACGACACAAAGACCTCCCTGGGGGGCGGCATCACTAGGCTGGCTCCCGATGAGCGGAGATATTAAGGCAAGGTGCACCTCACAAGGTTCACATGACGTGAGTCATGACGACCAAGGCCAGGTGGGCGCCAGCGGGTGCAGTGTACCAGTTTCCTCTTTGGTGCTAAGGAGGCAAGCACAGGCGCGGAGTCCCGAGGAATCAAGCAAAGGTTTCCATATCGGTGCAACAAGACCAAGACCGCGAGGACGGCAGGACGGAGGTCATCACGGAGCCCACTACAGCGTCACCACCAGAGCCTTTGTAGGCGAAGACTACTTTTGTCAGGATAGCTTGTACTAGTTGTCTCCCTTTGAATTTGGCCGTTGTGGGATCCCTTCCCGCCTAACATTAGGGAAGAGGACCAAGGCCACTATAAATAGGACCTAGCCACCATTGTAGATGAGAGGATCAGATCCATTCCATCCGGACCAGCTCACCAGCTCATCGAGCCCAAGAACACCTCACCTCCCGAGGCTGTTCGTCCACTTTACTAGTTCATCCTCAGCCCCTCGAGGCAATCCACCACAAAGCTGGAGTAGGGTATTACACCGCAAGGTGGCCCGAACCAGGATAAATCTCTGTGTCTCTCGTTCTTTGGGTCCGTCGAGCTAGGCCATGAGATCGTTAGCGAGAGAGCTAGGGAGAGAGTGTTCTTCGTGTGCACCCCAGTGTTCGAACCTCTCAAGAGTCTGCGGAGCCCTGAATCCGACATTTGGCACGCCAGGTAGGGGGTGCGCCGAAGCCTCTCTCCCATCGACCGACCCGCCGTCACCCCGCGGTTCCGATGGCTGACGGTCTGAGGACTCATGCCGACCACTGGGCTGCCTGGCCTGCCCGAGCGGCACCGTCCGCTCAAGAAGACCTCAACTCCGTGCTCCAGGCGGCCCGCGCGCCGCCCAACGCCCCTGGGCGCGGGCAGCGCGGACCGGTGCCTTCCATCCTTGTGCCGCAGCGCACGCGCCCATCACGCAATGTTCAGGCTACGCTGCGGCAACGACACCGCACACCTGATGGAGCGGGCGAACACACGAGCCGCGCTCATCGTGGCGCGGGAGCTGCTGCGACGGATAGCGGCCGCGATGCGCTGCTGAAGAGCGTCGCCGAGCTTCTGGACACTACCTGCAGAGGTACGTCGCCTTTCTGCTCCTTGATCATGCCTCAGGCCGTGGCAGAGGCGCGCACGAGGCCACGGCAAGCTCGCGCGCCTCCTGGAGCGCTAGGGGGACCCGACAACACCAACATAGACCCCGGCACAGCCCGTCCTGCCACGACAGCGCCATCACCAGGAGGGGCAGGCACTGGCGGTCTACCACAAGGACGCACTGGGACGCCACCCAATGACCACCAGGGCCAGGCGCCGCGGCTAGTGGCTCAAGTCGTGGGGCACCCAGGCGACGACTCCGGTGGGGCAACCGAGGACGCCTACGTGCCCTACGTGGTGAACCTGGAGTACACGCCAGGAGAAGGCCCCAATTCGTTCCCCGAGCCAGGATGGGAAGCCAGAGCGCTTGAGACCGGGGCCTACCACGCGAGCTACCCGGAGGCTTCACCGACCCCTTCAGCGACGACGACATCAGGGTACAGCCATTGCCTAGGAACATGCTTACGCTAACCATGGGCTGCAGGTGAACCAGACCGCTGTATTAGTCGGAGACCCCAGGGCGGTGGCCCCGCCCCCGACGGGATTGATGCATTGGGGGCTGCACGGGAGGGGCCCGAAGCCAGGGCCTCCCCCGTGACACACAAAGCGAGGCGCTGCATGGAGGTCGGTCCTCTGCCGAGGGAGGTGCCGGTGAGCCCTTCGCCCCTGGCAGAGGGCCCGTGGTCGCCGAGGGCGCCGCCAGTGTCCTCCTTGCCCCTTGGTGTCGTCCTAGTTTTTGGACGCCCCAACATTGATCGGGGGTGGCACAGGGCGGGGCCCTCGTCTAGCGATACGAAGCAAGGCTCGCTCCTGTGAAGGTCTCCGCTCGTGACACTCTCATGTAATAATGAGTGGGGCTGTACACGCCTAGGAGTCTCCAGAGTGCCGCCCTCGGGCCTCGGGGGCTCACGCCCATGCCCTAGTGGAAGCACCATGCTCCGCGCTGGCCATCGACACTGTCCCGCAATGACTATGCTCACATCCAGTGAAAGCACTGAGCTTCACGCTGTTGGGAAGAGAAGAAGACTAGCTAGGTGCCGGACATGGCCATTTGCTTTTATCCCTTCTTCTGTACTCGATTCGCCGCCCTTTTTTGGCTTGAGCTTGAAGTTCTTTTGTTATCTATAAAAAGCGGGGGGGGGGGGGGTTTCTCTGGTTTCTGCCAATTTTAACGCATTTTGGTTGTGTGCCCTATTTTTAAGGCTCGCACCCCGACCCTCCGGCTAGGGGGCTGGTCAGCTGACCGCACCAGGCGTGTCTAGATTTCAGGACCCCCTGATACGCCTCCAACGTATCTATAATTTTTTATTGTTCCATGCTATTATATTATCTGTTTTGGATGTTTAATGGGCTTTACTATGCACTTTTATATTATTTTTGGGACTAACCTATTAACCGAAAGCCTAGTGCAAATTGCTGTTTTTGCCTATTTCAGTGTTTCGTAGAAAAGGAATATCAAATGGAATCCAAAAGGAATGAAACCTTCGCGAGGATCTTTTTTGGAACAAACGTGATCCAGGAGACTTGAAGTGGACGTCAAGGAAGCAGCGAGGAAGCCACGAGGTAGGAGGGCACGCCCCCCACCCTCGTGGGCCCCTTGTAGCTCCACCGACATACTTCTTTCGCCTATATATACTCTTATACCCTAAAACCTTCGGGGAGAGCAACGAAACACCTTTTCCACCGCCTCAACCTTCTGTACCCGTGAGATCTCATCTTGGGGCCTTTTCCAGCGCTCCGCCGGAGGGGGATTCGATCACGGAGGGCTTCTACATCAACACCATAGCCTCTCCGATGATGTGTGAGTAGTTTACCACAGACCTTTGGGTCCATAATGTAAGCTTTGGTGTAAGCTTCTTACAAACTAGAGCTTCTCTCAAGAAGGCTCGTGGTTTCGAGAGGGAACGTGTCACCTCTATGTGCGAAATGACAGTACACTGCTTTCTCCCGCCTTAATTTTTTTACACAGGCAGATTAGACCAAATAAAAGTATCATGCTACATTTTGGAATTATTCTGGGTTTGTTTGGCCTTTTTATGCATTAATTGAGTTTCTGCACATTTAATGTGCATAATTCAAATTTGAACTACAAGCACAGGCTCCAATGCACCAAAATTGGTTGAAAAATCACATGTGTGTCCTTGGGTGAATTTCTAGGTCCCATGCAAGAGATGGGAGTGAAATTCAAACATCCGCGCGTCGTGGCTCGACCGGAAAGATTGAGAAACTTGGTTTTTTAATCCCTGTAATTCCAAAACACGCCTGAAAATCATGAAACTTGGCATGGTGTCATGACATGGCACAAACATGTTGCGGTAATATTTTTGGCCGAATTGGGACAAGCTTTGGTGTAAGCTTCTTGCAAACCGGAGCTTCCCTCAAGAAGGCTCGTGGTTCCGAGAAGGAACATGTCACCTCCGTGTGCGAAACGACATACATACACTGCCTTCTCCCGCCTTAATTTTTTTACACAGGCAGATTAGACCAAATAGAAGTATTGTGCTAAATTTTGGAATTATTCCGGGTTCGTTTGGCCTTTTTATGTATTAATTGAGTTTCTGCGCATTTGATGTGCATAATTCAAATTTGAACTACAAGCACATGCTCCGGTGCACCAAAATTGTTTGAAAAATCACATGTGTGTCCTTGGGTGAATTTCTAGGTCCCATGCAAGAGATGGGAGTGAAATTCAAACATCTGGGCGTCGTGGCTCGGTCGGAAAGATTGAGTCACTTGGTTTTTTAATTCATGTAATTCCAAAACACACCTGAAAATCATGAAACTTGGCATGGTGTCATGACATGGCACCAACATGTTGTGGTAATTTTCTATCCGATTTACGAAGGTGCACACGTTAACAATCAACAAAGTCATTTTGGAACAAGTGTTGTCACGTTACAAATCGGAAACACAAGTATTATTGAAACCGTGGGCGTTCTACTTACCAATTACGTATGGCCACGCGTCCCCTTTTTTTATTGGATAGGAGGTGCCATGCGGGGTAGCTATTTGAGTACGGGAGGCGTGCGATCAAACCCTTGCGCGTGCTCATCGGGAGGAGAGCCCTCCGCTACCCACCGCGCACCTCTATCCCAATGTCTCCATTAATGGCGCTCGAGCACCTGTTCTACGGCGTGGCTATATGTCTCACTGGACTGAGATTTAAGAGAGAAAAATGAAAATCTGAAAAGAATGTTTTGCACGAATCTTGATGTAAGATCCGATGGACCTATATAGTATCGAGTGCGACTTATAGCAAGCATGATGAATATAAGAACGATGACAGTGGATAATAATTGTCTTACATATTTCGAAACGTTATTAAAAAAGCCACATGCGGCAACGCCCGAAATACACAAGGGAAAACGAAGAAGAAGACAACAATCTGGCTCGCTGATCTCTACTTTCTTGATGCGCTGCTGCAGGCCGTGGGAACTAGTCTCTGCGGCGAGCGGCGATGAGCTCTTTCTTGTCCTCAAGATGCTGCTTGAGAGCATCCACGGATTCCTCCACCAGCCTTCTGCGCTCGATGCGTAGCATGGCATTCTCGTCCATAAGTTTCTCGACGATGACTCCGGTCCTCTTCAACAAGGCATTGGTCTGCCCCTGCTGCTCCGCACTTCCGACGATCTTCGCCCTCAGCAGGTCACGCTCGGCCCAGAGCTTCGCATTTCTCTCATTTAGTTGTCGGATGATGTTAGTAGACTGTTCAAACGAGGCTTTCAGGTCATCCCGCAACCTCGCCCACTGCTACCTCTTGAGCACTGCGTTGGTTTTCCCTTAAAGAGAAAAGGGTGATGCAGTAAAGTAATGTAAGTATTTCCCTCAGTTTTTGAGAACCAAGGTATCAATCCAGTAGGAGATCACGCTCGAGTCCCACGCACCTACGCAAACAAATAAGAACCTCGCAACCAACGCAATAAAAGGGGTTGCCAATCCCTTCACGGTCACTTACGAGAGTGAGATCTAATAGATACGATAAGATAATATTTTTGGTATTTTTATGATAAAGAGAAATAAAGATGCAAAGTAAAATAAACAACGATAGAAATAACTAAGTGTTGGAAGATTAATATGATGGAAGATAGACCCGGGGGCCATAGATTTCACTAGTGGCTTCTCTCAAGAGCATAAGTATTACGGTGGGTAAACGAATTACTGTTGAGCAATTGATAGAATTGAGCATAGTTATGAGAATATCTAGGTATGATCATGTATATAGGCATCACGTCCGCGACAAGTAGACTGAAACGATTCTGCATCTACTACTATTACTCCACACATCGACCGTTATCCAGCATGCATCTAGAGTATTAAGTTCATAAGAACAGAGTAATGCTTTAAGTAAGATGACATGATGTAGAGGGATAAACTCATGCAATATGATATAAACCCCATACTTTTATCCTCGATGGAAACAATACAGTACGTGCCTTGCTGCCCCCTGCTGTCATTGGGAAAGGACACCACAAGATTGAACCCAAAGCTAAGCACTTCTCCCATTGCAACAAAGATCAATCTAGTAGGCCAAACCAAACTGATAATTCAAAGAGACTTTCAAAGATAAACCAATCATACATAAAAGAATTTAGAGGATATTCAAATATTGTTCATAGATAAACTTGATCATAAACCCACAATTCATCAGATCTCGACAAACACACCGCAAAAGAAGATTACATCGAATAGATCTCCAAGAAGATCGAGGAGAACTTTGTATTGAGATCCAAAGAGAGAGAAGAAGCCATCTAGATAATAACTATGGACCCGTAGGTCTGAAGTAAACTACTCACACATCACCGGAGAGGCCATGGAGTTGATGTAGAGGCCCTCCGTGATCAATGCCCCCTCTGGCGAAGCTCCGGAAAAGGCCCCAAGATGGGATCTCTCGGGTACAGAAGGTTGCGGCGGTGGAATTAGGTTTTCGTGGTGCTCCTGGATGTTTGGGGGTACGTGGATATATATAGGAGGAAGAAGTAGGTCGGTGGAGCAATGAGGGGCCCACGAGGGTGGAGGCTGCGCCCAGGGGGGTAGGCGCGCCCCTGCCTCTTGGCCTCCTCGATTGTTTCTTGACGCCCACTCCAAGTCTCCTGGATCACTTTTGTTGAGAAAATCACGTTCCCGAAGGTTTCATTCTGTTTGGACTCCGTTTGATATTCCTTTTCGGCGAAACCCTAAAATAGGCAAAAAAAACAGCAATTTGGGCTGGGCCTCCGGTTAATACGTTAGTCCCAAAAATGATATAAAAGTGTAAAATAAAGCCCATTGACATCCAAAATAGATAATATAATAGCATGGAGCAATCAAAAATATAGATACGTTGGAGACGTATCAAGCATCCCCAAGCTTAATTCCTGCTCGTCCTCGAGTAGGTAAATGATAAAAAGGAATTTCTGATGTGGAATGCTTTCTAACATATTTCTCAATGTAATTTTTCTTTATTGTGGCATGAATGTTCAGATCCGAAAGATTCAAGATAAAATTTTAATATTGACATAGAAATAATAATACTTCAAGCATAGTAACTAAGAAATTATGTCTTCTCAAAATAACATGGCCAAAGAAAGTTATCCCTACAAAATCATATAGTCTGGCTATGCTCTATCTTCACCACACAAAATATTTAAATCATGCACAACCCCGATGACAAGCCAAGCAATTGTTTCATACTTTTGATGTTCTCAAACTTTTTCAATCTTCACGCAATATATGAGCGTGAGCCATGGATATAGCACTATATGTGGAATAGAATGGTGGTTGTGGAGAAGACAAAAAGGACAAGATAGTCTCACATCAACTAGGCGTATCAACGGGCTATGGAGATGCCCATCAATAGATATCGATGTGAGTAAGTAGGGATTGCCATGCAACGAATGCACAAGAGCTATAAGTATATGAAAGCTCAACAAAAGAAACTAAGTGGGTGTGCATCCAACTCGCTTGCTCATGAAGACCTAGGGCATTTTGAGGAAGCCCATCATTGGAATATACAAGCCAAGTTCTGTAATGAAAAATTCCCACTAGTATATGAAAGTGATATCATAAGAGACTCTTTATCATGAAGATCATGGTGCTACTTTGAAGCACAAGTGTGGAAAAAGGATAGTAGCATTGTCCCTTCTCTCTTTTTCTCTCATTTTTTTATTTGGGCCTTCTTTCTTTTTTTTCTTTTTGGTCTCTTTTCCTTTTTTCGTCCGGAGTCTCATCCCGACTTGTGGGGGAATCATAGTCTCCATCATCATTTCCTTACTTGGGACAATGCTCTAATAATGATGATCATCACACTTTATTTACTTACAACTCAATACTTAGAACAAAATATGACTCTATGTGAATGCCTCCGGCGATGTACCGGGAAATGCAATGAATCAAGAGTGACATGTATGAAAGAATTATGAACGGTGGCTTTGCCACGAATACAATGTCAACTACATGATCATGCAAAGCAATATGACAATGATGAAGCGTGTCATAGCAAATGGAACGGTGGAAAGTTGCATGGCAATATATCTTAGAATGGCTATGGAAATGCCATAATAGGTAGGTATGATGGCTGTTTTGAGGAAGGTATATGGTGGGTTTATGGTACCGGCGAAAGTTGCGCGGTACTAGAGAGGCTAGCAAATGTGGAAGGGTGAGGGTGCGTATAATCCATGGACTCAACATTAGTCATAAATAACTCACATACTTATTGCAAAAATCTATTAGTTATCGAAACAAAGTACTACGCACATGCTCCTAGGGGGATAGATTGGTAGGAAAAGACCATCGCTCGTCCCCGACCGCCACTCATAAGGAAGGCAATCAATAAATAAATCATGCTCCTACTTCATCACATAAAGGTTCACCATACGTGCATGCTACGGGAATCACAAACTTCAACACAAGTATTTCTCAAATTCAAAACTACTCAACTGGCATGACTCTAATATCACCATCTCCATATCTCAAAACAATTATCAAGTATCAAACTTCTCTTAGTATTCAATGCACTTATATGAAAGTTCTTTATTATTATTATTATTGCCATGTTGTTCTAAAGGACTCTCAAAATAATATAAGTGAAGCATGAGAGATCAATTATTTCTATAAAATAAAACCACCGCCATGCTCTAAAAGATATAAGTGAAGCACTAGAGCAAAAACTATAAAGCTCAAAAGATATAAATGAAGCATATAGAGTATTCTAATAAATTCTAATTCATGTGTGTCTCTCTCAAAAGGTGTGTACAGCAAGGATGATTGTGGTAAACTAAAAAGCAAAGACTCAAATCATACAAGACGCTCCAAGCAAAATACATATCATGTGGTGAATAAAAATATAGCTCCAAGTAAAGTTACCGATAGAAGCAGACGAAAGAGGGGATGCCTTCCGGGGCATCCCCAAGCTTAGGCTTTTTGGTGTCCTTGAGTTTTACCTTGGGGTGCCATGGGCATCCCCAAGCTTAGGCTCTTGCCACTCCTTGTTCGATAATCCATCAAATCTTTACCCAAAACTTGAAAACTTCACAACACAAAACTCAAAATAGAAAATCTCATGAGCTCTGTTAGCGAAAGAAAACAAAATACCACTTCAAGGTACTGTAATGAACTCATTCTTTATTTATATTGGTGTTAAACCTACTGTATTCCAACTTCTCTATGGTTTATAAACTCTTTTACTAGCCATAGATTCATCAAAATAAGCAAACAACACACGAAAAACAGAATCTGTCAAAAACAGAATAGTCGGTAGTAATCTGTAGCTAACGCAAACTTCTGGAACTCCAAAAATTCTAAAATAAATTTATGGACGTGAGGAATTTATCTATTAATCATCTTCAAAAATAATTAACTAAATAGCACTTTCCAAATAAAAATGGCAGCAATTCTCGTGAGCGCTAAAGTTTCTGTTTTTTACAGCAAGATCAAAAAGACTTTCCCCAAGTCTTCCCAACGATTCTACTTGGCACAAACACTAATTAAACACAAAAAACACAACCAAAACATAGGCTAGATAAATTATTTATTACTAAACAGGAGCAAAAATCAAGGAATAAAAATAAAATTGGGTTTCCTCCCAACAAGCGCTATCGTTTAACGCCCCTAGCTAGGCATAAAAGCAAGGATAGATCTAGGTATTGCCATAATAATAGGATAGATCACGAAAACTCATTTCATATTCTCTACGTTCAGCAGCAAGTTTTCTTTGAGGCAAGCAAAAGTAATCAAAAGGGCTAAATTTAATGGGACAGAAGTCCCCAAGATCAATTTTGGGAGGTATAGGTTCCTCCTTTGGCCCTTCATATTGCACAACCAATTCATCATTATAAGCATTCTTTTGACAAAACTTCGTAAGCCTATACTCGAGAGAATATCCTAGCTCATTATTTCGAAAAGAAAAATCATTATGAAGTTCAGAAATTCTATCAACTAGAACATTGGTAGGAACCTTTTTTCTAAGGTTCTCATTAAAAGCAACAAAGTCTAGAGATTGAAAGCGCATTATTTCCTCTTGATCAAAGAGGATTGCCTCTATGGGAGGACGGCCAGCGTCCACCCTATAGTGCGCAAAGATTTCTTTGGCCTCTTTTATTATAAATCTGAAATCATGAGCCAAAAAGATAGTAGCAGCACGCTTAACAGAAGAATGCTCAATATTACAAAATTCTAGGAAAATACTTTGTATGCAAGGATGCATGTGCATAAATTGCCTTTTGCTACCTCTTGAGCACTGTGTTGGTTTTCCCTTGAAGAGGAAAGGGTGATGCAGCAAAGTAGCGTAAGTATTTCCCTCAGATTTTGAGAACCAAGGTATCAATCCAGTAGGAGGCCACGCACGAGTCCCTCGCACCTACACAAACAAATAAATCCTCGCAACCAATGCGATAAGGGGTTGTCAATCTCTACACGGTCACTTACGAGAGTGAGATCTGATAGATATGATAAGATAATATTTTTGGTATTTTTATGATAAAGATGCAAAGTAAAATAAAAAGCAAAGGAAATAACTAAGTATTGGAAGATTAATATGATGGAAGATAGACCCGGGGGCCATAGGTTTCACTAGTGGCTTCTCTCAAGAGCATAATTATTCACGGTGGGTGAACAAATTACTGTTGAGCAATTGACAGAATTGAGCATAGTTATGAGAATATCTAGGTATGATCATGTATATAGGCATCACCTCCGAGACAAGTAGACCGACTCTTGCCTGCATCTACTACTATTACTCCACACATCGACCGCTATCCAGCATGCATCTAGAGTATTAAGTTCAAGAGAACAGAGTAACGCTTTAAGCAAGATGACATGATGTAGAGGGATAAACTCATGCAATATGATATAAACCCCATCTTGTTATCCTCGATGGCAACAATACAATACGTGCCTTGCTGCCCCTACTGTCACTGGGAAAGGACACCGCAAGATTGAACCCAAAGCTAAGCACTTCACCCATTGCAAGAAAGATCAATCTAGTAGGCCAAACCAAACTGATAATTCAAAGAGACTTGCAAAGATAACCAATCATACATAAAAGAATTCAGAGAAGATTCAAATATTGTTCATAGATAAACTTGATCATAAACCCACAATTCATCGTTCTCAACAAACACACCGCAAAAGAAGATTACATCGAATAGATCTCCACAAGAGAGGGGGAGAACTTTGTATTGAGATCCAAAAAGAGAGAAGAAGCCATCTAGCTAATAACTATGGACCCGTAGGTCTGAAGTAAACTACTCACACTTCATCGGAAGGGTTATGGTGTTGATGTAGCAGCCCTCTGTGATCGATACCCCCTCTGGCGGAGCTCCGGAAAAGGCCCCAAGATGGGATCTCGTGGATACAGAAAGTTACGACGGTGGAATTAGGGTTTTGGCTCCGTATCTGGTAGTTTGGGGGTACGTAGGTATATATAGGAGGGAGGAGTACGTCGGTGGAGCAACAGGGGGCCCACGAGGGTGGAGGGCGCGCCTGGGGGGTAGGCACGCCCCCTACCTTGTGGCCTCCTAGTTGATGTATTGAAGTAGGGTCCAAGTCCTCTGGATCATGTTTGTTCCGAAAATCACGTTCCCGAAGGTTTAATTCCATTTGGACTCCGTTTGATATTCTTTTTCTGTGAAACCCTAAAATAGGCAAAAAGTAGCAATTCTGGGCTGGGCCTCCGGTTAATAGGTTAGTCCCAAAAATAATATAAAAGTGTATAATAAAGCCCAATAATGTCCAAAACAGAATATAATATAGCATGGAACAATCAAAAATTATAGATACGTTGGAGACGTATCACCTTTCAAGTTCAACTACAAGGATGGCGATAGCGTCCGCAAGACTACTAGTTCTATGAAGAATAGAACTACCCCTAGAAGGCAAAGCACCGGCACAAGTAAAGAAATCTTGGATAACTCCTTTTCCAATAATATTACCGCTACCAATTCAGAAATTTTTTGTATGTAAGATAGGGGGTTCTTCAGCAGGAGCATCAGAATTTTTCATGTTATTATTATTGTCCATATCGACAATAATTTCCCCAATTTCAGACATAACGGCAGAAAGTGCGAGTAGCAAAAGAAAGAGGGAGGCGAACAAAAAGGAGAGGGTGAATAAAACAGCAATGGTGAAGTGGGGGAGAGGAAAACGAGAGGCAAATGGCAAATAATGTAATGCAAGGGATAAGAGTTTGTGGTGGGTACTTGGTATGTCTTGACTTGTGCGTAGACTCTTCGGCAATGGCGCCAGAAATGGCTCGTTGTCGGGACTCAAATCTTGACTTGACTTGGCGCAAATCTCCCCGGCAACGGCGCCAGAAATCCTTCTTGCACTACAAAAAAAAGACACATCGTGACATTTTGGGCCGAATGAAATTTTTTTGTCATACATATGACACTTCTATGACGATAATTGTGACAAAACCAGGTATCATCATAGATGTGGTGGGCTCCTACTTCTATGACAAAAAATCATGACAGAAAATGGGCTTTTCATCCTGGGCGGGCCAGAGACGCAGCTGCATGACATTCTTTGGGCCGTCCATGACGGAAAAAACCATGGTAGAGGCGAGGGGGAGGAAAATTTCGGGGAGTTCCCGGTTATGGTGGGAGGTTGGGGCCGAGCGATGCGCGTTTCTCTCGTACACGTACGCGCGTGTGTGTGAGGCGTTAGCTCTAACTGAACCCGAGCGAGGCATTGGGCTCTAAGTGAACCCGAGCGATTGCACTGCAGGCTACGCGTTACTGAACCCGAGCGATCGATCGATGGCTGTTAACTGAACCCGATCGAGCGATTCCTTCGCTACTGCTGCTAACTGAAGCCGATCGATGGGATGAACAGTGAGTGTTGCGGGGGGTTTGGATGAATAGTGAGCGGTGGCGTTGCCTCTGGATGAACAGGACCCTGTGGTGTGGTGGAGGGCTGGATGAATAGTAGACGGTGAAGGGGTTTCCCGTGGAGGGGTGGATGAACAGGACCCTGTGGTGTGGAGGGCTGGATGAACAGTAGACGGTGGAGGGTGGTTGAACAGGACCCCATGGTGTGGAGGGCTGGATGAACAGTAGACGGTGAAGGGGTGGTTGAACAGGACCCCGTGGTGTGGAGGGCTGGATGAACAGTAGACGGTGGAGGGGTGGTTGAATAGTAGCCGGTGGAGTAGCGCGCGGTGGAGGCTGGATGAACAGGAGCCCGTGGAGGCTGGATGAACAGGAGCCCATGGAGGCTGGAGGAGGTCGACGGTGGAGATGAACAGTATCCCGTGGAGTCCCGTTTTGCGTTACGCCACACCCCTCCCGATGAACAGGACCCCTGTTTCGACCGTAGCGCTCCAACACAAGTCCGTTTCCTCCGTTTTGCGGTACACCACACCCCCCGATCAACAGGACCCCCGTTTCGACCGTAGGAGGTCCGTTTCCTCCGTTTTGCGGTACGCCACACCCCTCCCAATCAACAGGACCCACGTTTCGACCGTAGGAGGTCCGTTTCCTCCGTTTTGCGGTACGCCACACCCCTCCCGATGAACAGGATCCCGTTTCGAATGTGGCCGGTCGAACACAAGGCCGTTTCCTCCGTTCTGCGGTACGCCAGGCCTCATTTCCATTGCCTGTTCCGTCCAAACCCTCCCAATGAACACGACGCATTCCGTTGCCTCCCCATGAACACGACGCATTCTGTTGCCTCCCCATGAACACGACGACGACGCTGTTTCTCCGTTCTGACCCAGCCATGTACACGAGCCCTCGCCGTTCCTATGCGCGAGTAGGTGTTCGAGACCCCGCCCGTATGTACACATACGTGGCTGTATTTTCTTTCTTGCACCCTGACCGCTATACGTACGTGTACATGCTACGTGCGCGCCTCTACTACGACACGTGCGCGCCTCTACATCGACCAGTATATATGTACGTACACGTTCACGACCAGAATGACAACGCTACGTACGCTTCGACCAGGTGGGTCCCGACTGTCAGGCACTTCCTTGCGTGTGAAGATGTAGCTGGTGGGTCCCAGCAGTCAGGGGGTGAATCATTTTGTTTTTTTACCCGGACGCACTTCCTTGCGTGCAAAGGTGTAGCTGGTGGGTCCCAGCAGTCAGGGGGAAATGTTTTTTTGGGAAATACGGTGGCCCGTCCGGTGGGTCCCCGCTGTCAGGTGGAGGAATAATTATTTTGCACATAATAAGGAGGCACTTCCTTGCTGCGGCCGTGGACCCAGCTGTCAGCCTCTCCACGTACAGTCCACGTCCGATGGAAGTCGTTCCTTGACCACGTTGACCACGCCGCGCCGAGAGCACCAGGGCGGTGGACGACGGCGAGGCCTAGGAAGGGGACGACGGGGAGCCAGGGAAGACGCGACAGTGGAAGCACGTGCGGAGAGGAGTACGAGGGTTCACTGGTTCGGCTGTGGTGTGAGGCTGCCGTCGCCGCAGGGCCTGGCAGCGGTGGGAATAGTAGGGGGCGGTGAGGCCTCCGCGGCAGCACAGCTGGCCACGGGAGGCAGGAGCATGCGGCATGACCGGCGCTGCTTTGGGCGGCTGGAGCAAGAAGACCAGAGGTTGAAGAAGCACTACGGCCGTTGGATGGACATCGTACGGTCACTGGAGCTAGAATCGTTCATATTGACTAAAGTTGACAAAGGCCCCCGTCCCAGTCAACTTAGTAGGCCCACAAGTCAGCCTCCCACCATAGTGGGTCCCAGCTAGCAGGGGGAGTATTCATTTTTTTGTGCTTAATAAGGAGGCACTTCCGGTGGGTCCGAGCTGACAGCGGGGGGAACTTTTTTTCGCGAAATACGCTGACCCGTCCGGTGGGTCCGAGCAGTCAGGGGGGAAACGTTTTTTCGTGAAATAAGGTGGCCCGTCCGGTGGGTCCCTGCTGTAAGGTGGAGGAATAATTATTTTGCACGTAATAAGGAGGCACTTCCTTGCGGCCGCCTGGACCCAGCTGTCAGCCTATCCACGTACAGTACTCTTCCGATGGAAGTCGGTCGTTGACCACGACCACGCCGCGCCGAGAGCACCAGGGCGGTGGTCTAGAAGACGGCGAAGCCTAGGAAGGGGACGACGCGGAGCCGGGGAAGACGCAGCAGTGGAAGCCTGCGCGGAGAGGAGTACGAGGGTTCACTGGTTCGGCTGCGGTGTGAGGCTGCCGTCGCTGCAGAATAACAGGGGGTGTGGGTGAGTGGAGGGATGCCCTGGCCAGCGGTGGGAGTAGTATGGGGGCGGTGAGGCCTCCGCGGCAGCACAGCCGGCCACAGGAGGCAGGAGTAGGCGGCACGACCGGCGCTGCTATGGGCGGCTGGACCAAGAAGACCAGAGGTTGAAGAAGCACTACAGCCGTTGGATGGACATTGTACGGTCACTAAAGCTAGAAACATTTATTATTAACTAAGTTGACAAAGCCCTTGGTACGCTCCAACTTAGTAGGCCCACAGGTCAGCCTCTGAAACGGTGTGCCCCAGATGTCAGGGGGAGGAACCATTTTTTGGGCGGTCGAAACTAAGAATATCCGAGATTGAAGAAGAAGCACGACATCCGTTGGATAGACATCCAACGGCCACTGCTGCTAGAACCGTGTGTTGACTATAATAAGTTGGCAAAGCCTTGCATACGCGTCAACTTATTTTTTTTAGGGGACGCGTCACTTAGTAGGCCCACAAGTGTGTGGCAGAGAACTTATAGCCCATTTGCGTTTTGTAAGAATGTACAGCCCATTTTGGAATTCTAATGGAATTTACAACAGCCCATTTACAGTTTGTTAAAAGTACAACCCATTTTCTAGCTAGGACAATGATTAATAATTTCAACCAACCGTTGAAGACAGAATTCAATAAAATTTCCCGCATTTTGATGGGCTCCGAAATATTTTTATCCCTAAATTTCTAGTCAGATTAAATATAAATTTGTATTACGTAAAAATCCAACGAAACATTGCGCGCGCAACAATGAAAGTTTAAGATTTTCAAAATCCATAAATAATATTTTATAAACTAATTTCGTGTTTGGTGCATTTTTTATAGTTACTGCCCAGTTTTTATAATTACATCCCATTTATTATTTTTTTAAAGCCCATTTTCCTGTTAAGCCTAATGCATCCCTCCTAGGAAAGATTTGTAGCCCAGCGGGGCGGAGAATAACAAGTTGACCTTGCCTGGGTATTCCTCAAAAAGACGTATAGCTGGGCTAGCCATTTTCATCTTGAAAAAATTTAGTATCTGGGCTGGATATCTGGCCTGGGCTAGATGGGCCACAGCCCGCCCAGTTAATACCCTGCTCTCCTCTGAACAACAACGAAATCATCGCCAAGAAAAACTCTGCAGTGCTCACGCCTCAAAAACAGAAATACTGCTCGAGCTGCTTGGTCCCAGCTGACGGCCGCACCTTGTGCAATTCTCTCGTTTATATTGACTACATAGGTTGACAATAGTGTGCGACCGTGATGTCAGGAAACTAGGAGAAAGCAAAAAAATATAGTTGTACATAATAAGGAGGCACTTGCGTACGTATGGCTATGGCCCTAGTGGGTCCCTAGTGTCATCCAGTCAAAATAAAGTCATCTCCTGAATCCTCATGTTCGTTGAAGATGTTAACAATGCTCGGCGCCACGGCGAGCGCAACAACTCAAAGGACAACGGAGAGGGCCTCGCGGGCCCTATGGATGGTTTGATACAGCGCCCGCTACTCATTCAGGAAGCCAGGATCATCGGACACCTATGAGCACCTTCGAGAAACTGAGATGGCATGAAATGGTAAGGCCGCGCTTGGGAGCACCGGTTTATTTCAAACTTGTATTAACATACAAGTGTAATTTACTCGTCATCCAAAACAACGCGTAAAATACAGGCATAATGAAACCGAGGGCCTGAGATCTGTAAGTAAAACCGGCGGGTTACGCATGTAATTTGAGAGACCAGTGTATATTTTATGAGCACTGCTATATGGACGACATTACCAGACGATACATGCACGACGTGCGTATCATGCCATCCATGGGCAAGGCTAAAACAGCAGCTAACGGCTGGATTAGCAATCGTCCGAGCGTCGTTCAGCGTTTTTATCATGTGTCAAGTACCTCCGATATTTTACTAGTCGAAATCGACCAACCAAGCGCCTTCGCCCGAGACCATCTACTTTAATTTACAAGTGTCAGTTTTACAAGCGGTTTTGGTTGGAAAACGACGATCCAATCACGGCCTAATATCATGAATTGGTTGGAAGATCATATGGTTTCACGTCTAACCTACCCGACTTGTCGTATAGGCTATGAATGAAACATCAGACAATGAACTTCTTAAGCACGGAAACAACAGAAGAGGATGATCTTCTTAACAAGCAAATCACTGGCATTAGATCGACATGCAAAACAATACGAAGCATTATTCTCAGGAGGCACGGTGAACAACTCATGATGCTGCATGCCACAACATTCCAAGCTCAACTTTGCAATCAAACACAAGGCCTGGCATTACATAGACAATATTCAGAACAAACTCTTAACACATGAATATCTCAGCAGAGTAACTATTTACTTCTAAACTGAACACAGGAATAGGAAAAAACACTCGACGCTGCTCACAGCAAGGGCGTCCCACTCAAAAATATCAAATGCATGTCTTCTGGCTAACATCAATGAGCAAATTTTGACAAGGTTTTCCAATTCCAATATATTAAACTAACATCTTCTTGCTAACATCAATGATTAAACTTTGACAAGCTTTTCCCATTCAAAATATGTAATGCCTATGATCGTGGAGTCCTGTCATAGCTTTTGTACTTGTCTGTGCACTTTTTGCCCAGGGCACTTCACGTGTTGTTAAATTGCCAATGGTCTCTGCAGACTAGTCATGTCACCGGTGTCTAATAATACTCTGTAAAGCTTCTCGGTCATTCCTTCTGTAATGTAGCGCAAACAGTGGCTGCTTCTTTCTGCAAAGTGGAACGACCAAGTAGACCGAGTAATGCAGCAGTTTGCCTTACACATTGGCTCCTTTTGTGCAGTTCAACTAAAATCAAAGTCGGAATAAAACTGAGCTTTAATTTTGATATCCCTGTAAGCAACAATAGGTATAAGGGAAATAATTACTAAGAAATAACGGTTGATGACTTGTACACCCAGAAGAAAAGCATCTACTGATCTACTTTATCTTAATGGGAAACAAAGCAGGCGAGTAGCAATTCTCCATCAGTGTGATTCATTCAGATTGACTGAGACATTATCTTAACAATGCCTTGTTTCAACATGTATAAAGAACGACAAAGCTTATAAAGGGGGTGATGCAGAATTTGTTGTAACAAAGCAACAAGCATCATGTCTGGGTTGGTCCCATTTTTGTTCACTACTTAATGGGAAAAGATAGCAATACAATAGCTTCAATTCATCATTTATTTAAAACAGTACCAATACAAGTAGCACAACATCTCAAAACACACTGCACGATCATGTGGATGAAGGCAAGTACCAACCTGTCATGACGCACACAAGATCACGGACGAATCTGCCAACACGAATAGGAAATCCAATCTCGTTTTGTGCAGTTGCACTGAAATCAAGCAAAGTGTTTCGTGTAGCGAAGCAAAATGTCACAATAGCAACAAGTTGAATAGATATCCCTGTATAAACAGAGGCAAAAAAGGAATCAATTACTGGCTAATAAAGGAGGATGAAACATGCGGCCACAAAAATGGTAATCCCGCCAATCCCTAACAAGTGTTGCAATTTTGAAATAAGATTCAGTAGTTAATTCTGAGAGTGGCATCAATTACTGGCTTATAAAGGGGGTGATGCTGAATTTGTTGTAACAAAGCAACAAGCATCATGTCTGGGTTGGTCCCATTTTTGTTCACTACTTAATGGGAAAAGACAGCAATACAATAGCTTCAATTCATCATTTATTTAAAACAGTACCAATACAAGTAGCACAGCATCTCAAAGCACACTGCACAATCATGTGGATGAAGGCCTGTACTGACCTTTCATGAGACGACCAACATAAAATACGAATCTACCAACACGAATAGGAAATCCAATCAAGTTTTGTGCAGTTGCACTGAAATCAAGCAAAGTTGCCGGTGTGACATTTAAGTTTTCTATAGAAACAAGTTGAATAGATATCCCTGTTTTAAGAGACAAAAAAGAAAACAATTACTGGCCAATAAAGGAGGATGAAACATGCGGCCACAAAAAGAAGCATCTACCTTATCTTGATGGAAAACAAAGTATAGGACAATAGCATTTCTAAAATGGTTGCATTGATTCATATTAACAGAGAAATTCTTTTAAAACAGATCAGTAGTTAATTCTGAGATTAACAACAACAAAATAGCTGCATGGGACATGCCAGCACCATGTGCGTCCACACGTATAAATGGGTGATGCAGAGTATGTAGCCAAGCAGCATATATGCGCTGGTCCCATATTTGTTCTCTTTGAACCTTCTTCCTATGTGAGGGCAGCAAATCTAGTCGTGCACAAACTACCCGACCCCCCAGTTTCTTTCCCTTTTTAACAAAGAGATCGGTTCCTTACAGATGTGTGTACTGGGTTACCCCCTTTTTCCCTTTTCGACCTACAAAGTGGCTGGAAAGCCAGTCTATACTACTTTCCGCCCTCCTTTCCTCATTGAACCACATCCTAGATTCTTGCTCCAGCCCACCGCACCCTTCTTTCCTCTTTGAACCAAGACCTAGATTCGACTACAGATCGAAAAAGATCCACATGCAGCTAGAGCAATGATGGTTTCAAAGAAACTTATACCTTAGGGTCGTCTGGATGTGGCAAGGCGTGCGGCGGGAGGCCGGATCTGCCCACAATATGTACGACAGCGAGGAAGAAGGGGTCGGTGGCCCTCCCGCACAGGCGCTGGGTGAAAGAGAACAGCGCAGCCAACAGTGGATTGCCCCACTCGCCGAAGGCGATAGAGGGAGCGCTGCACCTCCTCCCCTTCCCGGTGCGACGGGATACAGACGCCTCCTTCACCAGCTGTGATGGGAGAGAGAGAGACAAGAGGCCAACATAGTCTTGTTTAGATCTGGTGAAGAGAGGGTGAGAGACTGAATATAGAAAACCCTAGCAAATGAACGCTGAGCCTTCAGCGTGTAACATATATGTAGTGCGGCGAGCGTGTGGAGAGTGCAAACCCTAGCGAACAAGCGCTGAGGCTCCCGACTATATATATACTACTGTAGTACAGACTAAGCTCCGGTGCCTTCACTGCACCTGCTTTTGGCTGTATGACAGGTGAGCCAGCCACATTTTGGGCCTGAAAGTGCGTTATATCGACTAGAGGGGGGTGAATAGGCGATTTTTATGAAAGTCTTCAAAACTTGGGAGTTATGAAGACAAACAATGAAGATTATGCCTATTACTATGTAGCGGAAGTTAGATTACACTAGGCCAGCCATGGTCATGTATTCAATAGAGTGAAAGCACAGTGACAAACAGCTTCAGTGTAATAAGGATCAAGTAGGAAGAAGTTATGAAGCCAAACAGATCATGCATTCACGTTGTGAAGACAAATGATAAAGCAAGCACGCAATGACTTCACAATGAGTAACAGCAAGAGAAGGAAGTGAAGATGAAACCAGTGACTCGTTGAAGACAATGATATGTTGGACCAGTTCCAGTTGCTGTGACAACTGTACGTCTGGTTGGAGCGGCTAGGTATTTAAACCTTAGGACACACAGTCCCGGACACCCAGTCCTGAACACACAGTTCAGGACACCAAGTCCTCACCGTAATCTCCTTGAGCTAAGGTCACTTAGTCCTCGCCCAATCACTCTGGTAAGTCTTCAAGGTGGACTCCCAAACCTTCACAGACTTCGTTCACTGGCAATCCACAATGTCTCTTGGATGCTCTGAACGCGACGCCTAACCGTCTGGAGGATTCACAGTCCTCAAGTGTAATAAGTCTTCAGATCACACAGACAAGAAGACTTAAGTGATGCCTAATTTACTCTGGCTCTGGGTGGTTAGGGCTTTTCTCCTCACTAGGAATTTTCTCTCAAAGGCTTCGAGGTGGGTTGCTCTCAAACGACAAAAGCCGTGCACTGAAATCTGAGCAGCCAACCGTTTATGGTTGTGGGGGTGGGCTATTTATAGCCACTTGGCAACCCGACCTGATTTGTTCGAAATGACCCTGGGTCACTAAGGAACTGACACGTGTCTCAACGGTCAGATTTCGAACTCTCATGGCAACTTTACTTGGGCTACAAGCAAAGCTGACTTGTCCGGCTCTGGACAAGATTTGCTCTCATTGTCTTCACTCGAAGACATAGGTTTTTGATTTAGGCATCACTTAAGTCATTCTGACTTGTTCTCCTGGACCCCACTTAACAGTACGGTGGTTCCTATGACTCAACAAAAATAAAAAAAAAACTACGAAAGATCTAAGTCTTCGAGTTCCATAGGCTTCATAACGTGTCTTCTGTTGTCATAGTCTTCAATGTGAATATCTTCATATACCACCTTTGACTTCAATGTCTTCATTCATTTTTAGGGGTCATCTCTGGTAGTAAACCGAATCAATGAGGGACTTCTACCTGTGTTTTCCTGCAATTCTCACAAACACATTAGTCCCTCAACTAGGTTTGTCGTCAATACTCCAAAACCAACTAGGGGTGGCACTAGATGCACTTACAATCTCCCCCTTTTTGGTGATTGATGACAAACTAGTTGAAGTTTTCAACGGGGAATATAAAGTGTGAAGTCTGTAAAGGAATTGTCATCATAAGTTGCAAGTGCTCCCCCTGAAGATGTGCATATAAGTTAATTTGCTTTTGGAATGCAAATGCACATGGCAGGTTGTACTTGTGGAGATCAGCTTCAGCTTATGATGACAATCTACTATGCATGTGAAAGTATATGAAGATAATAACATGCATAATGGAAAATGGACGTCTGCAGAATGAGATGAGTGCGGAATTTATCTTCGCAAAAGGAGTGGTAAAACAAGTAGCAGACGACCATCGAGTTTTAGTGTTTACAACTCAAAAGAACCAAATGAAGCAAAACAAGAGTTGCAAACACAAAGCAAGTATAACAAAACAAGGCACCCGCCCATATTGACCCGCTTGAAGACTATAAACATCGTATGCTTCTCCCCCTTTTGTCAGGAATGACCAAAAAGGTTTGAAGACATAGAGTTTTCTACGTGTTCCCAGGCGCAGCAGGGTCGGTGGAGTTGTTTGGCGGTGCTGAGCTTTGAGGTGCTGAAGCGGGTGGTGGTGAAGTAGCATCATCATCTTCATCAATGATCCTCGCAGTGACGGTGGCAGCAGATGAGGAATACTCAGAGTCTTCAAGTGACGGTGTGTTGCGCATCACAGCCCTCCTAGGAGGTGTGGTGTCAAATTTGAAGCGCTCTGTGAAGCCATCCTCTTCAAGTTCAGCTTCAGTGCAGATCATTGAGAGCCCTTTCCACGTACGACGGCAAGTCTCATGCGTAACGAAGGCATTCTTGGTGGCCAGGTTTCGAAGATGATTGACATCCACCAAGAGGCTCTTGATCTGACGTTTCAGCCAGTCGTGATGCCTATCTTGCTTTTGGTGAAGGGCCACAAGAAGCTCTCGGTCAGTGAGGACACGAGCACGCTTCTTGGGTCTTGGAGCGTTTGTGCTATCTGTGGCTTCAGTTGATGCTGGTGCACGTGTAGTGCCAGCCATCGGATAGACCCTGGACATGGCTTCAACACCTTCAACATTCTGCGTGAAGCTCTGATGTTCGGCATTCTGAAGACTTATTGGTTGCTTGGCAGGCTCAGAGTATATTGCTTCAGCAGAGATATCCACATCTGGCAGGAAAATGCGATGGTTTCGGGCTGAGGGCTGATACGAAATTGTAGAGTGCAGTTTGATCAGCCTCATCACCCAAGGGGCATAGATTTTTAGACCAAATAAGTCCGAGCCTGACGCAGCAAGTTGTCGTATGAAGAGATCCTGTGCGTTGAAGCATTGGCCATGCATGATATAGAATATGAGAGTCTTCATTGCACCCTCAATCTTGGCATGTGGAGAGTGTCCCTTAATGGGCCAGAGAGTCCACCGGATAATATGATATATGGTCCTGGGCAGGTACTCTAGGTCTTCAACGAAGAACTCAGTTGGATAGGGTGCATCCTAAGGCAATGGCTTCATCATTGAGAGCATCTGACTCATATTGGGTTCAGGTCTCTGGAAAATACTCTCAATTGCTTCAGAATGTGATTGGCAGCCTTCCTCGAAGAATTCGCCTGGAGTGGGCAGGCCGGTGAGCTCAATGATGTTAAATGCATTGGCTTCATGATGGACATTTCCGGTCATCCACTCCAGGATCCAAGTCTTCGGATCTCTGTTGTAGCCTTTGATGTGGAGAGTTGCATAAAACTGAAGCAGAAGCTCTTCGTTCCAGTGCTCTTCATCAGTCACGAACGGCAGCAGACCCACTTGCCTGAAGCAATCTAAAGCTTCCTCAAGACATGGCAGACCAGCAATAGCTTCAACCTCAAGGCGCTTGTGAGGGAAGATGCGACCTTGGTTGTATAAGATGCAAGAATAATAGCTGCGCTGTGAATAGCTCCAGAACCTGTCTGATACAATCCTTTCCCTTGAATAGGGGTTCTTGGAGCTATCGAAAAATGTGTTGTCTGCCTTGAAGCTGTTTACATCAAAGGAGCCCGGTGCTGATGCAGGACCTGGGAACCTTGGAAGCCTTGGGACTGGCTTATGGACATGAGGCCTGTGCTCTATGTGATAGTCAAATTGTGGACCTGCAGCAGACTCAGGAACTGAAGTGTCTGGCTCAGTGGCTTCACTGTTCGCTGAAGCATTTGGTGGGGCGGGCTCCACATTGGCTTCAGTGTTAGTAGTTTGAGGGACATCTTCAGGCATGTTCTCTTGGGGAACTGCATCTTGATGGAGCGAGGGAGTGAGTTCTGGAGGTGCTTCTTCATTGTCTTCGGCTGATGCAGCCGGAATTTTTGTAGATTGGACTTGAGGCCGTGGACCTTTGCGAAGCCTACGGAACGCAGACGACGCTTGTGGTGTCGGAGTGGGCTGGGCATGAATGTCTTCTTCCTCCTGAGGGCGATCCGCCCATGACTCATCTTGTGCAATTGGCGTCAGAGGACGACCAATGCTGATGGGTTCGCTTGTTTCAAGCTGAGGAAGGGCTGCATCACCTTGCACATTGTCCTGATGACCAATGTCTTCAGCAGCTAGTGGGTCGGCTGCTGGAATATCTTCAGCGTCAGGTGCCTCTGTGGGAGTAGGCTCATGAACTATTAGTCTTCTTTCTACATTGGGGTGAATGACAGAAAAGGGGTTCAACCATCAAGGGCTCTGTGGGAGCAGCCCTAGACTTCTTAGTCTTGCGCTTCTTTTTACTAGGGGCAGAAGGAGAGGCTTCAGAGCTCTTCCTTTTTCTGGCTTCAGCTTCTGCAGCTCTTGTTTTCTTTAGCTCTGAAGCTGTTGACCGGCTCTTTGGCTTCGAGCCAGTCGTGGCGGTTGGGAAGACAATGGAAGTGTCTGCTTGTCTTGATGCCTCTGGTTCACTCACAGTAGGCTGCTTCTTCTTCTTTGCGGCCATCTTGGGGTCGATGCCTGGACACCCAAGTGCCTTGCGCTTTTCAGCCTCGATGTATGCTTGAACACATTTGTCAGCCAATGACTTCATCCTTTCACGCGAGCCTTGAGCTTCAGCACGCTTCTTCAGAAAGTTTTCTTTGAGATCATGCAGCATGATTTTGAAGCTTCTCACTTCCTGCACGCTGAGACTGGCCATGTGCTTCTTGAACTGAGCTTTTTCATGATCAATTTTCTGCTTCAGCTCAACAATGCGCTGAGCAATGGCCAGTTCTGAAGCAATTGCGCCTTGGAAGGCAACGTTGAGTCCAACAGGCAGCTGCAGATTATTGAAGCTTATATCTGGTGTGTCAAACCATTCATCGATGAAGCTGTGGATGATGGCGACATCAAAGAGAGGCAGATTGTTGAAGATTTCTGCTTCCTCCTTGCTTTTGATGAGCTGTTCTAGTGCGTCATCGCCTAGATCTTCATCGCTTGATAGATCAATGGCTTCACTGCGCAGAATGGCAGCAGCAGTGAGCTCTTTGCCTGTGTATTGCTGGGGCTCCTTATCCTTCAGGGGCTTGGAGATGCGGGATACATCTTCAGACTGCACACTGACTTCAGGAGGTGCAGTTTTCAATGGCTTCGCCCTTGAGATTTTTGAGGCAGGGGCCGGCTTCGAAGCTTTTGGTTTCTTTGTCTGCTTTGGCTTCGGCACAGCAGGAGCTTCATCAGACTCAGAATCAGCTGGAGGGTCATTCACAGCAGTCCCTTGGACCAAGATGTGGGTGATCAGGCCCTCAAGATTGGCAAACGGACCGATGATATTGGGTTCCGCGTCGCGTGTGCCATCTGCCCTTGGTGAGGAGGGACCAGGATTGAAGTCAAGCCCAAATTTCTTCTTGTTTAGCTTCGCAGACTATTGAGCAAACTGAAAGTTGCGTTTGAAGAGATTGTCGTCACGACACCAGAGAAGTGACGACGGATGTGCATCATCAGGCTGTGGTCCTCGGACCATGCATGGGTAGAAGCCTTGAGCAATGGCTTCATCTCTGGTTCTGGGTACAAGGTTCTTGTATAAGATATCCCCCCATGGACTCTTGATTGCATTCTTTTCAGCATACTCCTGGGTGACGAAGCGGTATTTGAACCACTGTTCTGCCCAATAGCGTCGAATCCATTGGATTCGGGTTTTGTGTTGCCCATAGCTCTCTTCTGGATCTGTTTTGTACATTTCTGCCAAGTCTTCAGGCAGATCCTTGGAAGTTCCCTCACGTCTCTGTCTGCCCCCCTTTCTTGCTGCTGCAACTGAAGCCATAAACTTTAACTTGAAAGGCTTCAAAACTTTCAAAGGCTTTCTTTTTCTGGACAAACAGGAACTGGCTTCAGGAGAGTTTATGTGATGCTGTAGGAATTCTGCCAATGAATGCAGACTATGAGAACCGAAGGATTCTCCCACGGACATGTACCTGTGAAAGCATTAAGGTGCGAGGGAAGGGGAAGAGGTCATATGCATTCTCAGAAGGTTTTGAAGATTAATCAGTACAAGTGAGGAATCTAACTACTTTATGAAGCACAAGTGAATATACTAGGCATGTTATGAGATGCAGCGAGAGATCTAACTGGTGTGAAGAGAAACTTCTTATGGTTGAAAGTGACAGAACCAAGAGATCAAAAGAGGCTATAAAAAGAAGTTTTATTTACCACACTGGAACTGCTAGACGGAAGGAAGTTGATGCCGAGTAGTTCAGTCCTCCGTGCCCTAACTTGGCGACGGAAAACACCTACGGCGACGGCGGAGAGGACGATGTCCGCGGTCGGCGTGATGACGGCGTTGGAGAGGTTTCGGCAGCGAAGCGCTTCGTCTCCGGCGTCGTCGAGTGCTAGCGGTGGCGCTAGGGTTCGTGCGAGGATGGAAGAAGGAGATAATGACTGCGGTAAGTGTGAATTTATAGACTCTGAGGCGGCACTGTGCTATTACGCAGGTGCCCCTGGCGGTTCGCATTTGAGGCACGCGTGGCTAGTTAGCGGAAGTTTGGGGTTTGTTCCACGTCCCATGCATGCCTAAATTGTCGGGCGGTCGTTCCTGCTTCTCCGGATCTGATGTGGAGGAATGAGCATTAAAAACGGACTTTTATGGTTGTCTCTATGTCTTCAGCTGACAAGGACACAGTGAAGACATTCGACAGTTTCAACAGAATGCATATGACTTGGAGAGATAGAGTTTGAGATAGAAAGCATAGAGAGGTTAGGGTCCGATCACATTCACTTAGTTCAAAAGACTCACCCAAGAAGACATAGCTATAAGTGAATGCTGTAGAGGACAGAACACTTAGAGCATATATATATATAATCATTGTAGTGAAGATAATCATGAAGACATGTTAAGTTCGAAGCCAAACCGATGTGAAGATATTGCAAGGTAACGCCATGAGTTAAACACTTCAAAATGGAACGTTTGGTGGTGGCGTTACCCACCGTATAGGAAGTATTAGACCCAGACACGGCGCACAATTATTGTGGCGCTCCGAAGTCAAATTCCACATTAATGTATTCACACTTAGAATGTATGTCTTCATTGATTGAAGATATACTTTACTTTGTGCGTTGCACATCTAAGTCATCAATATGCATAAGTGTTAGGATGTGTGCCTGATCACAGGACATTTGAGGATTCCAAGATATTTAGCTCACACCGTAACTTGCAAAACCTCTTCTCATCCAAGGGCTTGGTGAAGATATCTGCCAATTGCTCTTCAGTGTTGACGTGTATGATATCAATGTCTTCCTTCACAACATGATCTCTGAGAAAGTGATGGCGAATTTCAATGTGCTTTGTCTTCGAGTGCTGAACTGGGTTGTTGGCAATCTTGATGGCGCTTTCGTTGTCGCAGTAAAGTGGCACTTGCTTCAGATGAATGCCATAATCCTTGAGTGTTTGCTTCATCCACAGAAGCTGAGCGCAGCAAGATCCAGCAGCAATGTATTCAGATTCAGCAGTGGAGAGAGATACACAGTTCTGCTTCTTTGAAGACCAACATACAAGTGATCGTCCCAGAAAGTGACATGTGCCTGATGTAGACTTGCGATCAACTTTGTCACCAGCATAATCAGCATCCGAAAATCCAACCAAATCAAACTCTGAGCCCTTTGGATACCATAATCCTAGAGTTGAGGTGTGAGCCAAATATCGAAGAATTCGCTTCACAGCTAAGTGATGCGACTCCTTTGGTGCCGCTTGAAATCGAGCATACATGCAAACACTAAGCATGATATCTGGCCTAGATGCACATAAATAAAGCAAAGACCCAATCATGGAGCGGTATACCTTTTGATCGAACTCTTTACCATTGTCGTCAGGACCTAGATGATGTTTGGCTGGCATTGGTGTTGTGAAGCCTTTGCAGTCTTGCATACCGAACTTCTTCAGGCAATCTTTGAGATACTTCTCTTGAGATATGAAGATGCCATTGCGCTGTTGTCGGATTTGAAGAGCAAGAAAGAACTTCAGCTCCCCCATCATGGACATTTGATATTGCTCTTGCATCATATATCCAAACTCTTCACTATACTTCTGATTGGTGCAGCCGAAGATAATGTCATCCACATATATTTGGCACACAAACAGTTCACCATCGTATGTCTTTGTGAAAAGAGTGGGATCCAGGGAACCAGGTATGAATCCTTTGCTCTTCAGAAAGTACTTGAGTGTATCATACCAGGCCCTAGGGGCTTGTTTGAGGCCATACAGTGCCTTGTTGAGCTTGTATACCATATCAAGATGTTTTGGATTTTCAAAACCAGGTGGTTGTGCAACATACACTTCTTCTTCAATCTTGCCATTGAGAAAGGCACTTTTCACATCCATTTGATATAGAAGTATGTTATGATGATTTGCATAGGCCAGCAGTATGCGTATGGCTTCAAGCCTAGCCACAGGAGCAAAAGTTTCATCGAAGTCAATGCCTTCTACTTGAGTATATCCTTGAGCAACGAGACGAGCTTTGTTTCTGACAACTTGACCATGCTCATCTTGCTTGTTGCGGTATATCCATTTGGTGCCTATTACGTTGTGCTTCCGTGGATCGGGACGCTTAACTAGTTCCCATACATTATTCAGCTCAAACTGTTGAAGCTCTTCTTGCATAGCTTGAATCCATTCAGGTTCCATGAAGGCTTCTTCAACTTTCTTGGGTTCTGATATTGAGACGAATGCGAAATGCCCATAGAAGTTTGCTAGCTGAGTTGCCCTTGAACGAGTGAGTGGACCAGGTGCATTGATGCTGTCAAGTATTCTGTCAATCTGCACTTCATTTGCAACACGAGGATGTATAGGGCGAAGACTTTGCTCTTGCTGATCTGCGTTGTTGTTTGGAGGAATGTCTTCATGCTGAGCATTGTCTTCATGTTGATCAGGTGCTGAGATGATGAGTTCTTCTTCAGGATGAGCTTCAGAAGGTATAATCTCTCCAGTTCCCATAAGCTTGATTGATTCACTAGCTGGGACTTCATCTAGCACATTTGGCAGTTGCTCTCTTTGTGAACCATTTGTTTCATCAAACCGCACATCCACTGTTTCGACCACTTTGTAATGGAAGAGATTGAAGACTCTGTAGGAGTGTGAATCCTTTCCATATCCAAGCATAAAGCCCTCATGTGCTTTTGGTGCAAACTTTGAGGTGTGATGTGGGTCCTTGATCCAGCACTTTGCGCCAAATACTCTGAAGTAACTGACATTTGGCTTC
The DNA here is from genome assembly GCF_056163025.1 of Triticum urartu. Taxonomy (NCBI): domain Eukaryota; kingdom Viridiplantae; phylum Streptophyta; class Magnoliopsida; order Poales; family Poaceae; genus Triticum; species Triticum urartu. The sequence goes on from NC_141876.1 coordinate 153,388,735, forward strand.
TTGCCAGTTAGGAGTTCATAAGATGTCTTGTTCAGAAGCTTGTGAAGATAAACACAATTGATTGTATGGCATGCAGTATCAATGGCTTCAGTCCAGAATTTTCTTGGAGTCTTGTATTCATCTAGCATTGTTCTGGCCATTTCAATGAGTGTTCTGTTCTTGCGTTCGACGACGCCATTCTGCTGTGGCGTGTACGGAGCTGAGAATTCATGTGTGATGCCCAAGGTATCAAGATATGTATCAAGGCCAGTGTTCTTGAATTCAGTGCCATTGTCACTTCTAATGTGCTTTATCTTGGCGCCAAAATTGTTCATAGCTCGATTGGCGAAGCGTCTGAAGACATCCTGCACTTCAGTCTTGTAAAGGATTATGTGTACCCAAGTATATCTAGAGTAATCATCAACAATGACAAAGCCATAGAGGCAAGCAGTAGTAGTAAAAGTTGAGTAGTGAGTGGGACCGAAAAGATCCATGTGGAGCAGTTCGAAGGGTTGTGTAGTAGTCATGATTGTCTTCGAAGGATGTTTTGCCCTTGTCATCTTCCCTGCTTCACAGGCACCGCATAAATGATCTTTCTTGAACTTGACGCCCTCGATGCCTATGACATGCTTCTTCTTCGCAAGGGTGTGGAGGTTCCTCATGCCAGCATGCCCAAGCCTCCGATGCCAAAGCCAGCATTCTGAAGCTTTTGCAAGAAGGCATACCGCAAGTTGTGGTCCTGCTGAGAAATCTACCATGTACAAATCACCTTTCCGATACCCTTCAAACACTAGAGATTTGTCAGATTCCATTAGCACCAGGCAGCGATATTTTCCAAACATTACAATCATATTCAGATCGTAAAGCATTGAGACAGACATTAAGTTGAAGCCAAGGGATTCAACAAGCATGACTTTATCCACGTGTTGATCCTTTGAGATTGCAACACTACCTAGACCCAATACCTTACTTTTACCAGTGTCAGCAAATGTGATGTGGCTCTTGTCGGATGGACGTAATGTTGAGTCCATAAGAAGGCTTCTTCTGCCAGTCATGTGATTTGTACACCCACTGTCAATAATCCATTCTGAAGATTTTGAAGTCGCTGGTGTCGTACCCTACAGTACAGTTAGGGGGATAGGCTTCACGAAGAGAATTGTGAAGCATAAACATTTGACGAACCAGTGGGTTATGAAAACTTAAATCCAGATTAGGACTAATAGGGAGAGTAGCATGCGATTCAGGAACGAAGTACATATTGATTCCATTCGGGCATTTTATCTTGCGCCCTACAAGATTTTTAAGGTCCCCAGCAATAGCATCAGAAGATTTTGTTTTTCTGCTGGAGACCTTTCCCTGCAAAAGAGAGTTAAGCTTTCTTAACCACCCACATCTTCAAGGGTGGCTTAGAAGCAATAAGTCTAAGTGCAGCATCTGAGAATTTTGGCTTTGAAGCCTTAGCAAACAGTCTAGCAGGTGGACAATAATACTCATAGGAATAAGCAGAATAATTTTTGGTCACATGAACACGGTTCGATGAACCGCTCTCATACTCATGTGCTTGAGTATGGTTTTCCTGCAAAACATTTGTGTTAGTGTGACTCAGGTGAGTCCTCTGTTTGTATGAAGCCATTGGACCGTATGAAGCCTTTGGTCTGAGATTTGTCTTCTTCAAGTGAGGTGTCATGAAGACATTCACAGGAAGATTTTCCAGATACTTTTTGGAAACCCAGATCTTCTTCATAGGCGGTCCATTCCTGCAGTTAGTACCAATGTACCTGGCAAACACTTCACCATTCTGATTCTTAAACAGTTTATAGTTTGCATCAAAGGATTCATCAATGATAATGGGGTTAGCACAAGTGAAGCCAGATAAGTTGGGTGGATCTGCTGAAAGTTCCTTTGCAGCAACCCATGTGGTTTTGGGGTACTGCTCAGGTTTCCAGTAAGAGCCATCTGCATTGATTTTCCTCACAAATCCAACACCCTCTTTCCTAGGGTTTCGATTCAGGATCTGCTTCTTGAGGACATCACATAGTGTCTGATGTCCTTTAAGACTTTTGTACATCCCTGTTTCAAGCAATGTCTTCAACATAGCATTCTCATCAACAATAGCAGTGGTATCCTCAGCAGAGGGGTTAGTTACCACGTCAACAGTTGAAGATATTGCAACCGCAGTAGAAGTGGAACATTCAGCAACAGAATTAGCATTATCACGCTCAATGCATTTAAGACATGGTGGTTCAAATCCTTCCTGAGCGGGACTGATCTGTTCGGAGCGAAGTGACTCGTTTTTCTTTTGAAGATCTTCATGAGCCACCCTCAATTTCTCAAGTCCTTGCTTCCTTTGAAGATAATCATAGGAAAGCTTTTCATGAGTTGTTGAGAGAGTATCATGACGATCTTCAAGTTCCTGATACTTAACGTGAAGGTTTTTTATGTCTTCAATTAAGGATTCAGATCGAGTCATTTCAGCACCCAACAGATCATCGCTTTTGTCTAACAGTTTTTGAATTTGTTCCATAGCTTTCTGTTGTTCAGTTGCAATTTTAGCAAGTGTTTTGTAGCTAGGTTTTGAATCACATTCAGAGTCATCGTCACTAGATGTTTCATAGCGAGTAGTGCGTGTGTTTACCTTGGCACCGCGTGCCATGAAGCAGTAGGTAGGAGTGGAGTCGTTCTTGTCATTTGCGTTGGTGTCGGTGATGCAGTCATTGTCTTCAGTGTTGAAGATGGACTTGGCGACGTATGCTGTAGCCAGACTCGCAATGCCAGAATCAGACTCCTCCTCAGACTCCACCTCTGCCTCCTCAGATGCAGACTCCTCCTCTGAATCCATCTCCTTTCCAACAAACGCACGTGCCTTGCCAGATGAGCTCTTCTTGTGTGATGAAGACTTTGATGAAGACTTGGAAGAAGACTTTGAGTATTTCTTCTTCTTCTTGTCGTCAGAATCATATTCCTTGCTCTTCTTCTTCCTTCTGTTCTCATTGTCCCACTGTGGACACTCAGAGATGAAGTGTCCAGTTTTCTTGCACTTGTGACATGTTTTCTTCTTGTAGTCATGAGCAGAAGCTTCATCATTCCTTGAGCTTGATCGTGAAGATTTTCTGAAGCCTTTCTTCTTGGTGAATTTTTGGAACTTCTTCACTAGCATTGCAAGTTCTCTTCCAATGTCTTCAGGATCATCAGAACTGCAGTCAGATTCTTCTTCAGATGAGGAGACAGCTTTTGCCTTCAAGGCGTGAGTTCGCCCATAGTTTGGACCGTAGATATCTCTTTTCTCAGAAAGCTGAAACTCGTGTGTGTTGAGCCTCTCAAGTATGTCAGACGGATCGAGTGTCTTGAAATCAGGACGTTGTTGAATCATCAGGGCCAGGATGTCAAACGAACTATCAAGTGATCTCAGCAGCGTTTTGACGATTTCATGTTTGGTGATTTCAGTGGCGCCGAGGGCTTGAAGCTCATTTGTGATGTCAGTGAGTCTATCAAATGTGTGCTGGACATTCTCATTGTCATTTCGCTTGAAGCGGTTGAAGAGATTGCGAAGGACACTGATTCGTTGATCTCTCTGGGTTGAGATGCCTTCATTGACCTTGGAGAGCCAGTCCCAGACCAGTTTGGATGTCTTCAAGGCACTCACACGGCCATACCGTCCTTTGGTCAGATGACCACAGATGATGTTCTTGGCAGTAGAGTCCAGTTGAACGAATTTCTTGACATCAGCAGCAGTGACACCTTCTCCAGCCTTGGGAACGCCGTTCTCGACGACATACCATAGGTCGACGTCAATGGCTTCAAGATGCATGCGCATCTTATTCTTCCAGTAGGGATATTCAGTTCCATCGAAGACGGGGCACGCAGCGGAGACTTTGATTATCCCTGCAGTCGACATAGCTAAAACTCCAGGTGGTTAAACCAAATCACACAGAACAAGGGAGCACCTTGCTCTGATACCAATTGAAAGTGCGTTATATCGACTAGAGGGGGGTGAATAGGCGATTTTTATGAAAGTCTTCAAAACTTGGGAGTTATGAAGACAAACAATGAAGATTATGCCTATTACTATGCAGCGGAAGTTAGATTACACTAGGCCAGCCATGGTCATGTATTCAATAGAGTGAAAGCACAGTGACAAACAGCTTCAGTGTAATAAGGATCAAGTAGGAAGAAGTTATGAAGCCAAACAGATCATGCATTCACGTTGTGAAGACAAATGATAAAGCAAGCACGCAATGACTTCACAATGAGTAACAGCAAGAGAAGGAAGTGAAGATGAAACCAGTGACTCGTTGAAGACAATGATATGTTGGACCAGTTCCAGTTGCTGTGACAACTGTACGTCTGGTTGGAGCGGCTAGGTATTTAAACCTTAGGACACACAGTCCCGGACACCCAGTCCTGAACACACAGTTCAGGACACCAAGTCCTCACCGTAATCTCCTTGAGCTAAGGTCACTTAGTCCTCGCCCAATCACTCTGGTAAGTCTTCAAGGTGGACTCCCAAACCTTCACAGACTTCGTTCACTGGCAATCCACAATGTCTCTTGGATGCTCTGAACGCGAAGCCTAACCGTCTGGAGGATTCACAGTCCTCAAGTGTAATAAGTCTTCAGATCACACAGACAAGAAGACTTAAGTGATGCCCAATTTACTCTGGCTCTGGGTGGTTAGGGCTTTTCTCCTCACTAGGAATTTTCTCTCAAAGGCTTCGAGGTGGGTTGCTCTCAAACGACAAAAGCCGTGCACTGAAATCTGAGCAGCCAACCGTTTATGGTTGTGGGGGTGGGCTATTTATAGCCACTTGGCAACCCGACCTGATTTGTCCGAAATGACCCTGGGTCACTAAGGAACTGACACGTGTCTCAACGGTCAGATTTCGAACTCTCATGGCAACTTTACTTGGGCTACAAGCAAAGCTGACTTGTCCGGCTCTGGACAAGATTTTCTCTCATTGTCTTCACTCGAAGACATAGGTTTTTGATTTAGGCATCACTTAAGTCATTCTGACTTGTTCTCCTGGACCCCACTTAACAGTACGGTGGTTCCTATGACTCAACAAAAATAAAAGAACTACGAAAGATCTAAGTCTTCGAGTTCCATAGGCTTCATAACGTGTCTTCTGTTGTCATAGTCTTCAATGTGAATATCTTCATATACCACCTTTGACTTCAATGTCTTCATTCATTTTTAGGGGTCATCTCTGGTAGTAAACCGAATCAATGAGGGACTTCTACCTGTGTTTTCCTGCAATTCTCACAAACACATTAGTCCCTCAACTAGGTTTGTCGTCAATACTCCAAAACCAACTAGGGGTGGCACTAGATGCACTTACAGGGCCCACCTGTCTTAAAACCCTAGCGAAAATTGCACCAACATGAAAGACGACTGCGTCTCCAACGCAACCAAGGTGAACTGACGAAGGATATCATCTTTGTGCGTAACAAGCAAAGACCACTGATGGAAGACATCTTGTTTTTGTCGAAAATCGATCAGCTTCACCAGCCGACGCAACCATGAGGCACAACCATGAGCATCGATAGGTCATTGTGGTGATGCATCATCCATTTGGCATCAAGTTTGGGTGAGGCACCTAAGAAGTTCGACAAATCCTCACTGTGGTCTGTTTCTTCTTAGTAATCAAGCTCGAGGAAGGAAGAACCATGTGGCAGAGGACAGTGAGGTGGAACAACAATGGCCATCCAATTTTGTGCAGTTCCACTAAAATTGAGGAAGACATGCCCGGGTATGGAGACACGCATCATTGTTTCCAAAAATATAAAAAAGGGTTAGCAACAACATCTCAATTGTCAATAAGAATTAATGAAAAGTACACCAACAAACAGAAGCATCATAATTATCTTGATGGGAACTAAACCAGGATACCCGAGAAAAAAAAGCATTTCTTCATTTAACCAGTGATAGTACTACCACCATATGGACAATGGCCGCACAACCACCATGTACTTTTTGTCGAAACAACATGTATACCTCCACCGAGGCATAAATCAGGACAACTTTTTGAGTGGCATTTCCTCTATAATAGTACTAGTAGGTGATGTTGGACCAGCCGACGAACCCTAGCTACTATGCATGGGGAGCTGGGGAGTAGTCGCATAGAAGAAAACCCGCAGGCAGCGACCTGGGGAGCTGGATCAGTACAAGAAGTTATACCTCAGGTGGGCGAGATGTCGTTTAGGCGGGCGGGCAGGATCTGCCCACATGACGGCAGTGAACAAGGGCGCGGAGGATCTTCGTCCGCGCCAGCGGCGGCTCCGGGAGGACGGTGCACATCGGCTTCCTCCGTCGCAGACGGTGAGAACGTCAATGCTGCACCTCCTCACCTACCGCAGCGGACGGGATTCAGCCGGATCTGTGACCACCAGTGAGGAGAGAGATAGAGTGGACACTGTCATCTTGTTTTGATATGGAGAGGGTGAGAGAGCGAGACGCGAGAAACTGTATCAAACAAGAGGCTATAATGGAGTAAAAAAAATCTCTCCATAGCAGTGGTTTTAAATAGAATACGCGTGTTCCCAGAAAAAAGAAACGAAAACTGGCGGACAATTTTTTAAGGGTCTGTCTAGGACACATCTAGATGTGACATAGTTATGTCACATATAAGTTGATGTCCACTCTGTTTGTGGTCTTTTCCTAGTTTTTTTTGTTTCTTGTTGCTACATTATATACTTGTGGGAGCTTAGATGTGATATCCTTAAATAACATCTAGATGTGAATTAGACAAACTGTTTTTCTAACGTACCAAGAAAGAAAACTCGATCAAAAACACACCCCCGCTTCCAGGTCGCGAGAGTCGTCGCACACACACACATAGACATAGACATGCATATCCGTGTTTACGTAAAATTCCATTTCCATCTTCATCTCCAATCATATTTGTCCAACTGTCACATTATTTACGTTGTTAATTATATACACAGCAATATTAACGTACAGCATCTCTTGTTTGCGCACGTCCGGACCGCTGCCACGGCCGGTCCTGACCAACCCGAACCCTCTTCATCACCCGCGCGTACTTTCCACCCGAAATGGTCAGTGCCAAATTCATGCCCAGCCAGAGCAGACGCGACCTCTCACTGGCGCCAGCATTGATTGCGGCGCGCCAGCCGAGAGAGCGTCGCCCGCGCCACTTCCAGGTGCACGCGGCCGCTCCGTGTTCAAAGGTCGCAATAGCCGGCTACAACATGCGCGATCTCTTCCAGTAGTAAGTTCTTGGGAGTCCGTGCTACAGCTAGTTGTCCTCCCGCAACTCTTCAATCTCTTCCAGTAGTTCTAGTACTCCATGGCGCGATCCATCGACAAGCAGGCAGGAAAGTTATGGTATACTACTCGGTTTGCGGTGAGTGGCATGCCGAGTGACCGTGTGGGGTCGAGCCGTGGAGGAGGGTGAGACACGAACATGACAGACGTGATTTAAACGTTGGTTTTGCTCGATGGCGCGATCCAACGAAACAAAACGTTGGTTTCTCTCCGTTTCCATTTTTCTATGGAAAAACGGAAACTTTTCCACTCCATTTTCATTCCTATTCCAAGGTTGCCCCGTTACAACATTCCATCAAATACAAAGGAAAACTAACACACATGCTAATGCATCTCAATAATTCACAGATCATAGCCAATATTTACTTCACAACTAAAGAAAAAAGTTGTGAGAGCGTGTACGATAGAAAAACTACTGATGGGGTCACTACAACTTAAACCCTAAACCCTAAACATGATTTAATTTCCTGGCCAGGTAGAACCTGTTGAAGGAATGTGGTGGAGGGAGATTCTTTAGTGAGAATGTCAGCAACAATAGAAGCAGCACTCTTTGGTTCTCCACCTTCTGGTACCTCTTGTTCCATAAGACTTTCCATGCCGGGAAGGAAAGACGGCTGGCACCCTCGGATCATACGATTCTTTTGTGCAGTTCCACTAAAATCGACCTAAGCATCCCTGATGGCAAAGATATTGAAGAAGTGTGATTAGAATAATAGTACTGGCACTAGTTCATGAGACATAAACTCATCACAAATAGAAGCCGGTAGAAGTAGAGAAAGATCGACATGGAGATGGAGCTACGACAGTGGAGCAAGCCGGCTCGAAAAGGAAGATGGACTACCTGGGACATCGGGTTGTAGCTAGAAGGGCGGTTGGGACGCGGCATCGGCCCATACCGCGGTGACCCCCGATTGGGACGCACCGACGGTGGGTTTTCTCCCTCGCCGATGTCGACCGCGTCTACGTAGAACATTGTTCCCTTCCCCTAGCTACGGGATCAGGCCCGTCGTTCTATGCTTGTGAAGAGAGCAACCTAAGCAAGCAGGCTTGTAGCTTAGGCTCCTGGTAGTGTATATATAGTGGTTTTCTTTTTCTCTCCATATCAACCATTTTATATTGCGTACGTGTCATTCAAGAGTGAAATGATGGTTGCTTCTTCCGACTAACTTACTGTGTGATTTGACTACTCCTTAGTGGCCCCTACACGTACTCCCCCTACGTGTATGCAACAGTCACACGTATACATGGACGCAAAAATGCGCGCGACGCCCTAATGCATGCATGTCCGAGCACACGACGGAACACACACGGTCATGCTCAAGTGCTCAACCTACACGTGCATGCACACACATACTCAGTCAGGGTGAGCTAGTGACCGTATGAACACCGGAAAATATATATATTGAGCGCAATGAGCGTATTATGAAGTCCACTGACCATATTTTTACAAATATACAGTGACAGCCAGTGTATTTATCTCGTTTGAAATTAAGCCATATTAACCGGAGAGGAGGCAGCATGGACTAGCATTACTTTGCTGTGTCCCATCAACTTGCCGAACGAGGAGAAGGTTGCAGGACGGGAGAAGCTTGCACGTGGTGGCTCGCAGGACAAGGAGAAACTTTTGACTAATGCAAGCTCTCCCTCGCTCAGGCGGTGGACGTGCAACAGTTAATTCAGTGTCAGATTGCCAGAAGCATACACTATACTACTAGTGCTATTATTGTTCGACTTCCCGAACAGCCAAGCGCAAAGTTTACTAGTACTACTACTATAGTCCATAAAGGTATGTACTATACTAGTACTAGGAACCGGATGGAGGAGCGTCTGCACTCTTATTATAATTTTAAAATGTGATAAAGCAATCTTCAACACATTTGGTTCTCTTCGAGGGTTCTCGCATGTGATAATGGAAGTTGATTGCATGCAAAACTCGCCACAATTCTCGCTTAATTCAGGCTCATATCCTGTTACAAATAGTAGCACTCGGTAATATTTCCTCTTTTTTTGTTATTCAGCATGTAAACAGGTCAGCAAACCTTGCGGCGCATCTTCGTGCGAACCGTGCTTGCTGCACTTTAAATGTGGCTGAGAGCTGGCTTGATGAAACACCTCGCTTCCTACTTCCTTTTTTGCGGGGTACCTCGCTTCCTAGTGACCAGTGTCTTGGATGATCGTCCTAAGAATGCTTATATATGAATAAAGCTCTCTCATTTACCCGCAAAAAGATTAAGCCATATTAACCGAAAAGGAGGGAGTATGGACTAGCACTACTTTTTGGTGTGTCCCGTCAACTCGCAGAATGAGGAGAAGCTTGCAGGACAAGGTGAAGCTCGCTTACGCCTTTTTACTAATGCAAGCTACCCTCGGTGGACATGCATCAATCCATTCGGTGTCAGATTGTCAGAGGCAAAGTCCTACACTGTAGTACCCAACATGCGGAGTACCATCATTGTTCGATTTCACAAAGGGGCGAAGAGCCAAGCGCAGTAGTATGCGTACTTGGTTTTGCACCTTCATACTACTCCACCCTCCATCACAGTTTACAGGGCGCGCTTCATTATGATGCATTTCTCTCAATGCATTTCCACCACCAGAGAGACTTTAGACGCGTTTGGTTTAATGCTCAATTAATTAGGGTGTGGTAACCGCAATCAAGTCCATAATTTTCTCTCCATGTACTGTACTACTACGGAGTGCATGCATGTGTGTACCCGGGGTGGAAGCACTGCATGCATGTGTGTACGCATCATTCCCTCTAGTAATAGACGCCGTGCTATAACTACCAATGCTATTTTTCAGGCCGATCGCTAGTCTCCTTGGTCCCACAGATTTTTTTTCTTTTTTCTGAAGCGCGCTGTATAAACAGTGACGGATGGAGTAGTATGAGCGGATTCAAAGAAGAGCGTATTGATGGTTGCTTCTTCAGAGCAACTTACAGTGGGAAAGGTGGGGCTTATGATTTGACTGCTCATTACTCACTATTAATGCGGCGCAACGACCGGGCTGTGTCTCCCATGCGGTTGTGCACTACCCCCTGGGTTCTTAAATATACTCTGGAGTATTTGTCTTTCTAGAGATTTCAACGAGTGACTACTCAAATATTTGTCTTTTTAGAGATTTCAAATGGACTGGCACATACAGATGTATATAGACATATTTTAGAGTGTAGATTCACTCATTTTGCTCCGTATGTAGTCACTTGTTGAAATCTCTGTTAAGACGAATAGAATATTTAGGAACGGAGGGAGTACACATATGAAGCAAAATGAGTGAATCTACACTCTAAAATATGCCCGTTTGAAATTTGTAAAAAGACAAATATTTAGGAACGAAGGAGTATAATTTTGTGCATGGCACATGGACCCGGATGATGAAGAGGCTTCTGGCAATGCTATCAAGCTTCCATCATTTGTTTACATAATTGACGTACTATACAAATAATTTTCCAGCGACATGACATTGTACAATGGTGTGAGCTTTCAGCTTTTGTTTCGCGTGTCTTGCCATCGATGCTCTTTCGGAAACAATAATTTTCCTTGCTAATGCATGTCAATTATTAGCAGATCAAAGTTAATAATTACATCACAACTGAAGACAAAGTTGTGAGAAGGTGTTAAATTAAAATTGATCCATGCTTTCATTGGCAACAACGTCCCCCAGCTCTGTCTAAATCAACAAGGCATGTTGGGAAAAAAGTAGCTGTCTGGAGCATGCAACATTCCGATCATTTTGTGCAGTTCCACTAAAATAGAGCTGAGCGTCCCTGTTCCAAAGATATCAAGTGTGATTACGATAATAGAGGACTGCTGATGAAACAATAAACACACAAATAGAAGCCGGTCACCTTTGCAGTCTCTCTTAAGACTAACTAGTTGGAGAAGATTAGGCTCGGAGTTGGATGAGGAGGATAGAGCAAAACCAATCTCCCTTTGTGCAGTCGCACTGAAATGTAGAGACGTTGCCCGTGTGACATTTTAGTACAACTGCACAAAACACTCTTAAGAAAAAAGTGATTTGTGCAGTTCACCAAAAGGTCGCAATAGCAATGGCGTGAAATGGATAGCCCTGTTTGCAAAAAAGAGGTAGAAAGGAAACACTTACTGGCCAATAACAGTTGATGACACATGCGACGACAAAAAAGAAGCATATTCCTTGTCCTAAGGGAAGATAACAACACGGTTGTGTTTGTCTAAAAAGGTGTCAGGACGAGAATGCAATATGAAAAGTACGCTGGACGAGCTATGTTTTGGGCAAAGAACTATGGAAGATCCACATGCAGCGACGTGGGAAAACGGGCAGTGGAGCAAGGCCGGAGGGGATACCTGGAGGTCATCGGGATGTAACTAGGTGAGCGGCGGAGGGCGGAATCTGCGAGCAGGTGGTGTAGGCCCCGCCACGCCGGAGCTTGGTCAGAGAGAACGGCGTGTACCGCAGATCGGGACGTGCTGCCTCGGTGCCGTCGAACGGAGAAACGATGCACTTCCTCCCTTTCCCCCGGCGGACGGGATGCGGCCGGATCAGTGACCAACGGTGAGAGAGAGAGAGAGAGGCCACCGCACTCCCTTTCCCCCGGCGGACGGGATGCGGCCGGATCAGTGACCAACGGTGAGAGAGAGAGAGAGGCCACCGCACTCCCTTCCCCCGGCGGACGGGATGCGGCCGGATCAGTGACCAACGGTGAGAGAGAGAGAGAGGCCACCGGAGCCTTGTGTGAGATACTCTGAAGAGCGGACTACCTTTTCCTCCATAAAAATCGTTTTATATTATGTGTACGTGCCATTGAGCGCTATAACTTTATTTAAAAATAATGCGGCAATGCGTCAAGTCGAACTTTGTTTCATGCACGCGTGGTACATGACCTCCCTAAGTAAACAACCGCTACAGGCGTTCAAATTAGCATGTGGGCTGCCATTTCGTAAAGAAATGAGCTCCACCGTGTACCCGCGCGGGTGTGGCTGGGCACGAAGCGTGAGTACGTGCACGGTGCACCTATTCTCTTCTTGTATACGTACACCACCTATGTGGGGTTGTGTGAGAGAGATACAAACCTAGAGAGATATAGTGTGTGGGTTCTTGAGAGTTTTTTTGTGGGGGGGGGGGGTCAATCAAAAATTTAACATATGCAATGTGTGTGAAATAGAGTCCTGGATATAACATATATATAGAGGGGGCGATCCACGAGAAGAGAGTGGATGTATCATCGGCTTGAGGTGTCCATAGAATCGAAGAGAGGGATGATGTGTGTGTGTGTGCGCGCGATCGATAAAGAGTGCCATCGAATTTGTGTGTGCCCACGTCAAAGATATAGAGTGGCTGGCCTACTGGAACGTGAGATGGGACATGTGCAGTTTGTCTCTGTGGCATGGATACCTACCTGCAGCGCTCGACTATCGGTGTGTGGTGGGGGAAGAGGGAGGCCCAATTAACTATAGAGGTACAATGGTTGGTATATGTGTGGAGGAGGAGAGAGGCCTACCTCCTGTATTAAGGAGATCGATCTGCCTCATGTATTAAGGGAGATCGATCGGCATCCATGCATATGTGCAGGAGATGAATAAGGTTGGGAGAGAGACAGAGCTAGAGTGTTGGAGGGGGTGGTAGTGGAGTTGCTTCTAACAAATGGTCGGATAGGCTTGCTAGACAAACGGAGGGCACGCCTGCAATATCAATAAGAGAGGAGATGGCTGCTTGTTGTCTGTGCACGTGCGTGTGAGAGACGGGTCAGGAGGCATGCACGAATGATGAGGGGGGGGGGGGGCGATGTGGCTGTGGTAAGCAGACGTAACTACATAGGAAGATCAATCGCCCTTTGTAAGAGAAAGGAGAGACATAACTTGTGAGGTACGTCGATCGATGGGGGGTAGTTAAAGTCGATCTAGGTATATGTTGGGAGATCGATCGGTATACATGCATGTGTGTGTTAGAAGCAAATGAGGCACGAGGAGAAGGATAGAGAGAGAGGGATGCATGTAGGAGGTGGTACGAGAGGCATACTATATCGAGGGGGAGGAGTGTGTGAGTACGAGAACAATGAAAAGAGTGGTGGGAGTGAGGCATGGACGGTGAAAAGAGAAGAGGGGAAGCTTGTGTTTGTGCTAGGCACACCGGGCTAGAGAGGCATATCGATCGATGTGTGCCGTAAAGAAGGAGCTGGGGGGGCCTACACACACCGTGGGTGAACGACCTAAAGTGAAAAGACGAATTTGCGCGATGGAGCTAGAGAATGCCGAGGGAGGGTGAGAGGGATGCGGGCGTGTGCATGCACAAGAGAAAGTTAGCGCTAGCTACAAAGATAAGAGGGTTGTGTGGGTGTAAAAGCCGAATAGAGATCATATATACTTCATTATAAAAAGCGAATTCAGATATTTGAAGAATTTATCATAGTGTTTCAAACCGACGGATGTGTGAATATATATAACGGTGATACACATGGTGTGGTTATGAACATGGTATACTACATTTAATATATTTTATCTCTACTCTTATAAAAAAATGGAGTTGTTGATGATGGTGTGCCTGCCATCTTGCATTATAGGCCGTCTGATTTATATCTGGCGGATAGCAAGGAAACTATGATGGTTGAAGTTTGCAACAATCATGATTGTAGATTCTTATTGAAATAGAGAAACGAATTCAAATTTAGTTCGAATTGCAGCGGTCGTATAGACATTTGGAATGCACTAAAATGTTGGTATGAGTAGGTTACATGCATTATACAGCAAGCAAAAAAATTTAATCGGACATAACATGGATTCATAGTCCCTCCTTCCATCTATATAGGGCGTAATGAGATTTTTAAGACCGCCTTTGACTATTAACAAGATTAATAGTACATGACATGCACAATGTGAAAATTATATCATTGAAAGAACCTTTCACAGACGAATTTAACGGTGTGCTTTGTGTAAGTTGCATGTCATATATCATTGCTCTAATATTTGGTCAAAGTTAGCATCGAAAAACGCATTAGGCCCTATATAGATGGAAGGAGGGAGTAGCTTTGAATAGCATTTGTATAGTAAAACGGGGCAAGACTCTCTCTTTGTGTGGTGTGAATAGTTTTATTTTTTTCGTTTTCTTTTTGGTTGAGGGAAGTGTGAATTGATTTGGTCCGTACAAGTACAATATTACTACACGTTAGGCTTGTCCCTAAAATTCAACCCGCGTCTTGTTATATCCCGAAAATTCAGATATCGTGCTCCCAAAACTGGCGCCTTCACAACCCGCGCCTTGCTATCCCGAAATTACAACGCGCGCGAAAACTCCCTCCAGCTGCCAAATCCCGACACGCATAATCCCCCTTCTAACCCTGAGCCGAAAGGGCCGCTAGTTCAAATCGGTGGGGGGTACTTTTGTAACACACCCTACATTTTGGACAAGCGCGTTCCTGAGTCATGCTTCACCCCCTCCCATCGCCCCCTTTTCGCCATGCGAAATCCCAGGCCGCCATAACCTCTCCGCTCCAGCCACGAAACCCCACCCCCCCTCCGTCCGCCACGTCACCGCTACCCAGCCGGAGCCTCTTCCCCGACGACGTCGTCCACCGCAACAGCTCGACGTCCCTCTTCCACCTCCCTGGATGAGGATCCGTCGTCCATCTCGCCGTCCCGCCGGTTCAGCCGCCCCGTCCTCCACCTCCAAGGAGCTGCTCTGACGATCGCCTCGTCTATCGCGGTTGCTCCATCCCCACAGCGCTGCCTTAACCTGCTCCACCGGAACCGCAGCATCCTCACCGACTCCTCGGACGAAGCCGAGGCCTACTCGGCTCCACCAAAGGGGTTGTACACTCATCGCATCGCACCTTCTCCTTAACTCGACCTCCCGGCGCCGACGGTGCTCCATCCTGCACCCCCATGGAGCCGCTACCTTGAAGCTAGCGCTGCGGGCGACATCTCCACAGCGGCTCTCCCCCAGTGCGAGGCCCCTTTGGCAGCGGCATCCATACCAGCCGGATCTGTTGCTGCTGCTCTGGCTCTCGCTCGATCGCTCGCTCGCCCAGCTGCTATTGCTGCTCTCCCCCTCGCTCGTGCTGTTGCTCTGCTCCGATTAAGCCACACTTCAGTCGACTGAATCGACTTTTGGGTCAGTCGATTTTCAGGGGTTGGGGGGGCTCGCTGGAGTTAAGGAAGAACCACCCATAGTGGGGACGGGGGCTCACCGGAGAGGTACCCCACTATCTATCTTAGGGTTCCGGGTGGGGGGCGGGGGGCCTAGAGGGCTGGCCGGGGCGGCGGTGGCGAGTTGTTTTGGGGCGCCGAGGCGGCGCTGGGGCCGGCGGTTCGGCCGGTGGTGGCTGGCGGCTCAGGGGGGTGCAGGTTGAAGATGAACTGCAGGCCCTCCCTAAACTACATGTCAAGTGCCTCTCTGGTACCATTGCGTTCAGTTTCGACAGTAGCATTCAGATTCCACAGTAAATTTCAGTTTCAACAGTTAATTTCAGAGTCAACAGTTTTTACCTCATTTGTTGTAGTCAGGTGGTTTTTGGTGATGTTAATTTTACATCCATTTTACATCATCTATTGGAGATGCTATTAGAATCGCACTTGAGATTGACGATGTCTGTCTTGTGCTGCTTCAGCCTTGACGTCTTACGGCTCACCGGAGCTGCTCCAACGACAGAACAATCCATCACAACAGAGCGGTGCCCTGGACGCCGTCAACAGATTCCTCAGATCTTCCTCCACACCTCCGACAGCCACCTCTGCCTCAACTGCTTCAGCGACCAACCCAATGATGCTGAGGTCGACACGGCTACGGCAAAGAGGTTGTACACTTGTTGCATCACTTATTACTATACATGCACGTCGATCCATTAGGGCTATTTTGGTTCAACGGAAAAACATCGATCCACTGGTTGTTACCATCACTCTAAATTTCTGCATGCTCTCCTTACATAATCTCACCATTTTTTTTCGTATGCATGTCAGATATTGTACACAGTCATGCTGAACATGTAGAGAAAAAGAGAAGAGTTTTGCGCGGCAATACAATGTCATGCAGACATCGCTCCATGGTGGGTTCAATTGCAAACCCTCCCCACCCCTCTCCAGATTGTAATCCAGAGGAAGATATCTGTTCTGAGGCGGATTCGGACGCCGCTGACCACTCCTATTTACCCCCCAAGGTGTTTTCTCTACCTTGGCATGATGATGTTAGTCATATCATGCATATGTTGCCTTGCGGTGCCTACTTTTGACATCATATATGTCATCTACTTAGTTTAGACATGTTCTGTAATGCCACCTGTTTAGTTTCTATATCATATATGGGAATTATGCAGTCTCGTGTCTTTTTGCCAGCCATAATATATGTGAAATGTGCAATGCCATCCTGTTTAACCAGACATCATATATTTGAATTATATCTTGCCCATCCTTTTCTTCATTACATTTCCATTTGTCGACAATGTTTGTACATTAAACTGCTCTTCCTATGAATCAGCCATTTGGGTGGGAGATGGAAAAATCTGGAGTGAAAACAAGGCCTTCAGAGCAGACAGTGCTACCTGTCGAAGCAGATCTCTTGTTGGGTCCCGATAGCTCCTCAGAGATGGATTCAAAGACAGATGACCAGTCCTATTCTCCCACTGAGGTGTATGCTCTAACTTGGCACGGTTATACTGCTCATATCATGCATACGGTGTCTTGCATTGCATAGTTTACACATCATATACACAATATTCAACACCATGTTCTTAGTTCAGACATCATATCGAATGCCCTCTGTTTAGCATATAAATCACATATGTGAATTAAATGATGCGATCCTGATTACTTAGATAACATGTAGGTGAATTATGTCATGCGATCCTGTTTAGTTATTCATCATATCTTTGAATTATGTTATGCTATGCTATCCAGTTTAGATAGACATCACATATGTGAAATTATGTCATGCTATCCGTTTTAGTTAAACAATATACATGTCAACTATTTCATGCCCTCTTTTTTCCACACTATCTATTGCATCTGTCTCTCATACAATGTCTGTACATTCAACTGTGTTTCCTGTTTATCAGCCATTTGAATTGGAGCTGGTGATGCCAGTATCTAGCGGACTAAAAACACGGTCTTCAAATAAAACAGTGCTACCTCTTGGTGGAGATAGCACCCCGGTTGTGCATGCACAAGAACCAGCCCTACCACACATAACCCAAACTCTCGCAGATTGTACCCCTACTACGATGGATAGAGAACCAGCTTCACCCAATCTAACCCCAACCCCAGCCGATAGTAACCCAGTTCATGTTGACACAGCACCATCTCCACCACAGAGCTCCCAAACAAGAGCAGTTAGTAAGGCAGCTCTAGTGCCCAAAGGGCCAGTACTATCACGGTGAACCCCAACTCCACCAGTTAATACGCCTATTCCTGTGGAGGAAGCACAACCAGCTAGTCGTAGTTTAGCATCTATCGCATTTGATGTTGTTAAATCGTATGTGCGTATCTTCCCATCTTGGAAATATTATACTGAAGATGAAGGAAAATGCCAGTTGCAGGTGTTTGTCCAGGAGTTATGTGTAAGTAATGTTATTCATGCCAATTACTTTGCTTCGTACCATACATCCTACCTCCATGGTGGTTATAATACAGCAAATTTTCCCATTTTTCTCAATAGAGAAGGACCGATTTGGAAACTCAGGATGAGGTAACCTGTGCTAATACCTCTGCTATCTTTAAGAATGCTTGGTGGCAGTATCGGAATTACCTGAAGAAAACGTACTTCACCGGCAAAGAAACTCATCAAATTCCCTTACGTTCTCCTGAGACACATTTACTGGACGATGACTGGGAACGCCTTGTTCTGTACTGGTCCCGAACCAAGAATGTGGTAAGGTCTATGAGCTCATTTTCTATTTTTAAGTATTATATTCTTGCGTCTTATTGTGCTCTGTTCATGTAGAACAAGTGCCTAAACCTGAAGAACAACTGTTCTAATTTAAGATTCCATTGCTACCATAGGACATAGATATATGTTTGTTTGATGCTTTTATTATGTACTAGTACTTGGCAATAGAAGACTTGGTAGTTTAATCATGTCCACCTTACTAATGAACTGGTTCACCGAAATGAGTTTCATATACTAGTACATGCTAAACTTGTTATGTGTCTGCTTGTTTCTTCTTTTAGAATGCTGACAAAATATTGGGGAAGAGTGCCTTATTAAGCAACGGTAAAAGAAGTAATGCAGATAAGGTTCAGGATAGTGACACATCTTGTCTTGGTTTAGTGTTGGAGTTACTGGCCGCTACCGCTTGCACAAGCTATTCAAACTCACTGTCTGAATCAGTTCGGTTTCTTGAGTCTCAACTACAAGCTGAAAGACATTGTTCAGCTGTGCTGTGACAAGAAGCGGAAGGACTACGGAAGTCCCTGGAGCATTCAGATGCATACTTTCTGGTGCAACAGCAAGCGTTGGAGGATTTTAGCGCCAAACAGGACAAAGCTAATCAGCTTGCTAAGCTTATTGCCAGCATGGTGGATACCCAGGATAACGTTTCTTGAGCTCTTCTGAAGTTGTTTCAGTTATGCTCTTGTTTTGCTGTCATGTTTATTTGCACTGGTGGCCAATTTTGATGGCCAGTGTATATGATATGCTGCTTTGTTCCCTATATTTGCACTGGTGGTGAACTTTGATGCCCAGTGGATGTAATATGTGTAATAGCCGTGATAGCCTAGCATTAGTTGCTTGCTTATTTATTTCCTTGTTGTCTTGTTTATTTGTTTGCTTGTAGTCATTGCAGTTCTTTTTCCGCGGTTAACTAGTGGCTGCAATAACCTATTTTTTAAAACTAGGCCACAATAACCATGGGCTAATATTTATTGTAGTGACACTGGGCCTCCTACGGGCCGTAGAAACAGTGGGCCTTCTACGGGCCGTAGAAACAGTAGGCCTTCTATGGGCCATAGAAACAATGGGCCTTCTACGGGCTCTATCATCAATGGGCCTTATACGGGCCGTATGATCGATTGCCCAAACATGGGCCAATAACAGGCCGCATCATGGCCGTAAATGGGCTAGAGTTGGAATCGTCCGTTCATGGGCTGACCGTAACGGGCCATCGATAATAGGCCGTATTTGATGACTCTATGAAAACGACCCAACGTATTAACGGACCACAAACGGGCCGACTGTAACTACAGGCTGAATTTGGCCCACTAGCACAAAATGACAGTAACGGGCCGTAAGTAAACGAATGCTGGAAATGAGCCCAAGAATAAATGGGCTCTGAGAAGGCCGAAAGATAACATGGGCTAGAAACGGCCCAACGGAATAACGGGCCGTTAATGGGTATAAAGTGATACACTGTTCATTACGGGCCAGTTTCACCACAGGCCATTAATAGGCCAAGAGTTACATAGGGCCTCATATGGGCCGAAAGACATCATGGGCCATACATGGGCCAGAAGTGAAAACGGGCTGGAATCATATTGGATGGCCCAGATGAAGCTATTGGGCCTAATTCGGATAGGGCGTAACAGGCCTTGGGTTAGCGGGCTGTAAATGGGCTATATGCGAACAGGCCGTTAACAGGATTTACATGGGCCGGCCCGCCACCTTTTGACCAAGTCAAACGGGCTGGCCTTTTCACAGGAATGGGCCTCTGTTGGGCCATGCCACGTGTCGACGTATCATAGGCGCCTATCTAACCCACTGACAAGCTGACACGTGTTTCGTCCGGCCAATAAGAATTTTACACGTGGAAATTTCCCATTGGTCGGGGCTGTTAATAGGTTATCGGATCCAAAACCCGACCCGATAGCTTAACGGCGTTCCTTACGGTGGATGCCACGTGTCGGTCACCCTTGACGAAAGCACTTTTGTGACGCGCGATTTATCGTCATGGAAGTGGACACTTCCGTGATGATAATTTTGGTAATGTCATGGAACACTTCTACGACAGCACAGATATTACTATCTTGATTCTTTCATAAATTTGTCATGGATGTACATGCATGACAAAAAAAGCAACCTACTGTGACAAACACGTATCATCACGGAAGTGTATTTTTTGTAGTGTTGCTACCTCTTGAGCACTGCGTTGGTTTTCCCTTGAAGAGGAAAGGGTGATGCAGTAAAGTAACGTAAGTATTTCCCTCAGTTTTTGAGAACTAAGGTATCAATCCAGTAGGAGATCACGCTCGAGTCCCACTCACCTACACAAACAAATAAGAACCTCCCAACCAACGCGATAAAGGGGTTGTCAATCCCTTCACGGTCACTTACAAGAGTGAGATCTGATAGATATGATAAGATAATATTTTTGCTATTTTTATGATAAAGAGAAATAAAGATGCAAAGTAAAATAAACAGTGATAGAAATAACTAAGTGTTGGAAGATTAATATGATGGAAGATAGACCCGCGGGCCATAGGTTTCACTAGTGGCTTCTCTCAAGAGCATAAGTATTACGGTGGGTAAACGAATTACTGTCGAGCAATTGATAGAATTGAGCATAGTTATGAGAATATCTAGGTATGACCATGTATATAGGCATCACGTCCACGACAAGTAGACCAAAATGATTCTGCATCTACTATTATTACTCCACACATCGACCGCTATCCAGCATGCATCTAGAGTATTAAGTTCATAAGAACAGAGAGTAATGCTTTAAGTAAGATGACATGATGTACATGGATAAACTCATGCAATATGATATAAACCCCATTTTTTTATCCTCGATGGCAACAATACAATACATGCCTTGCTGCCCCTGTTGTCATTGGGAAAGGACACCGCAAGATTGAACCCAAAGCTAAGCACTTCTCCCATTGCAAGAAAGATCAATCTAGTAGGCCAAACCAAACTGATAATTCGAAGAGACTTGCAAAGATAAACCAATCATACATAAAATAATTCAAAGGAGATTCAAATATTGTTCATAGATAAACTTGATCATAAACCCACAATTCATCGGATCTCGACAAACACACCGCAAAAGAAGATTACATCGAATAGATCTCCAAGAAGATAGAGGAGAACTTTGTATTGAGATCCAAATAGAGAGAAGAAGCCATCTAGCTAATAACTATGGACCCGTAGGTCTGAAGTAAACTACTCACACATCATCGGAGTGGCCATGGAGTTGATGTAGAGGCCATCCGTGATCAATGCCCCCTCCGGTGGAGCTCCGTAAAAGGCCCCAAGATGGTATCTCTCGGGTACAGAAGGTTGCGGCGGTGGAATTAGGTTTTCGTGGTGCTCCTGGATGTTTGGGGGGTACGTGGATATATATAGGAGGAACTAGTAGGTCGGTGGAGCAACGAGGGTCCCACGAGGGTGGAGGGCGCGCCCAGGGGGTAGGCGCCCCCTGCCTCGTGGCCTCCTCGATTGTTTCTTGAGGCCCACTTCAAGTCTCCTGGATCACGTTTGTTGAGAAAATCACGTTCCTGAAGGTTTCATTCTGTTTGGACTCCGTTTGATATTCCTTTTCGGCGGAACCCTAAAATAGGCAAAAAAACAGTAATTTGGGATGGGCCTCCGGTTAATAGGTTAGTCCCAAAAATGATATAAAAGTGTAAAATAAAGCCCATTGACATCCAAAATAGATAATATAATAGCATGGAGCAATCAAAAATTATAGATACGTTGGAGAAGTATCACCCACCTGGAGATCTGATCCATCTGCCGAAGGACGAGGGCATGCATGCGCCTATAAGAGTCCTCGCCTACCAGCGAGACATTTTCCCATGCTGCCGCGGCGCGGGAGGACATCTATGCTGCATTGGCGGCGCGGTGGGACATCTCTTCTGCTTCCGCGGCGCGGCCGGACCAATCTGTTGCATCGACGGTGCGGGGGGACCTCCGTGTTGTTTCAGCGTTGCGGCAGGACCTCTCTGCTGCTACAGCCGTGTAGCGGGACTTGTTGGTTACTTTCGCGGCGAGGCGGGACATCTCTCGTGCTTTCGCTTCCAGGCTCGCCTCTCCCTGGTGGCTATCTCTTGACCCAGAACTCACGCTGGCCATGGGGGACGCAAGGGAACGATGATGAATGACTTGTTTGTTTTTGTGGATGAGGAGTTGAGGAGGAATGTGCAGTCATCTTGGAGTAGTAGTATTTATAACCGCGTAGTAATACACTCCTAAGTGGGAAACCGTTTAGGTTTTGATCCGTGTGAACAGGTTTGCAATTTGGAATGTGACGGGACACATGCTCAAAATTTACTGACGGTTATAAGTGCGGCACTATTCCCGAAGGCGTAATGTGGACACGTATGCCTTCTCGGCCGCGTACGTGCCGTTTGCACCATAGGGTGCACCGCAATAGGCAATGTCAACACACGTCTTGTTCCAACAACTGTGCGCGCTCATTATTACCATCGTGCACGCTTCTTTAAATTAGAATGTGTGTGCCCGTCTAGCGCACACACGTTGATCTATCTAACTGTTTTAGTTTGTTGTGGCTAATCGCAAACAGTTCATCCATGTGAAGTGTATGCCATCAATCGCAGACACTTTGATTTGGCGGAACCATTTCTGTTCTGTTGCCTAATCACAAATAGTTAATCCTTCTGAAGCGTATGCCCTCAATCACACACACCTTGATCTGGCTGACCGTTTCTTTTGTGTTGCCTAATCACAAACAGTTCATCCGAGTGAACCTTACGCTGTATATCGCACACGCCTTCATCAGGCTGCCCATTTCTTTTGTTCCGCCTCATGCACACAGTTCATTGGACTGAACCGTATGCCCTGAATCACACACGTAACTAAAATCTGAACCGTGTTTGATGGCTCCTCAATCACAAATGTTTTGCACCTTTTTTGGCGGTTCTTTTACACCAACGTTCGCTATTATTGCATCGCACACAGTTTCGTCGAAGGGTCATTTTATCGTAGTGTCGCGTTAGCAGCATCCTGCAGTAGTGCCTGGTGAAGAATTTCCTCCTAAACCCAAGGATGGAGAAGTGATTGTTTTTGCTGATCACCTGAGTCGGGGGTTCGGCCCACCCAGCTCAAAGTTCTTCCGTGATGTGCTTCATTTTCTCCAACTTCACCCTCAAGATATCGGACCCAACTCCGTGTCCAACATTTGCAATTTCCAAGTGTTCTGTGAAGCTTATCTTCAAGAGGAGCCCACAATTGATTTATTCAGAGAGTTCTACTATTTAAACCGCCAGATTGAATTTGTTGATGGGCCCAACACTAAACTTGGTGGGGTTTCAATTCAAAAGAGGAAAGACGTCAGCTTTCCCTATGATAATGTGACGCCCACGATGCGGCTATATCTCCCACGTGTCGAAGCACGACTTAGAGGCATAACCACATTGTAAGCAATGTCGCAAGAGGGGTAATCTTTACACATCCCATGTACTGAAAGTAAAGAGATACATAGTTGGCTTACAATCTCCACTTCACACAATACATGAATATAACATTACAACATCCAAATACAATCAAGGTCCGACTACGGAACCAAAATAGATGAAGACTACCCCAAATACTACATAGATCCCCGATCATCCCAACTGGGCTCCACTACTCATCATCTGAAAAACGGAAAAACATAACGAACACGATCTTCATCGAGCTCCTCCTTGAGCTCGGTTGCGTCACCTGCACAGTATCATCGGCACCTGCAAACTGGTTTTGGAAGTATCTGTGAGTCACCGGGACTCAGCAATCTCACACCGTCGCGATCAAGACTATTTAAGCTTATAGGAAGGGTAAAAGGTATGAGGTGGAGCTGCAGCAAGCGACTAGCATATTTGGTGGCTAACATACGCAAATGAGAGCGAGAAGAGAAGGCAAAAGCACGGTCGAGAATCTATGATCAAGAAGTGATCCTAGACTACTTACGTTCAAGCATAACCCCAACACCGTGTTCACTTCTCGGACCCCGCCGAGAAGAGACCGTCACGGTAACACACGCGGTTGATGCATTTTAATTAAGTTAATGTCAAGTTCTCTACAACCGGACATTAACAAATTCCCATCTGCCCATAACCGCGGGCACGGCTTTCGAAAGTTCAAAACCCTGTAGGGGTGTCCCAACTTAGCCCATCACAAGCTCTCACGGTCAACGAAGGATATTCCTTCTCCCAGGAAGAACCGATTAGGCTCGGAATCCTGGTTACAAGACATTTCGACAATGGTAAAACAAGACCAACAAGATGTGCCGACAAATCCCGATAGGAGCTGCACATATCTCGTTCTCAGGGCACACCGGATGAGCAAGACGTCGGGTAGGCCAGCCCTGAGTTGCCCCTGGTAGCCCCGGACATCGCTCAGTTGGACCAACACTTAGAGAAGCACTGGCCCGGGGGGGTTAAATAAAGATGACCCTTGAGCCGGCCGACCCAAGGGAAAGAAAAAGCTAGGTGGCAAATGGTAAAACCAATGTTGGGCCTTGCTGGAGGAGTTTTATTCAAGGCGAACTATCAAGGGGTTCCCATTATAACCCAACCGTGTAAGGAACGCAAAATCAAGGAACATAACACCGGTATGACGGCAACTAGGGCGGCAAGAGTGGAACAAAACACCAGGCATAAGGCCGAGCCTTCCACCCTTTACAAAGTATATAGATGCATTAATTAAATAAGAGATATTGTGATATCCCAACAAATATCGATGTTCCAAACATGGAACAAGCTCCAATCTTCAACTACAACTAACAACGCTATAAGAGGGGCTGAGCAAAGCGGTAACATAGCCAAACAACGGTTTGCTAGGACAAGGCGGGTTAGAAGTTTGACATGGCAATATGGGGGGCATGATAAAGCAAGTGGTAGGTATCGCAGCATAGGCATAGCAAAAGAACAAGCAACTAGCAAGCAAAGATAGAAGTGATTTCGAGGGTATGGTCATCTTGCCTGAGATCCCGCAAGGAAGAAGAACAAGTCCATGAAGAAGACAAACGAACGTAGTTGAACGGATCCTCACAAACACGACGTTAACGGAACTAACCCGAAGAAGCAACACCGGAAAGAAGCAAACAACATGGTAAACAACCATCACAGAAACATGGCATGACGCACAACCAAGTATGATGCATGTCCGGTTTAAATATGCATGACATGGCAAAGTGCACAAACAACCCTACAAATTAAGTGGAGCTCAATATCCGTTGCATATTGACGAAACACCACGTGACTTATTTAGTTCGATCTTGTTTATGTATCCAACAATGTTAAATGTTGTTAAACATGGCAAGAGGTGGAGCATAAGTAAACTAAACATTTTAGGCAAGTTTAAATGAGTCCGGAAATAACAATCAACAATTCCGGTAAATCCCCACATGCAATATTTGAATTTGGTACTGATCTGCCCTAAACACGAGTTTAGAGTTATTAAACATGCAAGATGATGCCACCATGTTAAACTAGGCATTTTTCCACCCCATTTACATATAAAGTTTGTTAAATTTGGAGCTATGGTTATTTAGTTATGAATTAAATCATTTTAGCATGACAATAGGCAAAAATTACACAAACAGAAGTTTAAACATTTTTAACATGGATGAAAGTAGCATATTATTAAACTAGATGAAATTCTAAGCATGTTACATATAAAGTTTGTTATAATCCGATGCACAGTTTGTGAGATATTATATGCATGAAATATAGGGTCCAATCTGTAAAAATGCAGAGCATTGGTTAAATAGAAAAATGTTCCGTGGAAACAAACGTGACTCGGGCCGAAATTGAACAGGAAGCCCAACAGAGAGAGGGGCTGGGGTGTTGCTCACCATGGGCCGAGGCCCACAACGGAGAGGAGAGGGGCGCGCTGGGCCTCGCTGCAGGAAGCGACCCACGCGGTCACGAGGAGGCCGACCCGGTCTCGTTGAATCGAGATGAACAGGGCAGCGGTTCGAGCTCCTTCTTGATGCAGAAAACACAGAGGCCGGTGGCGGGGCATGGAGGTCGACGGCGACGGGGAACGCGGCGGCGCAGCAGATCCAGGAAGGTGAGAGGCGGAGGGCCGCGGGTGCTGGGACTTGGCGAAGGGGAAGACCACGGCAGCGGCGGCTAACGACGCGACAATAGGGTGATGCAGGAGTCGACGTGGTGCTGGACATGGCCCGAAGCAGAGGAGGTAAGCAGGGCGGCGGTGGTGGACTCGGGGCGTTCCTGGACGGCGACGAAGCAGAGGAACAGAAACACGGCGTGGTGGCGGAAGCTTCTGCTGCTGCTGCTCCAAGAGAGGAAGAGAGTTCAGGGAGGCAGAGAGAGCTTTAGCGAAGGAGAGAAAAAAAGGGCAGGGCGGTGTGGACGGCCTGCTGGTTCGTGCGAGGAACGGAGCAACTCCGGCGGAAATCGGACGCCACGGCGGACTCCAACGACTTGGCGGGGCGGTGGGTCGAGGTCGAGGGGCTCCTCCCCTCGATCCAAATGAGAGCGAGGCAGCAGGGAGGAGCCTGACGATGGAGTGCTCCTCTCCTCTGGATCGAGCGAACCAGGGGCACGGGGACGAGGGGCTCCGCGGGCAGGAGCTGCGGCTTCGGAGGCTCCAACTAGCGAGGAGACAGGAGGGAAGTGGGTGAAATTTTTGGATCTGGCTGGTGTTGTGTGGTTGGCTCGATGTGGACTCCGAGGAGGATTTAGAGAGAGGGTGGCGGCGGAAGAAGTGGATGGATGGGACAACTCTCCTCAAAATTAGGGTTGGTTTCTATATATATATATTGTTGGATTAGGTTAGGGGGCATTCGGTCCATCCGATCGTAATTGGGCGGTCGAGAATAAATTGGTTAGGGAGTCCAAATAACAAAATGGAGACGTTTTGTAGATGTTTGGGGATGATCCGGATCCAACGGTGACAAATGTCCGGGTCGGGTCTGGGACAACTCTCGGACGCGCGCGAGGGGTCGAAGCACTGTGCAGATAGGGGTTAGGCGAACGAGGTTAAGTGTGGACTGTGGAGAGCGGGTTGGTCTGAGAAAAGAGGGGAGAGAAGCAGCCCGGCACGGTTTTCGGAGACCGAAAATGTCCGATGAAAAGACCGGCTATACTGCCGCTATAGTTTAACGGTTGGGCTATCAAACGGACTCCAAGCGCGATGAAACTTGATAGGCGGTCTATCTACAGTATAATAAGACCACACGCCAACTTTCAACCCAATCCGAGAACATATTCCGGCCACTTATAAAATAATAATTCGGACGTGCCGCGAGCGCGTGCGAGTGAGGTTGGGCTCAGAACGAACAACGGACGGAACTAGGGGAACCCGGACGAATGCAGGTTTTGAAAACATGATGATGCAATGCACATGATGACATGATGCAACACGCAAGCAAATGACATGGCAACAACAGCGAATAACTGGAAGACACCTGGCACATCGGTCTCGGGGCGTCATAGCTAAGCCGCCAAGTCACCCCAAAGACTAGAACCAAACTTGGTTCTATTGTCAAGACACATCTCCAGCCAACGAAAATCCCTTACTGGGTTACGGCGATCACCGGCTTAGCAACACGCATCCACTCCCCTCACTGCTCAGTGCAAAGGAGCGGGCCAAATATACACCATCATTTTCAAAGCTCGGAGCCTTTATGCCCAATGGTTTAATCGGCGTCGACCTTGTCCGGTGCTGGGTGTCCTGGAGTATCTTGCCATTAAGCCGTCGCCCCGGCTTAATGTGTGAATACACTGGCAATGTGAAAGATCCCCAGCGCCACTGTGACATCCAACTGTCCGATGCATAAATCAATCAAGCCACGAAGAAATTGATGAACGAACCTTTAAAAGAATGCAACACGACATGACTTAGTCCTTTTAGCACCTTCAACAAGCCGCCAGCCGTAAGTTTGCACATCTTCCGCTCCATCAGTATTTTCCATAATTACGCCCACTCATGATCTTTTTGACCTTAACAGGCTGACTCTCCATTTTGGAAGAAGAAACCGCAAGATAAGTTGGTTAAGCCAGCTCGTACAAAAACCAAGGTCACCAAAAGACGTGCCAAGAAGAAAACCGCCGAGATGGCCGGCTTAAATATTGATGATGACACTGATGACGATGAATCATAGGTAGAACTTGATTCACTTGGCTCTTTTTTTATACATCTCATTGACAACGATTGTTATCAGGACGACGCAGAAGCCAACCATGCAGGCGACGCAGAGGTAATTATTCTTTCCTCCGGCTCAGAGCCTCTGCCAACACAGAAAACCCGACAAGCAAGCCGGAAAGTAAGGCTTTCTCACCCTCTAGCTCACTTGGATCCCAACTTTCTTTTGAAGAAACAGCAACACGAAGCTCGTTGCACCACCCGGCATAGTGGTGGTGTAATTACTTCCTCCATCTTACCAAACATGCCGCTCGCAAACATCGCCCAGAGGTCTTACATATTTCTGATATACTTTATCCCAAGGCGGGTTATTTCTGACAACCTCTTAACCCGTCCGATTCAAACTATCAGGGGACTTCTCATTCCTCCTCTGGCGAGTCAACGGGAACTCAAATCCCAGTCTTCAAGACTGTACCTGGGTAAGAACATGTTCAATTATTTATACCTTATATCTGAGCATTGCACTGACCTCTTTACACTTCTTATTTTCAGGGGCCAGGCCAAACCCAGCAAGAAAGCAAAACTGAATAAACCGGCCGACGACGTCATCCCGTCTGAGCCAGAACAACAACAACCAGCTGCTGAAAATATTATTGATGACCCGCCGCCTCAACACCATGAGGCCTCCATAGATCATATGGATGTTGAACCGGATATTTCTAAGCCGCCAAGCCCGATTAAGCCTGCTGAGGAGAAAGCTGATGACGTTATCGTTACTGGGGTTGGATTCACAGCTTCGGGTCAACCTACTACCTTATTTAGCACAGTGCCAAGGAAGAAATTTCTGTTGAAGATAAAGGCAATTGGAAGGTGGACTTGGATAGCTACGCCCATTTCAGTGCCCAAGACATCCACTCTAGTTACTTGAACCATCTGTACACCAGCCGTGACTTTGAAGCTGGCTTAGTGAATCCGATGAAAGAGTGCTATGAGGTAAATGTTGCAACTCCTTTCTATATGAATATACTACCCTTAGCTGCCAAGTTTATTGGACATGATATAATAGAATGCACTGTAAACTTCAATAGTTGCATAGAGAAAATCCAGTAGCCCCCAAGGTCCGGCTTAACAAATATGTTAAACCGGGACTTTAAGTAGCAAGAATTAATATTGCAACCGTAGCCCCCAATGGCCGGCTTAATCAGTGATGAATAAGTCGGGACTAATCATCCTGTTTTAAAATCAACAACCCAATGTATCGTCTTTATAGGCCGGATCACATCATTTGTCCGGGTCATAAATTTGTCTTGGAAAACACCAATAGGCATTAGCCCCCAAGTGCCAAGGATAATATTTATATTGTGCTTGGGACTTTGAAAATTTTGTCTTCAAAAAGAGCAATATGCATTAGCCCCCAAGTGCCAACAATAATACTTGTATTGTGCTTGGGACTTTGAAAGGGTAATCATGATCGTAATCTTGTCTATGTGCACTTATGTCACAGGCTGAATTGATTGAGAAGGACTCGCGACTCAATGATTTGAAGGCCAACATAAAGACTCAAAAATCTTTAACATCCAAGGCCCAATCAGAATTGAGGATTTCTTCGGCAAACGTTGAGCAGCTCAAGCAGACCTTCAGTGCTGACAAAGATAGCTGGGAGACTGAAAAGGAGGCTCTACTGAAAAGAGCAGAAGAAGCTGAAGCCGCTCTTAAGTCGGTAACTGATGAACTGTCCGACTTAAGGCAGCAAATTACTAACATGTCACTAGCTATCTTTGGTAAGTATTAACCATGCTACCATTTATCCCATTGAATCTGTTATAAACTGTGTCGGCTTAATAAATAAATGAATTAATACAGGCTATCGAAGCTCCAATTTGGGCTCAGACATGCACGTCCGGTTGAAGGCTGTCTACACTCTGGTAGAACAAATACTGGTGCTCAACGGACCATTGCTGCTGCTCTTCACAAAAAACAGTCACCTAGTCTTATCAAGGAGACATTGGAAAGATTGTCAGTAGTGCCCGAAAGGATTGAAGAGTTGAAACGAGCCTCTGCCAGAGCCATCGCTTTAACTACCCTAAGCCGGGAGAAAGCATGGCAAGCAGATCTTGACCCAGAGGATCTGGCCAATGATTGCCCAAGCGTAAAAGAAGACGGGACGCCCTTCAGTGCAGATGATTTTGCAGATATAGTAAGATCAATGCGCCCATTGGCAACCCGGCTAGCTAAAGAAAATAAACCAATCTATCATAGTATCAGGCAGCTTATGACGCTGATAATAAAAAGGTGAAAGCACTGATTCATCAGGAGACAGATCTCATCCCGCCAATTTGTAAGCATACCTTCGCTCCTGACATTGATACATCAAACCTTATTGATGATGAGGCTGTGTTTAGAGCGTTGGCCGGTATCGACTGGGCTACGCCTGACTTCCAGCTGATGGATAACCAAGGAGCTGAAGATGAAGAAGAAGCACAAGATGACCCGGAGGCTTCAACCCTCCTACAGTCATGAGCCGGCTTATCAAGCAAAGTACTTTATTGTGTTTGACATTTCCAAAACATTTATTCTTATCGGGCCACCAGATGCCTTGTAATAGGCTAGTGAAACTCTTGATCTGCCATGCCATCGTGCATGTTTTTATTTTACATGATACTGCTGATCCACCGGTTGAGGCTATGCAACTTATGTTTATGATATCATCATGTAGATCAATTGTTTATCCCTTTTTCCTGCACACAAACAAATCATAAGTGCCCTGGCGGTTTACCGCAGGGCGGGTCATGATGCCCAGTATAATTCCACTAGTGACCATAAGAGTCCATAACCAGGGTAGGGGGTAATATCCCAAATATGAGACATAATCAGGGCTGCCTGGCCCAAGTTGTAAAAACCATATGGTAAGAAAAAGAGGTGATCCAAATCCAAAATCAATAAAATAAATAAAGAACCCAAAAAACACGAGGCTTTAGTAGGCCGCCGAGCCAAAATATCTTCTTCAATGAAACTAGCATGATAGCCGCTGGAGTATCCGCGCTTTCTGTGAGCTGGCTCTCACATGACCCAATCGACATTTTAACCTGGATAAGTTCAGGGTCTTTAAAAGATTGACTTATCGAGAGTATGGCAGGGTCGGAGTAGCATCGTGCAAAACATGTCGGTTTAACCAAGTTTTAAGGAAGGCGGCTTATCAGCCTAAGCTTCTCCTTGCGTTCTGTAAGTTGGCTCTTTCATGACCCAATCAATGTTTTAACCTTGACAAGTTCAGGGTCTCATTTAAGAGATTGACTTGTTAAGAACAGAACAGGTCATCCAGAATTACCTGGTCGAAGAGCATCTTGGATACAGGCCAGATAACCCGGATTTTTGGTGAATACACCTGGCATCCATGCCAATCAAGAGGGTAGATACAGCTATGTTCATTGAACAGGAAGCCCCCAAGTGATATGTTTTTGATTTGTGATCAACGGGTACCTATGTTTGAGCTGTGCTGTGCATCAAACTCTTTTTGGTCTTTGTAACTTTGGGCATCAAGCCTTTTATATGAAATGATAATAAAGACTCAGTTTCGAAGAAATGAAATGACAGAGGCCCTGAATTATCAGGGATGTCGGCTTTATTATTTTCATTATAATATACACATCGTCAAAATATGTACATCACAAGAGCCGGTGGCTCAAGTATAGTAAGGCCGAAGATGAGCGATATTCCATAGCCGACGGGTGTCCTCCTCCGATGTGCGTGAGTCCTTGTGATCTTGAACATCAATAAGATAGTATGACCCATTGTTCAGATTCTTACTGACCACAAAAGGCCCTTCCCAAGGCAGGGATAGCTTATGCATATCAGTCTGATCCTGGATAAGCCAGAGCACCAAGTCACCTTCTTGAAAGGTTCTGGTTTTAACCCGGCGGTTGTGATAACGGCGCAGATCTTGCTGGTAAGTCGCCGAACGAGCCGCCGCAAGGTCACGCTCCTCATCCAACAGGTCAAGTGCATCCTGGCGTGCTTTTCCATTATTAGCTTCCACATAAGCCGCCGCATGGGGTGAATCGTGACGGATGTCACTAGGGAGAACCGCCTCTGCTCTGTAAACCATGAAGAAAGGCGTGTATCCCGTAGATCTGTTGGGGGTGGTATTGATACTCCATAACACTGAGGTTAACTCCTCTACCCAACAACCCAGCATCCTTTGCAAAGGGACCATAAGCCAGGGCTTGATGCCTCGCAAAATTTCTTGATTGGCTCTTTCAGCTTGACCATTAGACTGGGGGTGAGCCACTGATGATACGTCAAGTCGAATATGCTCTCCCTGACAAACTCTTTCATAGCACCCTTGGACAGATTAGTGCCATTATTAGTTATGATGCTATGGGGAAAACCAAACCAGAAGATCACTTTTTTCATGAATTGAACCGTTGTCGCTGCGTCACACTTGCTAACCGGCTCTGCTTCAACCCACTTTGTAAATTTGTCAACCGCCACCAGGAGGTGGGTCTTTTTGTCCTTGGACCTTTTGAAAGGCCCAACCATATCAATGCCCCAGACTGCAAACGGCCAAGCAATTGGAATCATCCTCAATTCTTGAGCCGGCACATGAGCTCATCGCGCAAATTTCTGACAACCATCACATTTACTGACTAAATCCTCAGCGTCAGCATGAACCTTCAGCTAATAAAACCCATGCCGGAAAGCCTTGGCTACAAGAGACTTGGAACCGGCATGATGACCACAATCTCCTTCATAAGTCTCTCGCAGAATCTCACAACCTTCTTCAGGAGAAACACAACGTTGAAATGCCCCTATAACACTGTGATGATGCAACTCTCCATTGACAATAGTCATTGACTTAGACCGCCGGGTTGTCTACCTGGCCAAAGTTTTATCCTCAGGTAACTCGCCCCGGGTCATATAGGCCATGTATGGAACTGTCCAATCAGGAATAACATGAAGAGCCGCCACCAGTTGTGCTTCCGGGTCAGGAATAGCTAAATCCTCCTCTGTAGGTAATTTGACTGAAGGGTTATGCAGAATATCCAGGAAAGTGTTAGGTGGCACCAGCTTACGCTGGGACCCTAACCGGCTCAAAGCATTAGCTGCCTCATTTTTTCTGCGATCAACATGTTCCACTTGATAACCTTTGAAATGGCTAGCGATAGCATCAACCTCTCGGCGATAAGCCGCCATGAGTGGATCCTTAAAATCCCAAGTACCAGAAACTTGCCGAGCCACTAGATCTGAGTCACCGAAACACCTCACCCAGATTAAGTTCATCTCTTTGGCCATCCAAAGCCCGTGAAGCAAGGCCTCATACTCCGCTGCATTGTTAGTACAAGGGAACATCAACCAGAGAACATAAGAATAGTTATCACCTCGTGGGGAAGTCAAGACAACTCCAGCCCACGAGCCCTCCAACTGCCAAGATCCATCAAAGTGA
The DNA here is from genome assembly GCF_056163025.1 of Triticum urartu. Classification (NCBI taxonomy): domain Eukaryota; kingdom Viridiplantae; phylum Streptophyta; class Magnoliopsida; order Poales; family Poaceae; genus Triticum; species Triticum urartu. Next base: position 153,422,390 of record NC_141876.1, read on the forward strand.
ATAGTCCAGTATGTGCTATCCGGCTTCTCCTTAGGCATCTGCAACTCTGTCCAATTATTGATAAAATCTACAAGTGCTTGAGACTTGAAGGTTGTGCGAGGCATATACTTTAAACCATGGGGTCCAAGTTCAATGGCCCACTTGGCTACTCGACCTATGGCTTCTCTGTTTTGAATAATATCCCCTAAGGGAGCAGAACTAACCACAGTGATGGGATGACCCAGAAAATACTGCTAGAGCTTCTGGCTAGCCATGAACACCCCATAGACAAGCTTCTGCCAATGTGGATACCTCTGCTTGGACTCAATAAGCACCTCACTGATGTAGTAAACTGGCTGCTGAACCGGATGCTCCTTGCCTGATTCCTTCCTTTACACCACAATGGCTACACTGACGGCTCGGCTATTGGTAGCCACATATAACAATAAAGGCTCCTTATCCATGGGAGCAGCAAGAACCAGTGGCTCAGCCAACTATTTCTTCAAGGCCTCAAACGCCTGATCAGCAACATCACTCCAAACAAAATGATCTATCTTCTTCATCATCTGATAAAGAGGGATGGCCTTCTCACCTAACCGACTTATGAACTGGCTTAAAGCTACAATACGACCCGCCAAACGCTGAACATCATTAATACATGCCGGCTTAGCCAGGGATGTGATAGCCTTTATTTTCTCCGGGTTAGCTTCAATACCTCATTCCGAAACCAAAAAACCCAAAAGCTTGCCTGCTGGCACACCAAAAACACACTCGGCCGGGTTAAGCATCATCTTATAGACCCGGAGATTGTCAAAGGTCTCCTTTAAATCATCTATCAGGGTCTCCTTCTTCCTGGACTTCACCACAATATCATCCACATAAGCGTGAACATTGCGCCCAATTTGATCATGGAGGCAATTTTGAACACACCGTTGGTAAGTTGCCTGGGCACTCTTGAGCCCAAAAGGCATCGATACGTAACAGAAGGCTCCAAAGGGAGTAATAAAGGTTGTCTTCTCCTGGTCCTTAACTGCCATGTTGATCTGATGATAACCAGAATAAGCATCCAAAAAACTCAGATGCTCACAACCCGCCGTAGCATCAATAATCTGATCGATACGGGGGAGAGCAAAGGGATCAGTCGGACAAGCCTTGTTTAAGTCCGTATAATCCACACACATGCGCCAGGTGCCGTTTTTCTTAAGCATCAGCACCGGGTTAGCTAACCACTCAGGATGAAAAACTTTGACAATGAACCCAGCCGCCAAGAGTCGGGCTACCTCCTCACCAATAGCCTTACACCTCTCTTCATTGAAACGGCGAAGGAATTGCTTGACCGGTTTAAACTTTGGGTCAATATTAAGAGTGTGCTCAGCGAGCTCCCTCGGGACACCTAGCATATCTGAAGGCTTCCATGCAAAGATTTCCAGGTTCTCACGGATGAACTCGATGAGCGCGCTTTCCTATTTCGGTTCCAGATTAGCACTGATGTTGAACTGCTTAGATGAGTCGCCAGGAACAAAGTCAACTAGCTTAGTGTCGTCTGCCGACTTAAACTTCAATAAAGAATCATGCTCTGTGGTTGGCTTCTTCAAGGACGTCATATCTACCGGGTCAACATTATCTTTATAAAATTTTAGCTCCTCTGTGGCGCAGACAGACTCAGCATAAGCTGCATCACCCTCTTCACACTCCAAGGCTATCTTGCGACTCCCATGCACTGTGATGGTGCCCTTGTGACCCGGCATCTTCAGATGTAAATAAATATAACAAGGCCTTGCCATGAATTTAGCATAAGCCGGCCACTGAAAGTGCAACTATCCCTAGGTGGTTTTGGTAATTCATAACAACATATAGCTCATTGAGCTAATGCTATTCCAAGATGATTATTTCAGGAAAGCTCAATGATTGGCATGGCATGGATGTGAAAGTGGAACCCTCAAAATGCTAAGGACAAAGGATTGGCTCAAGCTCAAAAGCTCAAGACTCTTCATTTTATATTTTAGTGATCCAAGTGATCCAAGATCACATTGAGTCCATAGGAAAAGCCAATACTATCAAGGAGGGATGAGGTGTTGCTTAATGAGCCTCTTGCTTCATGTGCTTAATGATATGCTCCAAAATCCTCAGCTACTTTCCCACTTCCACATATGACCTAAACCCTAAGCCAAACTCGGTCCTACCGATTCTTCCTATCCGGCGCCACCGAGTTTCACTTGTCATTAGCCACTGCCAAACCCTAGCAATTCGGCTCTACCGATAGGATCTCGGTCTCACCGAGATGGGATTGCAAACTCTCTGTTTCCCTTTCGTAACTTTTCGGTCTCACCGAAAGAGCGAATCGGTCCCACCGAGATTGCAATGTAAACTCAGTGTTTCCCCTTTGTAACTTTTCGGTCTCACCGAGTTCCACTCGGTCTCACCGAAAGAGCAAATCGGTCCCACCGAGTTTGCCTGACCAACTCTCTGGTTAGCTAATTACCAAATTCGGTCCCACCGAGTTTGTGTAATCGGTCTCACCGATATTACGTTATGCCCAAACCCTAACCATATCGGTCCTACCGAGTTGCATGTCAGTCCCACCGAAAATCTCCAACGGTCACTAGGTTTACATTCTCGGTCCGACCGAGCTTATTGATTCGGTCCCACCGAGATTTGAAAACTGTGTAACGGTTGGATTTTGTGTGGAGGCTATATATACCCCTCCACCCCCTCTTCATTCGTGGAGAGAGCCATCAGAACACACACACCATTCCAACTCATATGTTCTGAGAGAGAACCACCTACTCATGTGTTGAGACCAAGATATTCCATTCCTACCATATGAATCTTGATCTCTAGCCTTCCCAAGTTGCTTTCCACTCAAATCTTCTTTCCACTAAATCCAAATCCTATGAGTGAGAGTTGAGTGTTGGGGAGACTATCATTTGAAGCACAAGAGCAAGGAGTTCATTACCTACACACCATTTGTTACTTCTTGGAGAGTGGTGTCTCCTAGATTGGCTAGGTGTCACTTGGGAGCCTCCGACAAGGTTGTGGAGTTGAACCAAGGAGTTTGTAAGGGCAAGGAGATCGCCTACTTCGTGAAGATCTACCGCTAGTGAGGCAAGTCCTGTGTGGGCGATGGCCATGGTGGGATAGACAAGGTTGCTTCTTCGTGGACCCTTTGTGGGTGGTTGCTTCTTCGTGGACCCTTCGTGGGTGGAGCCCTGTGTGGACTCGCGCAACCGTTACCCTTGGGTGGAGCCCTGTGTGGACTCGCGCAACCGTTACCCTTCGTGGGTTGAAGTCTCCATCAACGTGGATGTAGGATAGCACCACCTATCCGAACCACGGGAAAAACATCCGTGTCTCCAATTGCGTTTGAATTCTCCAAACCCTTCCCTTTACATTCTTGCAAGTTGCATGCTTTACTTTCCGCTGCCTATATACTCTTTGCATGCTTGCTTGAATTATGTGATGATTGCTTGACTTGTCCTAAATTAGCTAAAATCTGCCAAGAACTAAAATTGCGAAAAGGTTAAGTTTTTATTTGGTCAAGTAGTCTAATCACCCCCCCTCTAGACATACTTTCGATCCTACAAGTGGTATCAGAGCTTTGGTCTCCATTTGCTTTGATCTCCATAGCTTTTGGTGGTCATAGCCTTGGTTTCACAACCTAGGAGAGTATGGCGTCTAGCGAGGGAAATTATCACCGTAGAGGTCCTTACTTTGATGGTACTAATTTTGCTAGTTGGAAGCATAAAATGAAAATGCATATTCTTGGACATAACCCCGCCGTTTGGGCTATTGTGTGTGTTGGTTTGCAAGGTGACTTCTTCGATGGGAGAGAACCAAACCGTGAAGCTACCGCGGATGAGTTGAAGATGTTGCAATACAATGCTCAAGCTTGTGATATTCTCTTCAACGGATTGTGCCCCGAAGAATTCAACAAAATCAGCCGTCTTGAGAATGCGAAGGAAATTTTGGACACCTTGATTGATATGCACGAAGGTACCGACTCCATCAAGGAATCCAAGTTGGATGTGCTTCAAAGCCAACTTGACAAGTTCAAGATGAAGGATGGTGAAGGTGTCGCCGAAATGTACTCTAGGCTTGCTCTCATCACAAATGAGATTGCCGGCTTAGGAAGTGAAGAGATGACCGATAGATTCATCATCAAGAAGATTCTAAGAGCCTTGGATGGAAAATATGATACCGTGTGCACATTGATCCAAATGATGCCCAATTACAAAGATCTCAAGCCAACGGAGGTGATTGGAAGAATTGTTGCTCATGAGATGTCACTTAAGGATAAAGAGGAACTTCACAACAAATCAAGTGGTGCCTATAAAGCCTCATGTGAAGCCCCTACATCATCAAGTGAGAAACAAGACTTCAATGAAGAATTGAGCTTAATGGTGAAGAACATCAACAAGTTCTACAAGAGTAGAAGCAAAGATAGAAGCTCCAAGTCAAGGTCCTACAATGACAAAAGATCTTCTAGTCGAGAGCGAAACTGCTACAATTGTGGAAGACCCGGACACTATTCCAATGAGTGTACGGCTCCCTACAAGAGAAGAGAAGATTCTCCAAAAAGAAGAAGCAAAGGATCACCACCAAGAGAGATAAGGAGTAGAGATGATCGTTATGAACGAAGATACTCATGGAGAAGCAAGGATTCGGAAAGGAAGGAAAAATCATCAAGGAGCTACACAAGACGAAGACATCAAGCTCATGTTGGTGAATGGGTATCCGGCTCCGACTCCGACAGCCACTCCGAGAAAAGTTATCACTCCGACTCCGAAGATACTCAAGATGAAGGTGTTGCCGGTCTAGCACTTGTGTCAACCAACTCCTACGACATATTTGACTCACCAAATGAAGGAATTGGACGATGCTTCATGGCCAAAGGTCCTAAGGTAACACACCCCGAGTATGTTGATTTCAATAGTGATGAAGATGACTTGTTAGGTGATGATTTGCTTGTTGACAACTCTAGTGATGAATACTATGATGAAATGTCAATTAAACATGCTAATCAAGATAAAACGAATGACAATGATAAGGAGAAGATTGAGGCCCTAACTAAAGAACTAAACACTCTTAAGTTAGCTCATGAAACCATCTTCGAAGATCATCGAGAACTTTTAAGAGCTCATGAGAAATTACGCTTTGAAAAGCTCAATCTTGAGCAAGAGCATGAGTTCTTAAAAGCAATCAATGATGATCTCCGCAAGAAAAGTTCTTCTTACATTGCCAAGCATTTACTCTTATCTACTTACATGCCTCAAGTCAAGTCTAGTAACAAGAAAGATTCTTCCTCTAGCAGTAACAATGATCATGCTAAATCCAATATTGTTGCTTCTAGTAGTTCTCTTGATTCCACTAATGATTCTCTTAGCCAAGTTACACTTGAGCAAGAAAATAGTTTATTGAAGGGAATTATAGAGAAAGGAGTGTACAAAAGCCTTGCCGGGAGTAAGCAATTCGAGGAAATTGTGCGCAAGCAAGGAATGCACCGGAAGAATCAAGGTGTTGGTTTTGAACGGAAGTTCAATGCCAATGGAGTTGAGTGGGAAGAAGATCAATACCCCAAGACAAAGTTTGTCCCTCAAAAAGAGAAGTATGATACTTCTTTCAAGGGGACACAAGCTCAAGATGATCTCCCACCACAAGACTACAAGCAAAAAGGCAAGGACAAGCTTCAAGAGGAAATTGATGCATTCGAAGAAGCTCCAAAGACCTTAGTCAAGTGGATTCCCAAGACTACTTCAAGTTCCACCTCATCAAGTACGACTACAACTCCAAGGATTCCCATCAAGATGATGTGGATCCAAAAGAAGAAGAACTAGAGAGTTATTGAGGGTGACTCCACCAACATACTTCACTCTCATCATTTTGGCAAGAACAAGTGCAATCAACTTCCACATCTTGCACTAGTTCAAGGAGTCACAAACCCTCTTGTTGGTAAGACAAGGGACAAGGTAACATAAAAGTTTTCATGGACATCATCTTGTGTGTGCATCACTCTATGTCTATGGATATCCTTGTTTGTTCCTTGTGGGACTAACCCATGTAGGTATTGAAAGTGCAATTCACTCAAATGGATAGCTCCAAGAGATCTACATCAACATTGAGCATCCACATCTTCAATATCTACATGAAGTCATCATCGACAAAACCCAAGGTTAGTTCATCCCTCTTAGGGGGGATATCACATCTAGGGGGAGCTTTACTCTAAGACTTGAGCTAAAGCAACTCTAAAGATGTGAACACAACAATGCTTTATGTAAAAGTGGTAACCCCACTTGAGCTTAAACGATGAGTATGACCTATGATCGAGTGTTCTCACTTGACTCCTAAGTCAATATACTCATATATAGATGACCTAGTCATCGCAAATTGCTTGATAGATGCTAGAATTGGTTGTGCATGCCTTGTCACATATTTCATTTGCCATCTTATTGTGTGAGCATGTTGGTTGCATATTTTACTCATTCGAGGACATCCACTTGTTGTTTTGATTGTTTGGTTTTATCTTCTTTTGCCAAGTGGATGGACAAGAATGCCTAAGAACCTCCTCTAGCTATCTATGCTTTTCTTGTCTCAAACTCTATTCATGCCGCATCACAAAATTTGATCAAGTCAGATTCGAACCACTCTGTGTGAGGAGCGCTCGGAGTCCCCGATTCGTCATAGACTTAAACTTCCAAAACCTCTTTATGATTCTCGGTCTGACCGATACTCCACTTTCGGTCCTACCGAGATCATTAAGTTGATCTAGGTTTTCGATCTCGGTGCAACCGATTTGAACCTTTCGGTCACACCGAGTTTCAGTAACTGCTTGCAGTTATGAATCTCGGTGCCACCGAGTTGTTCCACTCGGTCACACCGACAGGGTCGGGCTATATATAGCCACGGGCAAAATTTTGGAAATTTCTCCGAACCCCTTCGCCCGCGCGATAGCCTTCTCTGCCCTCGTGGTCTTCGGATCGTCTTCTCGCCGCCAGCCGCCTCCAGTCGCTGGTCTCCGTCGCTGTCAACGGGAATTCTGCCCCGCTGTTGCCGCCGTAGCAAGTCCCCGCCGAACTAGGGTATGGACTTGATCTTTGTGCTATTCTCCAATCTGATTCCTAGCACATTGTGATCTTCATGATTCTTGCCATGATTGAAACACTCCTATCCAGTCAAAACGCTCATAGATTAGGTTTGATTCGAAAATTCTAGGTTTAGGTTTCCGCCGAAACCATCTCGGACCCACCGAGTTGAAAAACTCGGTCCCACCGATTTGGCTTATGCCATTGCACAAGTGAGACTCGGTCTGACCGAGAATTACTTATCGGTGTGACCAATTTTGGAACTCTGTGAAACCCTAGCAGTCTCGGTGCCACCGAACTGTGACTCGGTCCTACCGAGTTCACTAGTTTAGGTTCCAAAACTGCTTCGGTATCACCGAGTTTGAAAATCGGTAGATCCGAGATGATTTTAGTGGGAAACTAAAACTAAGTTTTTGGATCATTCTTTTGCAAAAATCTTTGCATTTTGTGATGCTCATCCTTTCTACCTCATCTATAATCTGTTCACAGGGTCAGCAGTCAGAGTTTGCAGCATGTCTAATCAAAGTGATAGCCAGAATGTGTCAGAACAGCAAGTGGTGATGAGTGAGGGCACTAGTCCCTCCAGTTCTTATGATGAAGGCAGCAGGAGCACTCCTAGCAACTTGCCAAAAGCTGCCACGAGACAGAGGAAGAAGAGGACTTCAGATTCCGAAGATGAGGACTATGTGGCAGAGGAAGAGGCCACTTCCAAGAGAGTTGAGCCAGCTCAAGGCACAAAGCCAGGGCTGAAAATCAAAAGGCCAGCAGGCAGGCAGCCCATGTCAAAGGCAAGAGACTCAACTGAGAAGCCCACTCCCCAAGAGCCAGTTGCTGCAGAAGGCAAGAAGAGGAAGGAAAGGGTCAAGAAGACCGTAGCCAGAGTGCTAGGAAAAGCTTCCATCATGGAAGAGGAAGAGGAAGAAGAGGTAGCTGCACCAGCACCCAAGGCACCCAAGCTGATGGGTGATGCCATAAGGTCAGGGGCTACTGCATCTAAGCCCAAATCTGCCTCCAAGCCAAAACCAAAGAGGAATACAAGGAGAATTCTTGCAGCTGAGAAGAACAAGGCCCTAGTGCCTGAGACTGTTGCTGAAGAAGAGGAAGAGAAAGTCCTGAGAAAGCTAAAGCCCAAGATCCCAGACCACAACGATGCTCATCCTGTGGCTGAGGATATGAAGCTCAGGAAAGATTCAGGGCTGAGGAAGTGGAGAGAAGCAGACCCGTATGCTTCAAGGAGAAGGACTGCCGTGGACTACAGATTTCACACCAAGGAGCAGCAGAATTTTTATGAGTAGTGCTGCTAGATAAGAAGCCCATTGTCTGTGATATGCGATGGGTTGATTGGCAATATATCGAGGACAACGAAGAGCACTATCCTGGAGTGCAAGACAGCTTCATAGCTTGTGGAGTAGCTGACTTTGTTGGGCAGAAGCTCACAAAGTGGAACGAGGAACTCATCATGCAGTTCTACTCCAGAGCTCACTTTTATCCAGATGGGAGGATCACATGGATGACTGAGGGTACGAGGTACCAATCCACTGTTGAGGAATGGGCAAAGTTGATTAATGCCCCAGATGAGCAAGATGATGACTTGGATATCTATGCCAAGAAGAAAATGGACCACAACTCAATGTCAAATATGTACAAGGAGATCCCAAATGAAGCACTTGATACCTTCAAGTTTGGCTCAGTACATTACCTTCTGTCAGGGCTCCCGACTATCAATTGGATCTTGAGGCACACCTTATTGCCCAAGTCAGGTGATCACAAGATGATCAGAGGCCATGCTATCAACTTGCTACATGTGTTTGATGTGCCTCAGAAGTTCAAAGTGATGAGCCTCATAGTGGAAACAATAAAGAGGACTGCAGCAGACCAGAAGAGGAGCTGCGGATATGCCCCTCAGATTCAGGAGCTCATCAACTCCAAGATGGGCACGGGCATATATTTATTGGACAAGGAACATTTGCCCATCCGTCCAGATTTTGAGAACAATGAAGTTGTGATGACTGAGAACGAGCCATCGTCTGCACAAGCTTACGCAAAGAAGGAGAAGGCGAGGAAGGAGAAAGCTGCCAAGATGCCAACTCAAGAGGAGGCATCTGAATACTTCTTGAAGACCAAACAAGAGCAGCTTGGTTACTTGATTGCATCCACGCTGAGGATTGAGCAAAGTCTGGCCACCCTCACTCAAAATCAGCAGAGCCTAGAGAGAATCATGGAACAGAAGTTCTATGACTTGGATGTCAAAGTAACGGAAGTTCAGTCTGCAGTGGAGCAGCTCCAGGAGGACATGCAGGAGAGGAAAGGCAGGACTACCACTCATGCCTTTGCCAGAGTGCCACGAGGCCCGAGGTCATCTGCCGTGCCAGTTGCTGACACAAGAGCCACCACCTCAGCACCAGCCACAGCCTCAGTTCCACCAGCTCCAGCATCTACTTCAGCTCCAACTCCAGCGTCTACTTCAGCATCTACCGAAGCCTTCGTCCTTGGAGTGATCCGGATTCCACCACCACCAGAAGATCAAGCCTGAGCGTCGATCTAGCACTATGCATTTTCTAGGAACTTTTTGGTACCTTGTTGCCAAAGGGGGAGAAGATGTATAGATCATAGGCTTCGAGAGAGAGAGAGTGTTGCTTTTTTTCTCTTGCTTTATTTGGTGGTTTTTCAAACTTGTTTGCTTTTGAGTGCTTGAGATACTATGCTTGTGAGACATTGATGATCATGTGTTTGATCATAAGCTACACTTAATGCTTGCTTAATGCTATTATCTTATCTATCTTGTGTATTCACTACTGGTGATGAGTGCATGTATTTCATTCTTATCATTTTAAGCGCTCCACCAAGATGTATGTGACATGGAAGAGTAACCCATGACTCTAACTCTTTGTGCAATTGCAGTCCAAAGCAAATTTTAAATATGCACAAATTTAGGGGGAGCTCTTACTTATCACATACTTCTCAAAGCGACGATATATTTCATGCTTATTATCATTTGTCGAAGCTTTGATCTATATGTTGTCATCAATTACCAAAAAGGGGTAGATTGAAAGTGCAACTATCCCTAGGTGGTTTTGGTAATTCATAACAACATATAGCTCATTGAGCTAATGCTATTCCAAGATGATTATTTCAGGAAAGCTCAATGATTGGCATGGCATGGATGTGAAAGTGGAACCCTCAAAATGCTAAGGACAAAGGATTGGCTCAAGCTCAAAAGCTCAAGACTCTTCATTTTATATTTTAGTGATCCAAGATCACATTGAGTCCATAGGAAAAGCTAATACTATCAAGGAGGGATGAGGTGTTGCTTAATGAGCCTCTTGCTTCATGTGCTTAATGATATGCTCCAAAATCCTCAGCTACTTTCCCACTTCCACATATGACCTAAACCCTAAGCCAAACTCGGTCCTACCGATTCTTCCTATCCGGCGCCACTGAGTTTCACTTGTCATTAGCCACTGCCAAACCCTAGCAATTCGGTTCTACCGATAAGGATCTCGGTCTCACCGAGATGGGATTGCAAACTCTCTGTTTCCCTTTCGTAACTTTTCGGTCTCACCGAAAGAGCGAATCGGTCCCACCGAGATTGCAATGTAAACTCAGTGTTTCCCCTTTGTAACTTTTCGGTCTCACCGAAAGAGCAAATCGGTCCCACCGAGTTTGCCTGACCAACTCTCTGGTTAGCTAATTACCAAATTCGGTCCCACCGAGTTTGTGTAATCGGTCTCACAGAGATTACGTTATGCCCAAACCCTAACCATATCGGTCCTACCGAGTTGCATGTCAGTCCCACCGAAAATCTCCAACGGTCACTAGGTTTACATTCTCGGTCCGACCGAGCTTATTGATTCGGTCCCACCGAGATTGGAAAACTGTGTAACGGTTGGATTTTGTGTGGAGGCTATATATACCCCTCCACCCCCTCTTCATTCGTGGAGAGAGCCATCAGAACACACACACCATTCCAACTCATATGTTCTGAGAGAGAACCACCTACTCATGTGTTGAGACCAAGATATTCCATTCCTACCATATGAATCTTGATCTCTAGCCTTCCCAAGTTGCTTTCCACTCAAACCTTCTTTCCACTAAATCCAAATCCTATGAGAGAGAGTTGAGTGTTGGGGAGACTATCATTTGAAGCACAAGAGCAAGGAGTTCATTACCTACACACCATTTGTTACTTCTTGGAGAGTGGTGTCTCCTAGATTGGCTAGGTGTCACTTGGGAGCCTCCGACAAGATTGTTGAGTTGAACCAAGGAGTTTGTAAGGGCAAGGAGATCGCCTACTTCGTGAAGATCTACCGCTAGTGAGGCAAGTCCTGTGTGGGCGATGGCCATGGTGGGATAGACAAGGTTGCTTCTTCGTGGACCCTTTGTGGGTGGTTGCTTCTTCGTGGACCCTTCGTGGGTGGAGCCCTGTGTGGACTCGTGCAACCGTTACCCTTGGGTGGAGCCCTATGTGGACTCGCGCAACCGTTACCCTTCATGGGTTGAAGTCTCCATCAACGTGGATGTAGGATAGCACCACCTATCCGAACCACGGGAAAAACATCTGAGTCTCCAATTGCGTTTGAATTCTCCAAACCCTTCCCTTTACATTCTTGCAAGTTGCATGCTTTACTTTCCGCTGCCTATATACTGTTTGCATGCTTGCTTGAATTATGTGATGATTGCTTGACTTGTCCTAAATTAGCTAAAATCTGCCAAGAACTAAAATTGGGAAAAGGTTAAGTTTTTATTTGGTCAAGTAGTCTAATCACCCCCCCTCTAGACATACTTTCGATCCTACAGCCGCCCAAACAGAGCATGATAAGGGCTTTTGATCTTAACCACTTCAAAAGTCAACGTCTCAGATCTGGAATTGTACTCATCTCCAAAGGCAACCTCCAAAGATATTTTACCCACTGGATATGCCGACTTACCAGGAACCACACCGTGAAAAACAATGTTCGATGGCTTAAAATTTTTGTCTGTTAATCCCATGCGACGAAAAGTTTCATAATAAAGGATATTAATGTTGCCGCCTCCATCCATGAGTACTTTAGTGAACTTGTATCCTGCAACCTACGGTGCCACCACTAGCGCCAAATGACCCGGATTATCAACCTGGGGCGGGTGATCCTCACGGCTCCAGAGAATAGGGTGTTCAGACCATCGCAAGTAACGGGGCACCGCCAGCTCCACGGTGTTCACTGCCCTTTCATGGAGCTTCTGATCCCGCTTACATAAACTCATGGTGAAAACATGGTACTGCCCACTATTTAATTGCTTCGGGTTACTCTGATAACCAGATTGCTATTGATTCCCCTGATTATTCGGTTGGTTATAACCACCCTAATTGCCTTGGCCTTGAAAACCAGAATTTGAACCGCCACCTCCATGACCTGGACCATGAGAACCGGATCCTGAGCCACCGTTCAGGCCATGGTTATTCTAGAAAAGATGGGATTTCTTGAACTCCTTCATGATAAAACAATCCTTCCACAGATGTTTAGATGGCCTCTCCTGTGTTCCATGCCTCGGACACGGCTGATTCATTACTGCCTCGAGGTCGAGTTCTCCCCCCCCCCCAAGCTGAGCCGGCCTTCCCTTGCGACACTGGTAATTATTCCATCCACCCGTGTTGGCCATGGAGTATAAATTTCCATCAGATCTGCGCTTACCGTTCCCACCCTGACTGGTCGGCTTATACTGTTGTCCCTTCATGCTGCTACTCTTATTTCCCTTGCCCGTCTTTTCGTCATGAGACTCGGGGTCCTTGGTACTATCAGAGTCGGCATACTTGACAAGGGCTGCCATGAGCTCCCCCATGTCACTGCAATGGTGCTTAAGTCGCCCAAGCTTCTGCTTAAGAGGGAGGAAATGGCAATTTTTCTCCAACATTAAAACTGCTGAGCCGATGTTGATATTATCTGACGAGTGTATGATGGTTGAGACCCGGCGCACCCAGTTGGTTTTTGACTTTCCTTCACCTTGGACACAAGACACCAAATCCACGATCGACATAGGCTGCTTGCACGTATCCTTAAAGTTTTGAAGAAATCGGGCCTTCAACTCCACCCACGACCTGATAGAATTGGCGGGCAGTCCCTTCAACCAAGTACGAGCCGGCCGTTCTAACATCATGGTGAAATACTTAGCACACGCAGCCTCACTAACATCCAGCATCTCCATGGCCATCTCATAACTTTCAACCCAAGCTTCAGGAGGTTGATCTGCTGTGTAATTAGGCACCTTGTGAGGACCCTTGAAGTCCTTGGGCAAATGCTCGTTACACAGAGCTGGCACTAAACAGGGCACACCCAAGGTCTTAGAGGCCACACCTGTTTCCACTGAAGTTGTTGGGTAAATCGGAGACTGTCGGTGAGCCGCTTGCTGAGCCACCAGCTCGGCCTCCCGACGCGCCCTGCCCTGATCCACCAGAGCCCGGGCATCAGCATCATCGCGCGCCGGGTCATGTCCACGGGGCCGGTTACGGTGTTGTTCAGCACTTGAAACCGCTCGTGAGTCAATGTGCCTGCTGTAACTCCGGCTTGGACGAGGGGTTGAGTAAAGCCACTCACGACTATAAGAATAAGCCGCTTGCTTCTCCAATGATGTCTGAAGAAGTTCTCTAGCCCTGCATGTTTCAACCGCCGTCGGAGACTCGCCTTCAACTGGCAGAGCCGCCAATCGTGTTGCTGCAGCAATCATATTGTCCAACGGGTTGGAATAATGACTCGGCGGCGTCAGAACATGTTGAGGCGGGGAATTGTTCACACGTGGAGAGCCCATCACTCGAGGCTGAACCGGCGCTCCACCCCTAGGCGCTTCAGCCGTTCGGTTTACCACCGGCGGGTCACTGGTCCCTGCTCCAGGCATGTTAAAGAGGATTCTTGGCTCATAAACCGGGGGTAGAAGACTCCGGTGTCTCCTTCTTATGACCTCATTTGAAGCATTCTGATCGAACGTGAGCCGGAAGGAGTCGGCTTGGATTCGCTGCGCCTGTGCGTCCAAAACGGCCTGTTCTGCAGCCATCCTGGTGTTCTTAGCCGCCAAGTCCTCCTTGGATTGAGCTATCTCATCCCGCAACTTAGCCACATCCGCCTTATGCTGATCCTGGTTGTCCGGGGTTACCTCCACCCCCATCAAAGTTGCTAATGCCTCCAACAACTCAGTGAGAACTTGAGCCGGCGGGTGCACAGGGCCACCAGCACTAGCCGCCGCTAAGGCCATGGAGCTAGAGATCATGGCCGCAACGGTTGATGAACCAAGCATCGGTTGTGTACCAGCGATGAAAACCGCAACTCTGTTCGGCGGCTCGCAGGGGTCCGGAATACATTCACCATCGGAACAGCCCCCAAGTCATCCGTCTTGAAGTTGATACAATGAGTTGGTCTCGCCTGTGGATGATCCACCATCAGAATAGATGGCCGTCTCACTGCCAGATACAGATCCATCTTCAATTTCTGCCCCATGGATAAAATCAACAAAGGCACGCTTCATGGCGGGTTGAACTCGGGCGGACCGTGCATGCTGAGCCATCTCGATGATGTCGGTGCAGATGTCCGGCTCAGGGCCCGGTTCGCCAACCCTGCCAATGAAGATGTCGATTCCGCTAAAGGGGACCTGGTACCCGTACTCGATTGAGCCGGCCTCGGGGCCCCAGCCTGCATCGTCGATGTAGAGTTTGCCGTGACAACTCTTAGTCATCCGGCCCATAGCGTATCCCTTGATCCCTTCGAAGCTGCCCTTCAAGAACTCGAAACCACCATGCGCCAGCCCCACGGTGGGCGCCAACTGTCGTGGAATTGTCATGGTAGACGTCCTAGTGGAAGGACTTAGTCATGCAGCCATCGCAACTAGGTTAGCTTGAAGGGGTTAAATGGGACAAAGGACACAGGAGTTTATACTGGTTCGGCCCCTTGCTATGAAGGTAAAAGCTTACTCCAGTTGAGGTAGTATTGCTTGGGTTCCGATTACCAGGGAGCGAATATGCTTAACCTAGCTTTGGGTTTCTCTTGTTTCTTGTCATAAGCCGTCGCCGAGTCGTCCCTTTATATACACAGGTTGACGCCCGGCAACTCACAGGGTCCCGGCCAGCTCATCATCAATGTGTCCAGCTCGGTGACTAATTATACTTGCCTTACAATCCAAGTCATACATATATGGCGGTTTACACCTATGGGCCTTAAGTCGCCTTTGGGCTTCGGGCCCTTAGCAAGTCTGCTTCATGAACCGCCATCTCCACATCTTCATGAGCTTTGTCTTGATGAACCATCGTTGGTATAACTCGGCCCCTCCTGGGCGGGTCATACCCAATAGTTATATCCCCAATAGACCGTGTCTGATGACACTTTGCGCGCCAGTTTTTTCACTGAAGTGATTCCAAATTTTCGGCTTTCGTGGAAATATCTACCTCCCCTCCCCCTTACCAAAAGCCACATTTCCCCTATTTTCGCCTTCCTTTCCAAGTTGAAACCTTCACTCCTTGCTTGCAGCGCCGCCTCCTCATCGGCGACCCTCCTTCACGCTGCTCGGCCTCGTCTATCCAGGCAGGTAATCCACACCCGACCCCCATCCTCCTCCTCCTTCCTCATCCCACATGCCCCGACCGCCGGCACGAGCACGACCCGTTCCACCCAAATCACCGACCCCTCCACCAAATAAGCGTGGCCCTAAGCCATGGTGCACGCAGTATAGCCAGGATCTCAAGTAACATTTGGCAGCGGAGAAGCAAATCGTGGCCGCACGCGCGGATGAGGTCGCAAGGACTGCCATTCGTACCGACCCCCAGATCTTGGAGGAGCACCTTACCATTTGCTACCTACACTGGTTAAGCATGCTCGGTTTACCCGTTGCGTGTGCTGCTCCTACCTTTCCTTCACAAATTCTAGTGAATTCTGCTATCTAATTTTACCATGCAATCTTTTGCTCTAGTGTATATGTTCTATATGCCGTGCAGTGTGGTGCTCACTTATTAACTGTTTTGTTAATTAGTTGTCGTCTTCAGTTAGCTGTTCGGTTTAATTCTGCAAATGTGATGTTCAATTCTTCAGGCTGCAATTTTGTATTGTCTTCCATGTGAGAAATAAATCAAATTTATCTTTACAAAATACATGAGAAACGAATACAATTGCTATATTTCCAAGTTGTCGAGCATGCTTGGTTTGGTTATACATTATGCAATGTGGTGCTCAGTTAACGTTTGGTTCATTTGTGTTGTGGTGTTTAGTTAACTATTTGTTTCAATTCTGCAATGCGATGTTCAATAGTTGTGGGTGCATTATGTTATTATATACCATGTGAGGAATAAATTGGATTTGTCTATAGTAAATACTTAACCTGATGACTAACTACCTTATATGTGTTGCAGGGAAACAATGGGAAGCACTGAGGTTTACAATCGAGGTTAGCACGTGCATGGTCCGTTGTCTAATAGCACATTATTGTGCAATTGCAGGAACCATTCTAATATTTTGGTTTTTAACAATTTAGTCTTGCACATGTAGGTCCTGCTGTCAGAGGTTTTGACCCACTGTTCGACCCTTTTTGCATATGGGGAAATGAGTTGTCCATGAATATCAATCAAATCAAGAAACTCAGAAAGATTTTTAGGATAAAGAAATTAGCAACAAAAAACAACAAGATCTTTGTCTGCACAATGAAGAAGACATCAGTTCACTACAAGATGGTACTAACTATTATACCTAGCCTTTTTTTTAATTCCTTTTCCCCATTTCCAATATAGAGGAGATATTTATGCACATCCTTGTTTTCAGGCCTTTCCAAAGCAGTTCTCTGATGATTACCTCTCAACCCACCTCTATGGTCAGGAGGTGAGGAAGGTTTTCATACAACACCCATGGTTCAATATTGAAGTGTTCCTGAAGAGGACGAAGGACGAACGGTCAATCATCCACAGGCACTGGCCTAAAGTTGCAAAGACCTTCAACATGAATGAAGGCTCAATATTCGCCTTCCGCTTCAGCAGTTTTCCAGATGAGATGCATCTGTCTATATACCGTCTATGATGCTAATTTTGAAAGGTTCTACATGTTGCATGTAAAACTTGGTGCTGGTGCAGTTGTGTAATGGGGTTGCTGAGTGCTGAAGCTATATCATGTTGTACTCTAATGTATTTCAATTATGAAATTCTGCTTCCTTAATATTGAAACAAAATATATTATGTGCTTAATATGAATGTCAATTAGATTAATAAATGGATTATTAATAATAGGGCAATTAGCCTGCTAATGGCGAATTAGCCCGCTAATTGGGTTTTGCTATTGCAAACGGTTGTTGAAAAAATACCGTGGGCGATGACCTCAGGCAACGCACACAGATTCTAGGAATAAACCGTGTTGGATCAATAAACAATCACACACGACTTTCTCTTGAAAACTGTTTGCGTTAGACAACCTTTCGCAAACGTTTACCACATAAAAACTGTGTGTGATGGACAGCCTTTGCCACACAGTTTCTTCTACGGACCGTGTGTGATACATACAATAACGCAAACGATTTAACGGGAAAATTGTGTGTGATGTACCTGTGAACGGAAAAGTTTTCCTTGAAGCGACTGTGTGGGATGTACATACGAACGGAAATGTTTAGCGGGGACTGACTGTGTGGGTTGTACTTGCGACCGAAAAAAATTTTGCTGCATAATTGTATTTTTTAGCTCTACTGTACGTATTTCCGTATGTGAGCGCTCGCTGGTCGCACACGGCCTCATTTTGCCGAGCGTGTGTGCCAGGAGGGCATATCCCCCGACGGTTTTCTAAGTCATGTGGGAAGGACCCCCCTATCGCCCACACTCACTTGGCGACGGTTCCAAATGCTGTCGTGGAAAGGGGTTAAAAACTGTTTGTATATGACCGACGCGTACAAGTGATACACCTCCCAAAATGTTTTTATCTCTAAGTTTTTCGCTTTGAGCTCTGGTACCTCTACAAATCCGCTCTTCCCTCTGTGAAGGGCCTTTCTTTTACTTTATACAATTTTTATATTGAATTTGAATCTCCATCTTCTCTTATCAAAGCACCAACTAGGAGGCAATATGATCGTACTTGAGTATTGGATGTAGCTAATATGTGAGTGTGTTTCATGAATGGATCATTGGTTGAGCATGATGGGCTAGGGATAGCTTATTTAGCGTCAATATTTTGAAAGATATGTTTGCTTGTTGATATGCTTGAGTATTTAAATTATCATGTCAAAACTAGACTATTGCTTTGAACAATATAAAAGTCCAAATGTCCATGCTATAAAGAAAAGAATATGATATGACATGTTAGACATCATTCCACATCAAAAAATTTGTTTTTATCACTTCCCTACTCAAGGACGAGTAGGAGTTAAGCTTGGGGATACTGATACGTCTCCAACGTATCTATAATTTTTCATTGTTCAATGCTGTTATATTATCAATCTTGGATGTTTTATAATCATTTTATATCATTTTTTGGTACTAACCTATTGACATAGTGCCAAGTGCCAGTTACTGTTTTCCCCATGTTTTTTAGTCGCAGAAAATCAATATCAAACGGAGTCCAAATGCCACGAAACTCTACGAAGAATTTTTTATGGGCCAAAAGAAACACAACGGGCCCTGGCTGCGCTTGGGGGTGCCCCGAGGGGGCACAACCCACCAGGGCGCGCCGGGAGGCCCAAGCACGCCCTGGTGGGTTGTGCCCACCTCGGGTGCCCCCCGGACCGCCTCTTTGCTCTATAAATACCCAAATATTCCCAAAACCCTAGGGGATTCAACGAAATATTCATCCAGCCGCCGCAGAGTCCAGAACCACCAGATCCAATCTAGACACCATCTCGGATCGGGTTCACCACCTCCATTGGTGCCTCTCTGATGATGCATGACTAGTTCTTTGTAGACCTTCGGGTCCGTAGTTAGTATCTAGATGGCTTCATCTCTCTCTCTCTTGGTTCTCAATACAATGGTCTCTTGGAGATCCATATGATGTAACTCTTTTGCGGTGTGTTTGTTGGGATCGATGAACTTTGAGTTTATGATCAGATCTATCTTTTTATATCCATGAAAGTATTTGAGTTTCTTTGATATATTTTATGCATGATTGCTTATAGCCTCGTATTTCTTCTCTGATATTTGGGTTTTGTTTGGCCAACTTAATCTATTTATCTTGCAATGGGAAGAGGTGCTTTGTAGTGGGTTCGATCTTACAGTGCTTGATCCCAGTGACAGAAGGGGAACCGACACGTATGTATCGTTGCTACTAAGGATAAAACGATGGGGTCTATCTCTACATAGATAGATCTTGTCTACATCATGTCATCGTTCTTATTGCATTACTCCATTTCTCCATGAACTTAATACACTAGATGCATGCTGGATAGCGGTCGATGTGTCGAGTAATAGTAGTAGATGCAGGCAGGAGTCGGTCTACTAATCTTGGATGTGATGCCTATGTAATGATCATTTCTTGGATAGCGTCATGAGTATTTGAAGTTCTATTAATTGCCCAACAGTAATTTGTTCACCCACAGTTTGCTATTTTTCTCGAGAGAAGCCACTAGTGAAACCTACGGCCCCCGGGTCTTTTTCTCATATTATTTGCATTTGCGGTCTACTTTTATTTTCTTTTATTTTTAGATCTATTAATCCAAAAACCCAAAAATGCTTTGCAACACTTTATTTTATTTGCAATCTAGTTATTCAATCTATTACAACTTTTTCCCGTCAAGCACCAATTTCTGGCACCGTTACCCGAAAGGGATTGACAACCCCTTTAACACATCGGGTTGCGAGGATTTGTTATCTGTGTGCAGGGGTTGTTTACGTTGTGTTGCTTGGTTCTCCTACTGGTTCAATAACCTTGGTTTCATATCTGAGGGAAATACATACCGCCGTTGTGCTACATCATCCCTTCCTCTTTGGGGAAATACCGATGTAGCTTCAAGCAACATCACAGCATGGGGAAGCGGAGGTGCCCATGTCCCATCAAACGCCACGCGTCAACCAATGCCATAGGCGGTTAGGGCCCGCGGTGCTCCGCACTTGCCCTTTGGCCTCACATCGAAGCCAAGTTCGAGCGCACCTTGGGCCCGGGGCTATTGTCGGTGTTCTGGGAACGGGGGTACCCAGACTTGCCTGCCTGCGGCCCATGGGTGGCTCCATCAACGGCCTGGTACGGACCAGCTTCAATATCAACATCTCAAGACCCTCGCAAGGGCCCAAGCCTCGCGAAGCGAACGAAACCAAGACCTCCATGTGGGGCGGCCTCCCCAGGCTGGCTCCTGAGGAGCGGAGATATCTATGCAAGGTGCACCTCGCGAGGTTCGGATGACGTGAGCCATGATGACCAAGGCCAGGAAGGCGCCAGCAGGCGCAGTGTATCAGTTTTCTCTTTCGTGCTAAGGAGGCAAGCGCATGCGCGGAGTCCTGAGGAATCAAGCAAAGGTTTTCATTCTGGTGCAACAAGACCAAGACCGCCAGGACAGCAGAACAGAGGTCATCGTCGAGCCCACCACGGCGTCATGACCAAAAGCTTTTGGCACGCGAAGACTACTTTTGTTAGGATAGCATGTACTAGTTGTCTCCCTTTAAATTTGGCCGTTGTGGGATCCCTTCCCGCCTTCATTTGGGAAGAGGACCAAAGCAACTATAAATAGGACCTAGCCACCACCATAGAAGGGGGATCATTCAGATCATCCTCTCACCCACCAGCTCATCGAGCACAAGAACACCCCTCCTCCTGAGGCTGTTCTCCACTATATTAGTTCATCCTCAGCCCCTCGAGGCCAATCCACCAAAAAGCAGGAGTAGGGTTTTACACCGCAAGGTGGCCCGAACCTGGGTAAACTGTTTTGTCTCTTGTCCATTCGGTTCGTCGAGCTAGGCCATGGGATTAGTGAGCAGGCAGACTGGGGAGGACGAGTTCTTCGCACGCACCCCAGAGTTCGATATGTTTAGTAAAAGCTTTATTTTGTTCATAAGCATTGGGTGAATTTATCATGGATTTCAACAAGAAAATTCACTCAATTAAAGAACAATTATCATAATTAAAGTCCTTGTAATCCAAAGTAGTGGGCACATTACTAGTTAAAGTCTTGACCTCTCCAAACCCACTTTTACTATGTTTATCATTAAGATCATCACACTCCAAAAAATTAGGACGCCTTCTAGCTAAAGTTAACTCATATCCAGTCCCTTTTCATCAAGTTTTATATTCCTAAACAAAGATTCAATGGGTGAGACACCGATCATTTTAATATCTTCATCATGATTACGGTAAAAATCGGGTGAAATAGCCTTTTCTAGAATTCTCGCTTAGCTCTCAACCTAGCGGTTCTTTCTTTATTTTCATTAATGGAGACATAGGTAGCTTCAATGGACTCATTAATATCATGCTTGGGTGGTAAGATTTTAGATTTAAGAGTTTCCACATCAAGAGCAATTATATCTATGCTCCTAGTCATACATCTACTTTATTCAATTTTTCTTCTACCATGGCATTGAAAATCTTTTGAGAATTAATGAACTCTTTAATAGTGCTCTCAAGATCAGTAGGTATCCTATTATTACTATTATTATTATTATTATAAGAATTTCCATAGGAATTACCATAATTATTAGAGGAACTTCGGGGATACGGTCTAGGATTAAAATTACCTATATAAGCACTGTTATTGAAATTATTTCTAGAGACAAAATTCACATAAATGACATCATTATTTTGCTCAATCAAAGTAGACAATGGAACATCATTAGGATCAACATGAGCATTTTTGTTAGCAACCATTTTCATAAGAGCATCCATTTTATCACTCAAAGTAGTAATTTCTTCAACAAAATTTACCTTCTAACTAGTCGGAGCTCTTTCGTGTGCCCAATGAGAGTAATTCGCCAATATATTATCAAGGAGTTTTTAGCTTCTCCCAATGTGATTTCCATAAAGGTACCACTTGCAGCAGATTCCATAAGATTTCTAGAAACAAAGTTTAGTCCCGCCTAGAAATTTTGTATAATCATCCACAAACTTAAACCATGAGTGGGACAATTTCTTATCATTAATTTCGTTCTCTCCCAAGATTGTGCAACATGTTCATTCTCAAGTTGCTTAAAATTCATAATTTGATTTCTAAGAGAAATAATTTTGGCGGAAGGAAAATGCTTATCAATAAAAGCATCCTTACACTTATCCCAAGAATCAATACTATTTCGAAGCAAGGATGAAAATCAAGTTTTAGCAATGCCTCGTAGTGAAACATAAATAATTTCAACTTGAAAATATCATTATCCACATCTTTTTATTTTGCATATTGCATAATTCAGTGAGTATATTAAGATGGGATGCATCATCTTCATTAGGACTACCAGAAAATTCTTCTTTCATAACAAGATTTAGCAAAGCAGCATTAATATTAGATGACTCCGCACTAGTGGAGGGAGGAGCAATTGGAGTACTAATAAAATCATTATTATTAGTATTTGAAAAATCACACTACTTAGTGGTTTATTGAGACATAACGACAAAGCAAGCAAACGAGCAAACAAAAATATTTGTCTTTTTTATGAAAAGTGGGGAGATTAACGAGAGGCAAAAGCAAAAAAAGGCAAATAAAAAGTAGAGCAAGTAGATGATAGTTTGTGCGAAGGTACTTGATAGGTTTTGGTGTGATGTCTCCCCGGCAACGGCGATAGAAATTCTTCCTGCGACTTGTGAGCTGCGTTGGGATTTTTCCCCCAACAGGAGAGGAGATGCAACACAGTAGAGATAAGTATTTTCCTCAATGAGAACCAAGGTATCAATCCAGTAGGAGAATCACGCAAAGCCTCGTGAACAACACCTGCACATACAAAAGCAAATACTTGTACCCAATGCGAGAGAGGGTTGTCAATCCCCTTGAACTCATTACTTGCAAGGATGAAATCTTGTATAAGTAGATAGATAAATTGCAAAACAAAATAAAAGATCAAAAATGCAGGAAGGATATTTTGGTTTCCCGGGGCCATAGTTTTCACTAAAGGCTTCTCTCGAACACATAGCATACCGTGGGTGAACAAGTTACTGTTGGGCAATTGATAGAAAATCGCATAGTTATGGCAATATTCAAGGCAATGATCATGTATATAGGCATCATGTCTGAGACAAGTAGACCGACTCCTGCTTGCATCTACTACTATTACTCCACCAATCGACCGCTATCTAGCATGCATCTATGGTATTAAGTTCATGAAAACGGAGTAACACCTTAAGCAAGATGACATGATGTAGACAAAGTAAACCCAATCAATATGAATAAACCCCGTCGTTTTACCCTTAATGGCAACAATATAAATACCTGTTTTATCCCCTTCTATCACTGGGATATAGAGCACCGCAAGATTGAACCCATTACAAAGCATCTCTTCCACCGAAGATAAATCAATCTAGTAGGCCAAACCAAACGGATAGATCAGAGAGAAATACAAAGCTATAACAATCATGCATAATAAAGTTCATAAAAGACTCAATTACTTATCATAAATATTCGGATCATAAACCCACAATTAATCGGATACCAACAAACACATCGCAAAAGAAGATTACATCGGATAGAATTCCAAGAACATCGAGGAGAACATTGTTATATTGAAGATCAAAGAGGGAGAAGACGCCATCTAGCTACTAGCTATGGACCCGTAGGTTTGTAGTGAACTACTCACGCATCATCAAAAGGCAGCAAACATGATGTAGAAGCCCTCTGTGATTGGTTCCCCCTCCAGCAGAGTACCGGAGAAGGCCTCCATATGGGATCGTGCAAGAACAGAAACTTGCGGGCGGCGGAAAAAATAATGTTTTGGGTGGCTCTCTGTTGGTTTCCCGATTTTAGAGAATTTATAGAGTTGAAATTAGGCCGGACGGAGCCACGAGGGGCCCACAAGGAAACACGGCCCCTCAGGGCGCGCCCTATTGCCTTGTCGTCTCCTCACTCGCCATCAGGTCTCCTCCCGAAGCTTCTATGGTCTCTGTCGGTGTCAAAACCGGCGGATCTCGGGTAGGGGGTCCCAAACTGTGCGTCTAGGCCGGATGGTAACAGGAAGCAGGGAACACTTTGTTTTACCCAGGTTCGGGCCCTCTCGATGGAGGTAATACCCTACTCCTGCTTGATTAATATTGATGATATGGGTAGTACAAGAGTAGATCTACCACGAGATCAAGGAGGCTAAACCCTAGAAGCTAGCCTATGGTATGATTGTTGTGTATGGAGTTGATTGCCTACGGACTACAACCCTCCGGTTTATATAGACACCGGATAGGGTTAGGGTTACATAGAGTCGGTTACAATGGTAGGAGATCTTGAATATCCGCATCGCCAAGCTTGCCTTCCACGCCAAGGAAAGTCCCATCCGGACACGGGACGAAGTCTTCAATCTTGTATCTTCATAGTCCAGGAGTCCGGCTGAAGGTACAGTCCGGCTACCCGAACACCCCCTAATCCAGGACTCCCTCAGTAGCCCCCGAACCAGGCTTCAATGACGATGAGTCCTGCGCGCAGATTGTTCGGCATTGCAAGGCGGGTTCCTCTCCAAATCTTGTGTACCTGTAGGAATAATGTCCTATTTTTGTAATGTAGTGCTCCTCGGCTTCCACGCCCAATAATGGCCGTCTTCCACGTGTTCAAACGAATGCGAAAAGCCGGGGTGTTTTTACATCCACACCCCTAGCCGTATAAATGAGCCGCCTATTTAACGGGATGGGGATTTAGGTCCAAACCACATCTTCTCCTTTCCGCGAGTTATCATCAGAGCGCTTCCAGCAAAGGTCCATTCCAACATGACCAGCCGTCGTAGCTCCTCCCCTCGCCCCTCCGGTCCCAAACCTGGGGACTGGGAGAGTTGCACCATCCCGCATAGCGAGTTAGCGTCACTTCAGGCCAAGGGATTTCTCCCTCAGGCATACATGTCCCGGTCCGAGCCGGTCTCGCCACCTATAATGGCGGAAAACAAGCGGAGAGCACCCCCAATCCTTCTAAAGGAGAGCGGGTGTGCCTCGTCCCCTATCTAATAAGGGGACTGGGATTTCCAATTCACCCATTTCTCCGCGGGCTTCTGGAGTTCTACGGCCTCCAGCTGCACAAACTCACGCCCGCCTCCGTATTGCATATTGCGGGTTTCGTTGCCCTTTGCGAGCTATTTTTAGGCGTTGAGGCTCATTTCGCGCTGTGGAAGAGATTATTCTGCCTAGTGCCCCGTTCTAAAGGGGGTTCTATATACCAAGTGGGCGGAGCCGAAGTATGGCGCATCGCCGGGACCGGATACCTATCCGGAACCCCGAAGAAGGCGTCCGAGGACTAGCCTTCGGAATGGTTTTATATAGATGACGTCCCGCTACCGGACCCTATCCGGGTCGGTCTCCCTGAGTTCAACAGTGCTCCATTGAAGAAACGCTTGAGCTGGCGTCCGCGGAGCTCTCAGAGAGAAAGCGACAGAGACGTCCTTTTCCTGATGGGCCGGATAAGACTGTTGGATCATTCCGGACTAACCATGATTGGAGTAATGGCCGCATGCATTATGCGGGGGGTGCAGCCACTTCAATATAGAGGCCACCCCATGTGGGATTTCAACGGGGAGGATGACGCCACCCGTTACGGTTGTAAGGGGCCGGCTTCAGCTGCCGCCCTAGTAAAGATCTTATCCTCTTTGTACAAGGGAGAAAAGGAGGAATTCCTCCGCGTCAACCCGCAGGCCGGATTTACTATATACGATCCTCCAAGTTGGGTAAGTGAACAACTGTGCTTGCCCGTTTGTTTTGTACTCACACGGTTAGATATGTAGTCTAACGACTTCAATGCAGGAACTGCGACAGGTGGTAAAGGATATAAACAGCCGCCCTCCACAACCCGAGGACCCAGAACGGTCCTTCGATCCGGACTCCGAAGAGGATCCGGACATATTGGTGGAGCTTATCGACGGTGTGTTCCATCAGCTAAGCAAGGACTACACCTTGGTAGCCATTACGGCTGATTACCCAGGGTTAATCCCGGCCTCCCAGGTGACAGAAACCGGAGTCTCATTCCCTTGAGAGAGATTCCACTCTCACGTATTCCGATGTTTCTGATGACAACCATGTTTTGCAGGGGAGATTTCCGAGGCAGGAGGCCGAACCTGCGGTGGCTAGCCAACGAGGGGCCGCAGGGCCCCGTGGGGCAAAAAGGAATGTAGTCCGGACTGAGATGCCGGCGCAAAGGTATAGCGCACTCTCTATTTCCCTGGTGTTATTCTGTTAGGGCATATTAACGTTCGTGCTATCTTCAGAACGAAGAGGCCTCGCCGGACTACATCCAGAGAGGTTGCCAATCGCGCCTCCACCAACCAAGCTCCAACGTCTGGCCAGGAAGCGGAGGCAAGCACAAGGCGCGCACCGGACGCTCCTCCGACAGAGGATGCGGACAGGCTGTCCGCCATAAATTCTGAAGTGGAGAGTGCCATGAACCACAGGCGTCGCCGGACAGTTCTACGCGACGCTTGTTTCTCCCAAGAGGCTTTAGATGCCTTTAATTCGGGAGATTCGTACCTCCGTGCCGCTCAAAATGGTTTAGCCAGAGCCATGGAGCAGTATGTAAAAGACATACGGGTAAGAAAATTTTGGTCAAATATATATATACCAGTAGCCCCCGAGACTTGAAACAGTTAGAGCAACTGATTTAAGGATCATTTAATATGCAGCTTCTTATAGAGAAGAATACCGTACTGTCCCAGGAGCTGGAAAAGTGCAAGGCCCAACTAGAGGCCGCACTAGCCGCAGCAGGGGAGCCCAAAGAGACCCCCTCAGGTAAGATACACTTCGAAAGATTAGTATTGTGCGGTGTGGGTGCAAATCTGACAAATCATATTGCAGATGGCGCCGGATTAGATCCGGACAAGCAACAACTCTTACGCCGGCTAAAGGCCGGTGAGAGTATGTTGACAAAGGTGAGGCGAGAGAAGAATGATCTTCAGGATGCCAATACCAAGCTGGACGTCGAACTTAAAGATGTTCGTGGCCAGCTGTCGGACTCCACGAAGGAGAATCAGCGGCTTCGACGCGGCATTTTTAGTAAGTGCTTGAACGAACTTTGAAAAAAGAGTTCGGCGAGGAAGTCGACTAACAGAGTAATGTCTGTAGGTATGCTCATAGGTCGTCCTGCAGAGGAGATGCCCGGTTCTACGGGTGACCTTCTTCCCGAACTCATGCAACTGCATGAGCGAATTTGGCAGGCGATGCGAGGCGTTGCCCAAGCCTTATGGCCTGCCCACTCCATGCCCGAGGGCCTTGGAGAGCTTGCGGAGAAGCTGAAGGGAGCTCGGCAGCGCTTCCGGTTGTGGAAGATATCAGCCTGCCGACAAGGCGCTAGGGAGGCCTGGGCCATGGTGAAGACCCGTTTTACGAAGTCTGACCCAAACCACATGGCCGAGGTCGGACCAGTGGGGCCTGACGGGAAGGAGATCCCTGTAAGCTTAGTATACGGCCAAGTAGAGTTAGCCGTGAAGTATTCCCAGCAGGACTGTAAATTAGACAGCCTGTTACATGGTATAGAAGAGGAATACACTCAGTCAGAATGACTATGTAATTTTGAATTGACATGTGTAATGCCTTCTAGCCGGATTGTAGATCGTTTGTCGTTGCCGACCTTTTCGCTTCAACCTCGGGACCTGACGGTCCGGAGTGTGTCCGAATACCATAGCGGTTATATAAGAACCGTGGTATGCGTGGAGACCAGGCATAGGGGTCATTAGTGCTTTATCAGACAAGTGCCCAACTAGTTATGTTATATTACATGGTTAGTAAGAAACATCTTCCAGAGAGAATAGTTCCGTTAGGGGTTCCTTTCGCTGGGAGGCATGCCCTAAAGTGCATGTCCGGACTGCGTTAAAAGATGTAGAAAAAGCATCTGGGGGCGCATAAAATGAGTAAAAAGATCATCTTTTATCTCACCGACTGAATATTCCCTTAAGAACGCTAGCTTTCGGCTTCACCCAGTCTGAGGTACACATCCGGCTGACCCGGCAGTAACAATCGCAGAGGTGCTCCCTTTACCGCCTAGCCGAACAATCGGGAACGTAGGGGTAAGCACAGGAGCCAGGCAACCCAGCTTGGCCAAAACTTAAGTCATATCGATGCATATAATGGTGAAGAAAAAGGTACATGCGGAAGTTTGACGCATGTGTTGGGCATGAAGCCCGTATAAATAAGCTTCTGTTAAAGAAGCCCCTAGGTTTAATGAGCGTGAGTGGTGCGTCACTAGATGAGCCTTTAAGGGCTATAAAAGAAAAGAGGGGAAGGAGAGAAATGTAAGACAGAAAAATGCAAAAAATGGGCAGAGGAAGGAGACGAACATAGAGTCCGGCGCTAGGCATAGAATCTTCGGAGACGGGTGGCGTTCCACGGGTTCGGCTCGAGTCGGTTATCCGACACATCTCGCAGGCGGTACGCGCCGCCAGTCAGGACTTGGTCGATTATGAATGGACCTTCCCACTTGGGCTTGAGTTTGTCCTTTTTCTTATCCGGCAGGCGTAGAACTAGTTCGCAAACATTGTAATTTTTGGCCCGTACTTCTCTGCTTTGATATCTTCGGGCCTGCTGTTGATAAAATGCGGAACGGGCTTTTGCCACGGCACGCTCCTCCTCCAGGGCGTCCAAGTTGTCCTGTCGATCGAGCTCGGCTTCTCTTTCTTCGTACATGCGCACTCTAGGTGAGTCATGAATTATGTCGCAGGGCAGAACTTCCTCTGCGCCGTACACCATAAAAAATGGTGTGTATCCGGTGGTGCGATTTGGCGTGGTCCGCAGCCCCCATAGCACGGAGTCGAGCTCCTCTACCCAGTGCGTGTTAGATTCCTTGAGGGACCGCACCAGTCTGGGTTTAATGCCGCTCATGATAAGACCATTTGCACGTTCGACCTGGCCGTTGGTTTGTGGGTGATAGACGGAAGCATAATCAAGCTTGATGCCCATGTTTTTGCACCAGAGTTTTACCTCGTCAGCGGTAAAGTTTGTACCGTTATCGGTTATGATGCTGTGGGGGACACCATAACGGTGTACAACCCCACATAAGAAGTCTATCACAGGTCCGGATTCGGCCGTTTTAACAGGTTTGGCTTCTATCCATTTGGTGAATTTATCCACCATGACCAGTAAGTATTTTTTCTATAGGTCCCACCTTTAAGGGGTCCGACCATGTCAAGCCCCCAGACCGCAAAAGGCCAGGTGATGGGTATAGTTTGGAGTGCGGTGGGTGGCATATGGCTTTGGTTGGCAAAAAGTTGGCAACCAGCGCATCGTTGGACTAGGTCCTAAGCGTCTGCCCGGGCCGTCGGCCAATAAAAGCCTGTACGGAAAGCCTTGCTAACAAGGGACCGAGCAGCGGCGTGGTGACCACCGAGTCCGGCATGAATTTCAGCCAAAAGGTTCCGCCCTTCCTCTTGGGAGATGCACCTTTGAAGGACTCCAGTAGTGCTTTTCTTATAAAGCTCTCCCTCATGGACTCTATAGGCTTTAGATCGCCGCACTATGCAGCGGGCCTCGTTTTGGTCCTCCGGGAGTTCCTGTCTAGTAAGGTAGGCTAGGAATGGTTCTGTCCACGGGGCGATAACCGCCATTATTACGTGGGCTGAAGGTGTAATTTCGTTGGCAGAGCCTCCAATTGTGTCAGATTGTTCGGCGTCGAGTGGTGCGGCTGGGTCCGGGCTGTTATTTGCGGATTCACCCTCCCATGCTACGGATGGCCTGAACAATCTTTCCAAAAAGATGTTGGGGGGACTGCATCGCGTTTTGCTCCGATGCGTGCCAGGACGTCCGCTGCTTGATTGTTTTCTCGGGCTATATGGTGAAACTCCAGCCCTTCGAACCGAGCTGACATTTTTAGGACGGCGTTGCGGTAAGCTGCCATTTTTGGGTCCTTGCTGTCGAAGTCTCCATTTATTTGGGATATCGCGAGGTTTGAATCCACGCGTACCTCTAGGCGCTGGATACCCATGGATACTGCTATCCGGAGACCATGTAGGAGGGCCTCATATTCGGCTGCATTGTTGGAATCCGTGTACATAATCTGGAGCACATATTGGACTGTGTCTCCTGTGGGGGACGTCAGGACGATGCCAGCCCCCAGTCCGGTCAACATTTTGGAGCCGTCGAAATGCATAATCCAGTTTGAATATGTGCCGTGCTCTTTAGGGAGCTCGGCCTCCGTCCATTCTGCGACGAAGTCGGCCAAAGCTTGCGATTTAATAGCTCGCCGTGGCTTATAGGTTATATCGAACGGGAGAAGCTCGATGGCCCATTTTGCAATCCGGCCCGTTGCGTCGCGGTTGTTAATAATATCGTTGAGTGGTACTTCCGAGGCTACTGTTATGGAACACTCTTGAAAGTAGTGTCGTAGCTTCCGGGATGCCATGAATACCGCGTATGCAATCTTTTGATAATGTGGGTACCGTGATTTGCATGGAGTGAGGACAGTGGATACGTAGTAGACCGGCCTTTGAAGGGGGAATTTGTGTCCATCCGTTTCCCGCTCGACAACGAGCACTGCGCTGACAACTTGATGTGTTGCTGCAATGTATAATAACATTGGTTCGCCAGTGTTCGGCGCGGCCAGGACTGGGTTTGTTGCCAATATGGCTTTTATTTCATCAAGTCCGGCCGTGGCGGCCTCCGTCCACTCGAAGTGTTCGGTGCGTCGAAGGAGGCGATAGAGGGGTAGTGCCTTTTCTCCCAAGCGGGAGATGAAGCGGCTTAAAGCCGCCACGCATCCGGTTAATTTTTGTATTTGTTTGAGGTCCTTTGGGACATCCAATTGTGACAAAGCTCGGATCTTGGCTGGGTTTGCTTCAATTCCTCTACCGGATACAATGAAGCCCAAGAGCTTTCCGGCTGGAACGCCGAAGACGCATTTTTCTAGATTGAGCTTGATGTCATATTGTCGGAGGTTATCGAATGTAAGCCTCAAGTCGTTTACTAGGGATTCGACATGTCTTGATTTGACGACCACATCATCCACATACGCCTCCACTGTTTTGCCGATCTGGTTTGCCAGACATGTCTGGATCATGCGCTGATATGTTGCGCCGGCGTTTTTCAGCCCGAAGGGCATTGTGTTGAAGCAGAAGCCGTATGGTGTGATGAATGCTGTTGCAGCTTGGTATGATTCTGCCATATTGATTTGATGGTAACTGGAGTATGCGTCGAGGAAACACAACGAATCGTGTCCTGCGGTGGCATCAATAATTTGATCGATACGGGGGAGGGGGAAGGGATCCTTTGGACAAGCCTTATTAAGGTCTTTAAAATCGACACACAGGCGCCAGGATTTGTCCTTCTTTGGTACCATCACCAGGTTTGCTAGCTAGTCCGGATGTTTTATGTCTCTAATGAATCCGGCCTCCAATAGCTTGGCTAGCTCCTCTCCCATAGCCTGTCTCTTGGGTTCGGAAAAACGCCGAAGGGCTTGTTTGACAGGTTTGAATCCTTTTAGGATATTTAAGTTGTGTTCCGCCAGCCTGCGTGGGATCCCTGGCATGTCTGAAGGGTGCCAGGCAAAAATGTCCCAGTTCTCTCGTAGGAACTCTCGCAGTGCGGCGTCTACATCAGGGTTCAGTCGTGCCCCGATGGAAGCTGTTTTATTGGGGTCCATTGGACGGACCTGGAATTTGACTATTTCGTCAACTGGCTTGAAGGATGTGGATTTGGATCTCTTGTCGAGTATCACATCATCCCTGTTAACCGTGGAGCGCAGCGCAGTCAGTTCCTCGGCCGCTAAGGCTTCGGATAGTGCCTCAAGGGCTAATGCGGCCGTCTTGTTTTCGGCGCGGAGTGCTATGTCCGGATCACTAGCTAGAGTGATAATTCCATTCGGCCCGGGCATCTTAAGCTTCATGTACCCGTAATGGGGTATTGCTTGGAAGATTGTGAATGCTTCCCGCCCTAGTAAAGCGTGATGTCCGCTCTTAAACGGGGCCACCTGAAACGTGACTTCTTCAGAACTGTAATTATCCGGCGTGCCGAACACCACATCTAGTGTGATTTTTCCTATGCAGGGCGCTTCCCGACTAGGGATTATTCCTCTAAAGGTTGTGCTGCTTCGCTCGATGCGGTTCCAGTCTATTTCCATTTTTTGAAGGGTTTCCTCATAAATGAGGCTCAGTCCGCTGCCTCCATCCATGAGCACCTTGGTGAGGCGAAAGCCGTCCACTATGGGACTGAGGACCAATGCGGCTGGTGCTCGGGCTGTTCGGAATCTAGGTTCATCACTTGCGTTGAAGGTAATGGCAGTGTCGCTCCACGGATTTATTGTTGCAACTTGATAGACTTCGGTGAGGCTGCGGAGTGTTCTTTTTCGCATATTGTTTGATGCGAAAGTCTCGAAGATTGTGAGAACGGTACTGGTGTCCTCGGGTTGGCTTTCTGTGGCCTCCAGGATTAAGAGGTCCTCGCCGATTTTGGCCACCTGCCGGAGTATCCAACATGCTCTAAGGCTGTGAGTTGGTGTGGCGTCCTCTGTACTGTGAATTCTACAGGGTCCGTCAAGCCACCTTTCCAGTACGGTTCCATGCCCTGTAGAGGGTTTTGGCTTTTTGGTGTTTATCCCGGGTGTCCTATGATGATGCACCCTCTTAGTTCGGACGGGATTACTATTCAAGGCCGGATTGTCCCAAAATTTTATTTCGGTTTTCCAGGCGCTTTCCATCGCACAGTATTTTTGTACTATGGACGCCAAGTCAGCGAAGCGTGTAATATCACAACGACTTACGGCGTTAAGGATTCCCTCGTCCGTGCAATTACTGCAAAAAATAGAGATTGCGTCTCCCTCGCGGCAATCTTTTATCCTGTTCATAACCAGGAGGAATCTGGCCTAGTAATGATGTACTGTTTCCTCGGGCCTCTGCCTCATTTGGGAGAGATCGCTTATGTTCGGGTGGGCGGGTGTCGTTGAATCTGAAGCCTCACCCAATCCAAGATTCGGAGGCCGAAGAGTTTCCGAACTCTGAAGTTCGGATTCTTGGACGTTGTCCAACGAATCTAGCCCGTTGCCTGATCCTAAGCTCAGGTCTTGAGTTACATCCTCCTCTCCGCGGGTATCTGGCTTGAAGGAGTCGGGAATTCGGACGTAGCTAGTCCTCAAAATAGATGAAGGGTCGCCGCACTGCGCCTCTACCATGGCAACGTGGTGGGTGACTTGGGGAGAGTTAGTTTCTCTTAGATCGGGTTTAAGCCCAACCTGGTCGTAATCCGTAGCAACCCCCAGGGCGGCGATGCGATCCAAGAGCTCGTTTACGGAAGAGAGCTCCATTGGATCTAGCTGCTCGACGAGCTCCGAGCTGACGTGTAGGCTACTTTTGATGACCCGAGAGGTCATCGCCGGCGCAACAGCCGAACAGGCAGTCATGAGAAAACCACCTAGCCGGAGGGTTTGGCCGACAGCCAAGGCTCCCTTAGCAACGGCGCCGTCTTTAAAGATGGGAGGAGGCATCCTTCCTGATTGTGACGGCACAGAGGAACTCTCAATGAAAGCACCAATGTCGGTGTCAAAACCGGCGGATCTCGGGTAGGGGGTCCCGAACTGTGCGTCTAGGCCGGATGGTAACAGGAAGTAGGGAACACTTTGTTTTACCCAGGTTCGGGCCCTCTCGATGGAGGTAATACCCTACTCCTGCTTGATTAATATTGATGATATGGGTAGTACAAGAGTAGATCTACCACGAGATCAAGGAGGCTAAACCCTAGAAGCTAGCCTATGGTATGATTGTTGTGTATGGAGTTGATTGCCTACGGACTACAACCCTCCGGTTTATATAGACACCGGATAGGGTTAGGGTTACATAGAGTCGGTTACAATGGTAGGAGATCTTGAATATCCGCATCGCCAAGCTTGCGTTCCACGCCAAGGAAAGTCCCATCCGGACACGGGACGAAGTCTTCAATCTTGTATCTTCATAGTCCAGGAGTCCGGCTGAAGGTACAGTCCGGCTACCCGAACACCCCCTAATCCAGGACTCCCTCAGTCTCTCTTGTCTAGAAAAAAATCATCAAAAAATTTGTAGCGTTTGGACTCCATTTGGTACGTTTTCCTGGAAAACCAAAAACAAGCAGAAAACAACAACTGGCACTAGGCACTGGGTTAATAGGTTAGTCCCAAAAAATGATACAAAATAGTTCAAAAAGTTATATAAAATATCCAAGATTGATACTATGATAGCATGAAACAATCAAAAATTATAGATACGTTGGAGATGTATCAGCCGCCTCAACGGCGATCAGAGCGCTCAGGGGAGGGGGGCATGAGCAGAGCACGCCGCAGCTGCCTCAACGGCGAGCAACCACCTGCATATAGCGGTTCTAGTCAACCGTTTGGCACCCATGGGAGGCACGACAGCCCATCCATCAGACACGATGACGATATCTGGACTGTGTGTGATAGTGGGCATACACGTACACATCTGGGAACCATTTTGGCTTCGAACCAAAAACCATCAATACATTATGAGCTTGTTTCCCGTCATATTCCAAATTACCACGTAAGTAATTACAAATCTGTTCACATTGATCAAATCTAAAAGTGTTCCTGATGACCCACAATTAGTATAAGGAATCAATCACGGTCATTTCGATAAGTAAGAGTGTCGAACCTATCGGTAATAGATTATTTTGTAGCAAGGTAATTCATAACGGATAACAAGTAACAATAGTAGGAAAGGTGCAGCAAGGTAACCCAATCCTTTTTATAGCAAAGGACAAGCCGGAACGATGTCTTATGAAAAGCAAAGTGTTCTCGAGGACACATGAGAATTATCATCTAGTTACTTTCATCATGTTTGTTTGATTCACGTTTGTTACTTTGATAAATTGATATGTGGGTGGATCGGTGCTTCGGTACTGTTCTTACGTAAGCAAGCCTCTCACTTATGATTATCCCCTCTCGCAAGCATCCGCAATTACGAAAGAAGAATTAAGATAAATCTAATCATAGCATGGAATGATTTCTCTCTCGTCTACCTCAACATTTATTTTATGTGGGACTCTTAAGATAGCATCATTGTACATGCCCTTAAGTTCTACGCTAAAAAAATAGAATGCGATTCAGTTGTATCTATAAAATTAATTTCACAGGTGTCCAAATAAATAAGCAAGGAAATGAAAAATAACCATAGAGGCTTTTTAGATAAGATGGAAATTTTAGATCCTGTGGTGATGTGCAACCTAGTAGATACAAAACAAAAAAGCTAGTTCATGAAGTTTCCTGACAGTAACCCGGGCCCTACCGGAGGGAATGAGATTAGTACTTTGTGGTGGTGTAAAGCCAGTCTAGACGTTTCATGCAAAATGCAAAAAGAAAATGGAACGAACAAGATGTGATTTTTATGGTGAAGGATGAAGGCATCAGTGTTTCTACGGCGGCGCACGCTGATTTAATAATGCATGCATACCCGCAAAAAGATGCTCCGGGCCCGTAACCCACAAGGAACCGAAGGCAGGCAGCTTAGATTTCTTTTAGGCCGTTGGATGCGCCGATCGGGAGGCTGACAAGCAGCCACGTCGACGCCTTTGATGGACTGAGCCAGGGTAGCCAGGAAGCCAATCCTCAGCGTGTGGCTCCTGGGCGATGCCCAGCCCCATCCACACAATTAACATCTCATCATCCACTCCACTTGGCTCGCCTCACTACTTATCGCAGCCATCGCGCTAAGCAAAGCCAATTAGAGCCTAACAATCACAGCTTATCTCGCCTGACTGCGTGATTACGCAGGGACGCTCTAGAATAGTCGCGCACGCTGTAGGTCACTCCAGTCGTGTTGGACGTTTGCACCATGGCCGTCTGTGCGTGCACCTATATAAGCCGCCATAGCCAAGCTGCACCGATCGGCATCGCATCTGTACTTGCTAGCCAGCGCACCCTCTCTTTTATCCACATCAGCTCGGTCGATCACTGACCATCTCAGTCGAGCTGCATCTGCAGGTGTACTAGTAGTACGCCTAAGCTGAGCTTGCATATACCACTGCACGTACGCACATCAAATTAATCTGAAACTAATTAAGTTATCAGGTGCGGGGAGAGAACAATCGACACGATGGCTTCTGCTTTCTCGTCCACCGTTGGAGCTCCGGTACGTATGACTAGACCTACACTCATGCATGGCAGCTGATCCTTAATCCAGTGGACAGAACGTATGTACGTCTACTCGCTAAGTTACTAAAACAATACTCATCGCCTCCTCTAAATATGGCTGACTTGCTACATATTTTCAGCTTTGGATTGTTTCATTTTGTACAATTACAATATAATTTGTGACCGTGTGATCTTGCTTTGAGATTTGGACGCGACGAGCAGGGCCTCCTCTATGTGTTGACTCGGACAAGGTCATCTTTTCCTCACCCATGCCTTCCGGGGCTTATCGAGACTAGGGTGGTGGGGTGAATGGTCGGCCGTCGTGGGACGAGGCTATCAAATAAGGTCATTTGTGCTCGGTTTGGGCATGACCATAAATGTTGAGCTAGCACGGCAAAGATAATGTAGGCAGCACTAGCTGCTGATTCTTGGTGGCGTGGATGAAAAAGAATAGGAGTTGCGAGTTGGTAGCGAGATTTTCTTAAGGAGCAACTATTGTGTGGTTTGTTGAATCACGACGCAAACTATAAATAGTGGGGGGTGAGGGTTGAGAAATGTGCGATGTTAGTGGTTACACTCTTTAGATGGTATTGCGGGGAGGAGGAGAACAAAGGTAGGACCTAAAAAAAGTCTCGAGTGAAGGCACACGGTTGTCTAACCTGTTTGTGAGAATTTTGAGTGACATATAGATTCTCAACCGGTTCTTCTTTGTCTCCTGCCTTCAAGAAGGGGACCGAGTGAGGAGAAAACTAGATCTAGATCTAATAATCTTTAAAAGAAAAGTGAATGGTCGATATGAAGGAGGGAGGGAGAGGGAAGAAAGATTGAATCTAGATACAACAATTTAAAAAACTGACTATTTTTCATTATTCTCCATCAGCAAGAACTTTTGGCTGAGCTGGTTAAGTTGTTCTGTAATCCAATATGTTATTCGAGCCATGAGACATCAATTTTAAGGCCCAGTATGCAGAGGCAGACCGAGAAA
Source organism: Triticum urartu (assembly GCF_056163025.1). Classification (NCBI taxonomy): domain Eukaryota; kingdom Viridiplantae; phylum Streptophyta; class Magnoliopsida; order Poales; family Poaceae; genus Triticum; species Triticum urartu. The sequence continues at coordinate 153,459,521 of NC_141876.1, forward strand.
CTATTTTGACTACGGGCCAAACATAAGAGTGGTGATACATTTTTGTCTAAATTCATTGAGTTTTAGCATTTTCCCCTAGAAGTTATACAAATCATATTGAAATTTCATATTTTGAATGCGATCTTGGGCCCCCACTCCCCTCAACACGGGCCCACCCCTCCTGGTATGAGTTGGAGCGTTGAAATATACTTTCAACCTTCTGCCTCTCTTCATAGGCTCGAGCTTTTGGATGGACTAATTAATTTTATATGACATGCAATTGAATAGTGACTGAAGACTGAAAATGCCCAAATCAACGGTTGATACACTTCCTAGAAAACTTACGACTTCTTTGATTCGTAGGATTCCTAAATCGTTCGAATATGAAAAACATAGGAACAGAATGGCACACCATCTTTGAAACTTTTGAATAATATGGTTGTTTGATTGTGTGCAAGAAAAACGTAAATTTTTTCACATTAGGTTGGAGTGGATGAAAATTTTCCTACAAAAAACTAGTACAGATGAATCATAAGAAAAAAAATCATGTGAATTGGAATCCTACAAATCAAACAACCCACATTGAAAAAAATAGCCCAAGGATTAGAATCCTCCAAAATTTCTTTGGGAATCCTCTGAATCAGAGAGGCCCTTATCTACAAATTAATGAAGCATATATTCAACTCAAGCGTGCATCGTGGCAACTGCTATTGAACCAAATGAGCCAACGTACATGAATCTGGTTGGGGCTGACTGCAATGTTATACTTGTGCAGGCGTCGACCCCGACCACCTTCCTCGGGAAGAAGGTGAAGAAGCAGGCCGGTGCGTTGAACTACTACCATGGTGGCAACAAGATCAACAGTAGGGTGGTCAGGGCCATGGCGGCCAAAAAGGAACTTGACGAGGGCAAGCAGACCGATGCCGATCGGTGGAAGGGTCTCGCTTACGACATCTCCGATGACCAGCAGGACATCACGAGGGGGAAAGGCATCGTGGACTCCCTGTTCCAGGCCCCCATGGGCGACGGCACCCACGAGGCTATCCTGAGCTCCTACGAGTACATCAGCCAGGGCCTGCGCAAGTACGACTTCGACAACACCATGGACGGGCTGTACATCGCCCCGGCGTTCATGGACAAGCTCATCGTCCACCTCGCCAAGAACTTCATGACACTCCCCAACATCAAGGTCCCTCTCATCCTGGGTATCTGGGGAGGCAAGGGACAGGGCAAGTCGTTCCAGTGCGAGCTGGTGTTCGCCAAGATGGGCATCAACCCCATCATGATGAGCGCCGGAGAGCTGGAGAGCGGCAACGCCGGCGAGCCGGCCAAGCTGATCCGGCAGAGGTACCGCGAGGCTGCCGACATTATCAAGAAGGGCAAGATGTGCTGCCTCTTCATCAACGACCTGGACGCCGGCGCGGGGCGGATGGGCGGGACGACGCAGTACACGGTGAACAACCAGATGGTGAACGCCACCCTGATGAACATCGCGGACGCGCCCACCAACGTGCAGCTCCCGGGGATGTACAACAAGGAGGAGAACCCACGCGTGCCCATCATCGTCACCGGCAACGACTTCTCGACGCTGTACGCGCCCCTCATCCGGGACGGCCGCATGGAGAAGTTCTACTGGGCGCCCACCCGGGAGGACCGCATCGGCGTGTGCAAGGGCATCTTCCGCACCGACAACGTCCCCGACGAGGCCGTGGTGAGGCTGGTGGACACCTTCCCGGGGCAGTCCATCGACTTCTTCGGCGCACTGCGGGCGCGGGTGTACGACGACGAGGTGCGCAAGTGGGTCGGCGAGATCGGCGTCGAGAACATCTCCAAGCGGCTCGTCAACTCCAGGGAGGGGCCGCCGACGTTCGACCAGCCCAAGATGACCATCGAGAAGCTCATGGAGTACGGCCACATGCTGGTCCAGGAGCAGGAGAACGTGAAGCGCGTGCAGCTCGCCGACAAGTACCTCAGCGAGGCGGCGCTCGGCCAAGCCAACGACGACGCCATGGCGACCGGCGCCTTCTACGGCAAGTAGAAAGTCCTATACTTAAGATGCATGCGTGCATGCATGCACTATATATATGCTGGAATATTTTGGACTCGAATCCACTCAAACTTTTTGATTCATCGCCGCACAGGTAGCCCAATTGTAAGTCTCTTCTTGAAAGAGAATCCAATTGTATATGTTTTCGTATTGCCTATATATACCTGAATCGTCATTTTCCGCTTAATCACTCTAATAATGGATGCAAGCTAGGGTCCCAACAACCTATCTCATATTAGCACTTGTTGGAAGATTAGCAGATAGCTGGAAATCCTCTGAAAATTCTTGATTAGGTACTGTGGATGTGGGGGTCATGACTAGTGACATGTATATTTTCCTCTTGACGGATTTGGAAACTGATTAACAAGGACAACATCACTAGAGCGCGTATTGGACAAAGATTGTGCAAGGCAAACACGGCTAGCATTCATCAAAAGGATCAATGGTCTGTAGTAGACCAAGACAATGATAATTCCAGGAAACTTGAGCTAAGCAGCACCAATAGCATTTACATGAAAACATTACAGACGTGACATATACACACGCTATCATTTTCCCTTCAAATAAAAAAACACTGCATGACTTGCTTTTCTCTTAATACGTTTCATTTTTTTTTACCGAAGTGGCAATATTATTGGAGTACACAAAAGTACATACCCATGTGCTTGATGTCAACCAGGACTTGATTTGTGTGGTGCCAAATGACATCCCTAGCTTGATGGTTATCAACAAACCAGTATATGTATGGCAGCAACAAATTTGTGGTACTTGAACTAGAATACAATCTTGGGTGCCTCATCCAACAAGCAACGAGAGACCCTTTTTTGTGGTTATGCAACGACATAGCTTGGCTAATAAACAAGATAGTATATACGGGCGATCCGGTGAAAGGAAAAACGAAAGGCACGGAAGAAAATGGAGATGATTTGAGCATGAATGGTTAGATTCTGTGGCCGTGGAAGGCCATGGAATTGATGGCCAGCAGACGTACCTGCAGCTGCAGCTGCAGCGTTTGGTCTTGACGGTCCAAGTCATCCAACCGGCCGGCCAAGAGGCTCAGAACCCAATCTCCAGCGTGTGGCCTGTGCGGGATCGGGAAGCTGATCCACAAGCAGGGGTGTGTGTATGCCGCCTCCTCCTCCAAGCTCCCCACCGCAGCAATATGCCAATCCATGTGTATTTAAGGCATCTCATAGCTGGGCCTCTATACTTTGAGCAGCAGCAGTCATTCATCGCTGATCACCAGCACAGCCGCGCATCCACCGTTGCTAGCAAGGTCGACCAAGCAGCACCGAGATGGCTGCTGCCTTCTCCTCCACCGTCGGTGCCCCGGTGCGTATGACACACTGATCGATCGATCGATTGATTGATTGCATCTCTTGTTTAGTGATGATATCGTATCAATGTCTTCAACGGCGTCTCATGTGTGTGTGTGTGTAATGTATACAGGCTTCTACGCCGACCAACTTCCTCGGGAAGAAGCTCAAGAAGCAGGTGACCTCGGCCGTGAACTACCATGGCAAGAGCTCCAAGGCCAACAGGTTCACAGTCATGGCAGCGGAAAACATCGACGAGAAGAGGAACACAGACAAGTGGAAGGGTCTTGCCTACGATATCTCCGACGACCAGCAGGACATCACCAGAGGGAAGGGCATCGTGGACTCCCTCTTCCAGGCGCCCACGGGCGACGGCACCCACGAGGCCGTCCTCAGCTCCTACGAGTACGTCAGCCAGGGACTCAAGAAGTACGACTTCGACAACACCATGGGAGGCTTCTACATCGCTCCTGCTTTCATGGACAAGCTTGTTGTCCATCTCTCCAAGAACTTCATGACCCTGCCCAACATCAAGGTATGCATCATGACTATTGATTAGCAGCAAGAAAATCATTCTGATTCTGGAACTGACCTTGAATCGAAATTCAGATCCCACTCATCTTGGGTATCTGGGGAGGCAAGGGTCAAGGAAAATCCTTCCAGTGTGAGCTTGTCTTCGCCAAGATGGGCATCAAGTAGGAATTTACATTCATCTATTATACATACTGTCACACAGTCATAGATGCATCAAGCCACAGTGCTAGTAATAGATAATGACGTGTGCTTTTCACCACAGCCCAATCATGATGAGTGCCGGAGAGCTGGAGAGTGGCAACGCCGGAGAGCCAGCCAAGCTCATCAGGCAGCGGTACCGTGAGGCTGCAGACATGATCAAGAAGGGTAAGATGTGCTGCCTCTTCATCAACGATCTTGACGCCGGTGCGGGTCGGATGGGCGGGACCACACAGTACACCGTCAACAACCAGATGGTGAACGCCACCCTCATGAACATCGCCGATGCCCCCACCAACGTGCAGCTCCCAGGCATGTACAACAAGGAGGAGAACCCTCGTGTGCCCATCGTCGTCACTGGTAACGATTTCTCAACGTTGTACGCCCCTCTCATCCGTGATGGTCGTATGGAGAAGTTCTACTGGGCTCCCACCCGCGACGACCGTATCGGTGTCTGCAAGGGTATCTTCCAGACCGACAATGTCAGCGACGAGTCCGTCGTCAAGATCGTCGACACCTTCCCAGGACAATCCATCGGTATGTTCCTCACAACTGCACCGCAGAGATAATATATATTCATCAGGGCAATCAAGTTGTATAGTATTAACAAAGGATGGTCAATCCTACACAGACTTTTTCGGTGCTCTGCGTGCTCGGGTGTACGACGACGAGGTGCGCAAGTGGGTGACCTCTACCGGTATCGAGAACATTGGCAAGAAGCTTGTGAACTCGCGGGACGGACCAGTGACCTTTGAGCAGCCAAAGATGACAGTCGAGAAGCTGCTAGAGTACGGGCACATGCTCGTCCAGGAGCAGGACAATGTCAAGCGTGTGCAGCTTGCTGACACCTACATGAGCCAGGCAGCTCTGGGTGATGCTAACCAGGATGCGATGAAGACTGGTTCCTTCTACGGTTAGAACATTCTCCATACACACCCACCATCTCTTGCTGCATAGGAGGAGGTGAACTACGCACAATCCTTTTATACTTTCAGCACCTACTTTACATACATACTTACTTCTCACTTGCTTACTTCTGAAACAAAAGAGAGTGAATCATAAACAAACAGTGGAGGCCTATTCTTCTTACCTGTTCATCCGGCATATCAAGCTCATCTTCTCATCAGATCGTCCAAAACAATTAAATTGCAGGTAAAGGGGCACAGCAAGGTACTTTGCCTGTGCCGGCAGGATGCACCGACCAGACTGCCAAGAACTTCGACCCAACGGCGAGGAGTGACGACGGCAGCTGCCTTTACACCTTTTAAGCATGCCAATTTAATATCTGATATTTTTATCCTTTGTACCTAAGTACCGCATCGCATCCAAGCGATTGCTGGGCATGTTTTGTTAATATATAAAGATATTGAGTATACCTATTTGGTAAAGACAAATAGAACTACTTATCATTTGTCACTCTCAGTGTTCATTCCTTCAGTGGAGACTGCTTCTGCTTTGTTGCAAACAGAACAAAAAAGTATTAATTTGAGCTTCAGCTTATTAATTATTATTGAACAAACGCATGGAAACTAAAAGTCACTTGTGATTAAGTGATGCATACAGCGTGTAATTTTAGCGCTGCTGTCCCGGCCAAAATACAACCCCCCCCCCCCCCCCCCCAAACTGAAGGTCGTTTAAGGTTAGAAAGACAAACAGAAAGGAGCACTTGTTTCACACAATTGCTCTGAAAGGTGCATCCTTAATAAGCAGCTCGATCATGCTGTGGTTCCCTAAGTGCAAGAAAAAAGTATGCCACCAACGTTGTCCACTAATCGATTAGTAGCGATAGATTTAAATCAATTAGGAAAAAATGTCGCTCATGTTAATATACGTACACCTCTGTATAAGAAAATGAAAACTGTAATTTTCAGTGGTATGCTCTCTTCCATTCAAATAACACCCAGCCAGTTAGTAAAAAATGTATTGGAAGATAAATAGCATGGAGATGGCCGCAGAGACTTGGACATGCTCATGATCAGAAAATCTGTCCAGGAAATAAGAAATAACTATGTCAGCTGAACTTGAAACAGCTGAGTATCTACAGGCGTTAACTATAAAACTCATCGTATTGAATAACTCCACTTCAATCCCCATACATAAAATCCTCGAGGATCACTACCGTCCAAATTTGCATGCACAGCTCCACAATCTACAAGACAGGCTAGAACCATTAATTATGTTTTGAGTAACATTAGATGGTGTGAAATTTCTAGCGTTAGTATCAATTTGAAGAGCATAGCTAGGTGTTGTTATGCCTGATGCCTGTTCAATAAATTCATGAATGATGGTATGTCTCGCTGATCTGTGACTATGTCCTAGAACATTGTTGATCATCATCTTCTACTTGTGTTTCTGTTGCATATAACAACATTGTTGGTTGGGTTAAGGGTGATTTCAGTCAAGCATTAAGTGCAGAATCACAATGTTGGTGCCAAAAGAGTTCCATCAGATGGAGATGGAGCTCGCCGCCTCAACCTTTCCCCTCCCCGCCCCACCCACGCTCCCCGCCCGGCCTTGACGCCTCCCCCGCACCCTAAACAGGGGGCCTCCCACCTTTGCCCCCATCCCCCACCCGCCTCGCCAGCCCTTCATCGTTGTCCCACCGCAGCTTGTTAACGATGACATAGCTAGGTATGCCTTCGTCCACTTCCGCACTCCTGTTCACAACCCATTCCCTGAGATTCGCCGCGTGCTTCGGGAGCACGGTGGCAACCCTGTCTTCCGCGTCGCGGCGTCTTTCCGTGGCGCAGGCCTTGTCACCTTCCCCACTGCTGCTGCTCGCCACGCCGTCATCACGCGTGGCCCTATGCATGTCGACGGGAACACCATCTCGTTCGAGCCCGCTGAAAACCATGGCCGCTCCGCTGCCCTGTTTGAGGATGATCTCACGGAGTTGGAGGCCATCGGCTTCCCTCTTGAGCTCTGGCATCCTTCGGGCATCCACTTCATCCTCAACTTTCTTGGTGAAATCTTCCCCATTGATCAGTACTGTCTGCTATCCGACGAGCGCACTTCCATTCGGGCTCATGTCGCTCTCTTCAAAGGAACCACTCTCCTCGATGCTCTCACAGTCCAGCTCCCCAATCTTGACATCCTAGTTGTCCAACTACTTGAGCATGGCAAGGTCTCTCGCATTGGCCCTTGTGACCCATCTCCTTTCTCCTCTGATGCGGACTCGGACTCCGGTTCGGACTCTGCCTCCGACTCGGATTTGCCTGCCCCGGATCCCTCAGTCGGTCTCCACTGCGCCACCGCGGCCATGGCAGCCTTTGGCCCGATCACCGTCTCCCTAGAATTCCCTCAGGGCCCCCCTCCTTCACCCTCAAGAAATGCTTCGCTTGCCGCCGACAATTTTGTCGAGCTCGCTTTAAGCTCCTCCGACGATGGTGTGCCGCTCGCTAGGGTTCGCCTGGCTCCTCCTGTTCTGCTTGATGCTATCCTTGCTGACATGCAGCCCGCTGTGCCGCCATCTACTTCTGTGCTGCCACCTGCCTCTGTCGCCCCAGCCACTCCTCCGGTGCCCTCGGTTATTGCCTCTATGCTTTCTGCTGCCAACTGTGCACCTTCTTCGGTCTCCGTTCCTGCCGCCGCATGTGCTGCTACTGCCGCCATGCCGGCCCTGGAGTTGGCACCCCCTCCGGTGGTCTACTCTCGCCGTCCCAGGGCTGCTGCGCCTTTGGCTCAGCCCCACGAGGCCATTGCCAAGAAGAAGCGTGTGTACCGCAAGCGGGCTAGCTTGGTGCTGCATGTCAGGCGGAGTGCTCGTCTTGCTGAGCTGGAGCCATACAGGAAGGAGACCATGCAGGACAAGGCCTCAAAGGCCAAAGCCAAGCGCTTGATGCTGGGCAGCTCCGCTCGTGACTTCGAGGATGCAGTGCGTACCGCTCGCCTGTACCCTGATGCTGCGCAGCCGGGCTCTCCCCGCGCCCTGGCCGCTCTGGCTCTGGAGTGTGGCTCTTCTCCTGACGAGGCCGAATGGGTGGCCTCAACTGCTGGTGCCTCTGCCAAGTGATTTATGTTTAGCTGCATGAAGAAGACTGGTTGTTGCTGTAGTCTGTGTCTGCTGCTAGCTCTATCTGTTCCCATGGGTGTTTGTACCCGCTGCTGTGTCCTAGTTATCATGTATCTCTCTCCTAGGTTGGTGTCTGTTTTAGTGATCTATGTCTAGTTCGAACTTGTTGTTCTGTTCGTGGAATGTAAGAGGATTAGGTGATGATGGAAAATGTACTGAAGTATTGGCTGAATTACTGTCTCTCAAACCAAACCTTCTTCTCCTTCAAGAAACTAAATTAGCAGCCCCCTCTCCGCAAAAAATCAGATTCTTTCTCCCCTCTTCCCTCGATTTTGTTAGCTCCCTCCCAGCACGTGGTACTGCTGGGGGGTTACTAACGGCTGTCTCCACCTCTTCCCTCTCGGTCAAATCTTATGTCAATCATTCGTTCTGTACTTCCGTAACGCTCCAATCCCTCGCGTGCCCAACCCCCTTTGTAGTCACCAACGTTTACGCTCCCACTGCCTGAGCTCTTAAAAGTGACTTCCTTGACGAACTTAAAAGTATTACCCCTCTGACAGCACCCCTTGGTTAGTCTTAGGTGATTTCAATCTCATTCGCTTCCCTCATGAAAAAAACAACTCTAATTTTCATCATCTTGAGGCAAATCTCTTCAACGATACGTTAGACCAACTTGCGTTACTAGAACTACCCCTCCTTGACAGGAAATTCACTTGGTCAAATAATCAAGACTCGCCTATTCTGGAACGCCTCGATCGTGCTTTCTTCAACTTAGCATGGAACAACTCTTTCCCAAACTCCTTGCTCACCTCCTTGCCACGCTTCACTTCTGACCATGTTCCACTAGTCGTCTCCATCTCAACCTCCATCCCCCGCTCCCGCCTTTTTCGGTTTGAAAGATCTTGGGCCCTTCACCAGGCCTGCCGACGCATAATCGCTCAGGCCGCAGCCCATCACAGCCTCTCCAACCCATCGGACTCCTCCAACATGGCCCAAACGCTTCAAACCTGCCATTCGCGCCTAAAGCAATGGGCCAAAACCCTCAGACCACCTTCCATCAGGGAGCAACGGTGCAATACTGTGCTCAGACTCATTGATGCCAAGGAAGAATCTCGTGCTCTCTCTGTTGCTGAGTCATCCCTGCGAATCGTTCTGAAGCGCTCCCTCCATCGAGCCATCCAGGATCGTATGATAGCAATCAGGCAGCGTGCAAAAGTCAAACGCGCCATTTGGGGGGGGGATGAGAACACTAAATTTTTTCATGTTTCCGCCTCCCAACACTTTCGAAAAAACCAGATCCTTTCGCTACGTCATCAGGACCAGGATTTCCTTGCTCATGATCAAAAAGCTTCTATCCTTAAGGACTTCTATCAAAATATGTTAGGCTGCCCGGCGACTACTTCTTGGAATTTCGATCTATCTCACCTTTATGCTACCCCGGTGCCCCAACTTCGACATCTTGATGCTCCTTTCACCTCTGACGAAATCAAACAGGCCTTCTTGCACATGAATCCCGACGCTAGCCCTGGACCTGATGGTTTTGGTCCCTGCTTCTACAACTCGGCCTGGAACTCCATCAAGCGCAATCTTATAGCTTTCTTTCACGACTTCTATCATCTTACCTCTCAAACGGAGCGTTTTAACAGATCTTTCATTGTGCTTCTCCCAAAGAAAGATGGTGCTAACACCGCGGATGCTTTTCGCCCGATCTCTCTGCAAAACTGCCCAATCAAAGGCATCGCCAAGCTCCTCACCAATCGCCTCAAAACCTACATCCCACTACTTGTTCATGGTGACCAAACTGGATTTATATCTGGACGGTGTATTGCTGAGAATTTCATCTATGCTGCTGATTCTCTCAACTGTTGTCATAAACGCAAAGCTGCTTCAATGGTCCTCAAGCTTGACTTCAGGAAGGCGTTCGACTCCATTTCGTGGCCTTCTCTGCTCAAAATTCTTCGCCATCGGGGCTTTCCAGATCGGTTTTGCTCTTGGATTGAGGATTTGCTCTCTTCTGGTAAAACTGCTGTCATTCTTAACGGGGTTCCTGGAAGCTGGATTCAGTGCAAAAATGGTCTCCGGCAAGGCGATCCCATCTCGCTGTATCTGTTCATCATCGTTGCCGATGTTCTCCAACAGCTCATCCTGTCTGCTGCCTCTGATCAAACCAACGAGCTTCACTACCCGGTCTACAATGATCTTTCGCCCTCCATTCTGCAATATGCCGACGACACTCTTATCATTGTCCATGCCTCCACTGCTGCTGCCTGCAAACTCAAGCAGCTTCTCGACGATTTTGCCTTGGCAACTGGTCTCCGTATAAATTTTGCAAAGACTACCTTTATCCCCATGAATGTTGACGACACAACCACCTCCACAATTGCCCAGATCTTTGGCTGTGCGATCTCTAGCTTCCCCCAGACCTACCTCGGCCTACCCTTATCCCCCACTAAGCTTCCCCCCTCAGCCTTCCAGCCCCTCCTCTCCTCCTACCGATCTTTCCTCCCGGGCTGGTGCGCAGAATTGCTTAATCGTGCTGCAAGGCTTGTGCTCATTTCTTCTGTCTTAGACTCTCTCGCTACGTATTTCATGTCGGTTTTCAAAATCCCAAAGAAAACGCTAAAAGAGCTGGACGCCGTTAGACGAGCCTTCTTTTGGGCTGCTGAGGAGACGTGCATGGGTTCCAAATGTTTGCTTGCTTGGAAAAACGTTTGTAAACCAAAAAAATTTGATGGCCTAGGCATTAAGAACCTAGCTGTTCAGAATGACTGTCTCCTTATGAAGTTTGCTCACAAATACCTCACCTATGAAAACACCTCCCACCTACCTTGGATTGACTAGGTAGATAAGCAACACCTATGCAGCCTCTCCCACTTGGCATCATGCCAAAACCCCACGTTTCTAACAAAAATTATCCAAGCTCAGCTACAAACACTTCTCCCGATCACCTTCGTCCTCATCAATAATGGTCAGAAGACTTTCTTCTGGCTTGACACCTGGTTACTGCCAACCTTTCTAGCCACTGCTTTCCCGAGCCTGTATTCCCACTCTACAAATTTCTTCATCCCAGTGGTACATATCATGCGAGACGGGTTATAGTCAAACCTCTCGAACAGGATAACCTCGTCCGCCTCGCGCGAGCTAGATGCTCTTTGCTTGTTGTTGCAGGATGTACACTTGACGGTTGGCCAGGATGAACGGTTCTTGCTGCATGGGCAAAGCTACTCCTCCAAAGCCGCATATAAGATCCTGATGCATGAAGACTTGGAGGATGATCATGCTGATCTAATCTGGAGATCAAGAGCGCCGCACAAGCTTAAGCTGTTTGCATGGCTCCTGTTTTGTGGCAGACTAAACACTAGAGCAAATATGTCCTACAAACACATGTCTGATTCCGCCAATTGCCCGCGATGTGCTGCTCTCTCTGAAGATACTTCTCACCTGTTCATCGACTGCCCGCAAGCTGTGCAGATTTGGGCACAACTAGGCCTCCCTACGACGCCCAGGTTCCAGGACCTCTGGCTTGTTCAGCCCCCGCATGAGCTTGATTGCAGGGTGTGGCCGGAAGTGCTCCTGGTAGTGCTATGGAGAATTTGGGACTCCCGCAATGCTGCTGTCTTCCGTTCTAAAGATCACTCTTCTCGTTTTACCGCTCAGAACATTGTAACTGACTTTGAGCTTTTTTTTGCATCGCCTGAGAGATCTTGCTGACAAGGTAGCTGCCAGGTCTTGGCTTAGCTATCTTACCACACGGCTTGTCGTGCCTCTGTAATCTGTAATCTGTTACTGCTGGGCCCCTTTTGACCGATTGAGAAATATATACAGGTGGGGATCCTCTCCCCCCGGTGATTCCTCAAAAAAAAAGAGTTCTGGGATACAGGAGTGAACTAGCACACATTTTTGGAGCTTAACTGTTGGAGTGGTCATACAAACTAATTTCAGTAATAGCCGCGACACGCTTGGGGGTAATTTCAGAGGTAGTAACTGGCGAAATTTTCTGAATGAGTAAGGTAAAATGTTTTTTTTTTTGGCGTTATCCTGCCGACCCAACCAATTCCGGATCAATGACAGAGAAGAGACAAGGAAAGAAAGGAAGGATTCCAATCCACAGGGAACCAGATTTTGTAGTAGTGTACCCTTGGTCGTATGCGACTACATCCACTCCTTCCCATAGAGGAACACAAGAAAGATTGGTGTACCTGAAAAGGCGACCAGAATGGCAGCGGCACTGCCTGTTACTACTTGTCAGGAACTTCGGCGAACACCTAGCAAGCGTACCGGCTCCGTGGTGAGATTCAACCAAAGAGAAAATCGGAAGAACACAGATCGAGAGCATAAGTACATTATGTATGAGTACTAGATACTGGAGGCCTGTGCTGGAGATGGGCGTGTGCGTGGCACAGTGAACGTGAAGGAACACGGCCGCCGGCCACCCCGAAGCCAGGACGGAGAGAGGAGGTAGACAACCTGGAGCAACTAGTTAACGAGCGCTAGCCATTCGTCACGTGTCACGCTCCGGACGCTCCCTTTAGATTTTGTTTTTTTATTTTTCCACACGCGTTTTCGGCTTTTTAAACGGTTTTTTCCCAGTTTTTTTCGACGTTTTGATTTTCCCCCGGTCTTTCTTAGCTTTTCGATCAAAAAAATTCGAAAAAAATTTGCACGAAAAAACGCATTTTCTTTTTTTTCCTTTCGCAAAAGTCACGGTTTTTCTCCTGCGAGAGGCACGGTTGTGCTTTATCGAGAGTCACGGCCGTGCCTTTCGGAAACGAAAAAAAATGCGTTTTCTGTTTTTTTTCTTTTGCGAGAGTCACTGTTTTTCTTCCGCGAGAAGCATGGTTGTGCTTTTGTGAGAGTCACGGCCGTGCCTCTCGAAAAGGGAAAAACAAAACGCGTTTTCTGTTTTTTTTCTTTCATGAGAGTCACGGTTTTGCTTCCGCAAGAGGCATGGTTGTGTTTGCACGAAAGTCACGGCCGTGCCTCTCGGAAAAGAAAAAAAATATGCGTTTTCTGTTTTTTTTTCTTTCACGAGAGTTATGGTTTTGCTTCCGCGAGAGGCACGGTTGTGCTTTCGCGAGAGTCACGGTCGTGCCTCTCGAAAACGAAAAAAAAACGTGTTTTCTGTTTTTTGTCCTTCCACGAGAGTCACGGTTTTGCTTCCACGAGAGGCAAGGTTGTGATTTCGCGAGAGGCACGGGAGTGCCTTTTTGGAAAGGGAAAAAACCGTGCTCCCGGTTCGATTTTTTCGCCCGATTTTTTTGTCCGGTTTTTTCCGTGAAAAAAAAAAGTTCATCAAAACCTATCAACATGGGATCTAGTTTTGAATATCTCGACGCGAAGAATCTAATGGTGAAAACGGTTCGAGATTTGGACGCACGGTTTAAGAGATAAAACCACTTGTCACGACCTGGGAAAGTGAAGTGTTCTTTGCAACGAGTACTTCTTAATTAGCGATTTCGTAGACAACCATGCGCGATTACAACTGAATTTGATGAGGTGGGCTGGCTTAACAATGCGAAGGCCGAATCTGCCAAATCGCTAAGGCCAGTTCTTTTGGGTGGCTTAAAAAAAGCCGCCTCTCCCCAGTATAAGTCGCCTCTTATATTTACTGAGGCTTCTAATTTAATTATAAAATAACTAATTAAAAAGTCTCAAAAAAATTAAGAGACGACTTATTTTTTAAGCTAGAAAGAGGCAGCTTGTTTTTTAAGCCGTCCAAAAGAACTCATCGTCAGTACTCTTCACTAAGATTATTTAATGTGAGAGTTTTTTATTTTTTTCGTACATTTGTTTGTTCAAAATGTTTTATCTCTTAAACCATAGGTCTAAATCCTGAATCGTTTTTTTATTTTTCTTTTTCGAAGAGGCTGTAGCTCGCGAAAGTAAATATGTGTCTGCACCAGAAATAAATCTGTCTCTCGTGAAAGAAAAAAAACACGCTGTTTTCCCTTTTTGAAGAGGCACAACTATACCTCTCGGAAAAGCAAATATGTGTCTCCACGAGAAGTAATTATGTGCCTCTCACGGAAGAAGAAAAATGCGTTTTTTTTTCAAAAGGAACAGTTATGTCTTTCGCGGAGCAAATCTATGCCTCCACGTAAAGTAAAACTGTGCCTCTCGCGAAATAAATAAAGACACATTTTTTTCCCGAAGCCAGGACGGAGAGGGGAGGTAGACAACGATGCACAATTAGAACTGAATTTGATAAGGTGGGCTGGCTTAACAGTGTGAAGGCCGAATCTGCCAAATCACTGAGTACTCTTTGCAAAGGTTATTTCACGTGAGAGTTTTTCTCTTTTTTCGTACATTTGTTTGTTCAAACCGTTTTATCTATTAAACCCATTGTTAAAGAATTCATCCAATTAATCAGTTAACGGACCAGTTAATCGCCAACTCATAGAATGACCGAACCGAATAGCACATTTTTCTAGAACTAATCAAATAGCAAATATTTGTCGCATTAACTTGTCTGCCTATGAGACCGATTAATAGGCTCTCAGGCCGATTAATCGCTGTGGGCCCATTAACTTAGAGGCAAACAAAGCCCAAAATTTTGGCCCGTAACCCCTCTCATCCCCCTCTCGTTCCTAATAGCTAGTGGGTTTGACCAAATTGTAACATATTTGGTATATTACATAGTTGAGAGCATGTGAGTATGCCATAATACCTTCAAAAATTATAATTATATATATATATATAGGTTATATATATATATAGGTAGTTAGATTTCTATTTAATCTATCGATTAATCCAGTTAATAGGCTGATTCACCGATTAATCTCTATTCCCAAGCCAACCGAGCAGCTACCGGTTACCGATTTTCTTAACGATGATTAAACCATGCGTCTAAATGTTGAATCGTTTTTACTTTTGTATTTCTCGTGTTGAGATCTTTAAACATCACATGCTCATAGGTTTCGATGAACATTTTTCACAAAAAAAACCAGATGAAAAAGAAAACAAACAGGAGCAACGTTTTTCTTCACTTTTTTTCTTTTCCGAAGAGACACACCTGCCTTTTGTAGAAGCAAATCTATACCTCCACATGAAGTAAAAACCTCTTGAGAAAGCAAAAAAAATGTGTTTTCCCCCTTTTCAAGAGGCACGGAAGCAAAAAAACGCGTTGTTTTCGCATAGTGTTGCCTCTCGCAGGAGAAAAATATGTGCTTCCACAAGAAGTAAATCCATGTCTCTCGCGAAAGAAAACAGGTTTTTTCGTGCATCTTTTTCTGATTTTTTGACTAAAAACCTAGAAAAAAACAGGCAAAAACTGAAAACCGAAAAAATTATCTAATACCCAAAAACACGTACATACAAAAAACCAAAATCCTGAGGAAGCGTCTAGCACGCGATACGTGACGATAGTTGAGAGCGTGCCAAGCAACCCATCAAAACTGACCCTTGCGGGAGTTCGCAACGAGCCCGAATCAGGCTTCCCGAGAGAGCACTTATTCCATGCCTTGTGTCTCCTATTCAGCGCATAGGTCGCTCGCCAGCTACCTCACGCGTACCCCCCCCCCCCTCCTGCGAACAGTGGCGACTCAGTAGCTCATGTCCGGTTTGGGAGGGTTCTAGAACCTTCCCAAACCCGACTTTTTCTGTTATTTCTCCTTTTCTTTTTCTTTTTTCCTTCATTTTTAAATTTTTCATGTTTTCTTTATTTTTTATTTTTTCTAAAATTTCATGATCATTTTCTGCAATCCAGAAACATTCTTTTCAAATCGGATGAACATTTTTTAAATTCAAACATTTTTAAAAATAAGAGGTGAACATTTTTTTCAAATCAAAACTTGTTCATCAAATTCAAAAAAATGTTCATATTTTTTTTGAAATCTTTAACATTTTTAAATTCATGACTATTTTGCAAAATACGTGATTTCTTTCGAAATTATGGAAGTTTTTGAATCCATGAACATTTTTCAATTCATGAACATTTTTTGAAACTAGAACAAATTTTGAAATCATGAACATTTTTAAAATTCATGAATATGTTTTTTAAATCGTAAAAAAATTAATTCACAAACTATTTTGACAAATTTGTGAATTTTTCTAAAATCATGAACATTTTTTAGAATTTCACGAATTTTATATGAAATTGTGTATATTTTTTGAATACTTTGAACATACATAAACATTTTTTATGAAATCAGGAAGTTTTTTTTGAATCCGTGAGCCTTTGTCATGTCCCGGACATTTTTTGAATTCATGAACCATTTTTTCACAATTCGCAAATATTTCGATATCCAAATTATTTTAAAAAAGGAAAAATAGAAAGAGGATAAAAAAGGTCTACGGATTATATATAAAAAATCAACCATATGAGAAAATCTAGTGAATTTTTAAAAGTATTGTGAGTTATAAAAAGTTCATAAAAATGAAAATAAATCACAAAATTGAATAAATTTCATCAATTTTGAAAAAGAGTTAATCATTTTGAAGGAAAACTTCACAAATATGAAAAAGTTCATTGATTTTAAAAAAAAACATCAATTTTGAAAAGAGTTCACAAACTTCAATAAAATCATAATTTTGGAAACACTTCATCGATTTTGAAAAGAAAATCATAAATTTTGACAAAGGTTCATCAACTTAAAAAATCATCAATTTGAAAGAAAAAGTTCAGGAATTTGAAAAGTTAATGTATTTTGAAAAAAGATCACGTTCAAATAAGTTTGCAAGTTTTAAGAAAAAGTTCATGAATTTGAAGAAAGTTTAGAATTTGAAAAAAGCTCACGCTTTTTAAAAAAAGAAAAAAAGGAAAAAGTAAAAAATAAGTAAAAACCTAAGAAAACCGGCTAAAGAAAACCGGAAGAAAAAGAATGATGTTTTAAGTTGACAGACAACAAACAACAAGAAAAATAGTAGGTGGCCTTGAATTATGAGGTGTCCTAGTTGGTTATCGCGGTTAGTACTGAAGCATAAGATCCACAGGTTGAATCCCGCGCACGCCCAATTTTTTTAAGTGTGAAGAGTCGAAAAAAACATAAATGGGCCATGCCCAATCCGCGGCGGGAGTGTGCGTCGGTTTGTAGAATAGCTTGTAACCGACGCTGAGGGTGCCAAATAGGGGGGTTGTGCATGATGAAATACTTTGTGTGATGAAGATGGAGCATAGCCAGACTATATGATTTTGTAGGGATAACTTTCTTTTACCATGTTATTTTGAGAAGACGCGATTGCTTTATTAGTATGTGATATTTGCTTGAACTACGTCGGTATTTTCCTAAAGAGGAAGAGATGATGCAGGACATCAATGATAGGTATTTTCCTCAGTAATAAGACCAATGTTATCGAACCAGTAGGAGAATCACGCAACATTACGTGAACGGCACCTGCACACAAATAACAAATACTCGTAACCCGACGTATTAAAGGGATTGTCAATCCCTTTCGGGCAACGGCGCGCGAAATTGGCAAGTGGATGTGAGAAAGTTGTAATAAATTGATAGATAGATCGTCAAATAAAATAAAGTGCAGCAAGGTATTTTTGTATTTTTGGTTTAATAGATCTAAAAATAAAAGCAAATAAAAATAGCTCACGAAGGCAAATATAATAAAGAAGAGACCCGGGGGCGTAGGTTTCACTAGTGGCTTCTCTTGAGAAAAATAGCAAACGGTGGGTAAACGAATTACTGTTGGGCAATTGATAGAACTTTAAATAATCATGACAATATTCAGGAAATGATCGTTAGATTGGCATCACGTTCAAGATTAGTAGACCGACTCCTGCCTGCATCTACTACTATTACTCCACACATCGACAGCTATCCAGCATGCATCTAGTTTATTAAATTCATGAAGAAATGGAGTAATGCAATAAGAACAATGACATGATGTAGACAAGATCTATTTATGTATAAATAGACCCCATCTTGTTATCCTTAATGGCAACGATACATACGTGTGTTGACGCTCAAAAGTGGCACGTTTATAATGGCTTGAACCTATGTCAAGATTAATTCAAACTTACTATTGAAAGTCATCATGAAATGGCTCTTTTCTAGAAGATGAAGCTGAATATGAAGATGGTCTAAAACGGAGCTTGGATGTAAAAGTTATGACAAGTTCAGAGATCCTCATGTCGACACCAGATTAAAGAATGTCCAGTAACCCAATGAATATGGCTTCAAATGGAGAAAGTTTCAACAAGAAAGTTGTGCGTCTCGTCGAAACGATCGATTTTGATATAAAGACCGTCTCAATCCAAGGTCATATGCAAAAGTTAGAGCCCGTACAGCGAAACCCTTCAGCGAGCAAAATATGACGCCCGGAACCAGACACATATGTGGGTATGTCTGATGAGCTGCGTGAGTAATTAGCTGTTTTGCATGAGTGATTTGACTCTCGAGATGACCTCTGATGAAAAAACGTTCAACATGAAAGATGTTTGTCTCGTCGAAACGGTCAAGATTGCTTTTGGGCTCGTTTCCATCCGAGATCGTTTGTCACCACAAAAATGACCCTCAAAGTTCAGCCAGTTTAAACCGAACAGTTTTGGAAAGTTCGGATAAAACCAGTCCAAATTTGATAGGGTTTTGTACGTGAATTGATGTAATTTTCTTGTAAGGAAAGCCTAGATAAATCCTTTGCTTGTACGGGAATTCCAGCCGCCTCTTATATATGTTGGGGGTGACGGCCGATTGAAACAACACCAATCGAACAAACACATCTACTACTTTTTCGTGTTCATCTACTTTTTATCTCTCCTTTGTATCTTTCTTCTCGTTCTTTGCTAGTTCTTCATGCTGGAGGGCTGCGGATCCATGAGGCTCTAGGGGCGAGCGAATCGACCTGGAGCAGCCCATAGCCGCAACGAGCCCTGACGGGGTCCCTCCCGGGCAAGCGGGGCTTCGGGTCTACAAAAGCATCTGCCGGCCGTCCTGCGTATCACGCTGCCGGTCAGATCTCCTTCGACACAAGCTGCGGTGCATCACCACCGGCGTCGAGGGTACATGGTGACGTGTTTGTGTGCGAACACACTTTTTGGCGACTCCGCTGGGGGACGAAGCTTTGAACGGTCTCCAGCCCGTTCTTCCTACGAAGAGATCGTCATCTAGGGTTTGCAATCTACAAAGGTAATATGAATACCCAATTCCCTATTGTAGATGCAAATAGTTCATATGATGTTACTAGATCGTTCAATGATTATACTCTATCGGCCAGCCCTAGTTTTTTTCAATAAGGCATCTAATTACGTGCATAGGCCGATTCAAAGTAATTTACATGTTTCAACTTCTTATGATACTAGTAACATACAACATATGTATCCTAACTCTCATGCATCGACAACCCCACAAATCCATATGCTGGTGAACAATGTGATGGGTTCGGTTAATCAATTTGAAACACCTCATGTTAAAATTTCCAATAGCATAGAATAAAGTGTTTCACCTTTTTATTTATCGGCAACTAATTTGCAGTATGTGAATCCAACCTTGCCGATGGATGGGAGAATTGGCCATGCTACTACTAGCTATTCGGCCAGTTACTCTCAACCATCATATGCTACACCTCATTTTAGTAATTTTTCAGCACCGTATGCAACTGTAGATGTTCATAATTCGGCCCCGCATCTTCATGGTCATAGCCGAATAAGTGAAAATTTTGCAGGAACACATGTGCCGTCATCAAATACTGTAGCATATAATGCATACTCTACGCAATTCGAGAATTTCGGCAACACTCACGAATCATTGCTGAAAGAATCTGAAAGTATTGTGGAGCAATCCCTTCTAGAAGCGCTTGTGGCTGCGTTAAAAAAGAGCTTGGCGCAAAACAAGAAAATTAGTGCTCTTTGCCTTGAACAATATGAAAAGGGGTTGTTTCCTGATTATGCTGCAATAAAGGCTAGAGTTTTGCAAGAAGATGAACTACATGCATTGATAGAATTGGCGAAAGAGCATATGGTTATACAGCAGTGCATACACCTCCACCTAGTACCACAGCATATTATACACCCCCTACACAATTGCAAAATTTTGGCAACACTAACACTTCATTGCCGAAAGATTCTAAAAGCATTGGGGGGGCAAACTAATCTAGAGTGGGCTGAGATTGAGAGGGGAGTTAAAGCTTTGCGCGATAGGGTGCAAGTACTTTGTCAAGAGAGAATTGATAGGGAATTGGCTCAAAGAAAAGAAGCCTTGCCAATTGATATAACTGGTGAAAATAAAGATGATTCGAAAACTAAAAGTGCTTCGGTTGAAAAAGCCGAATCAAGTAGTATATATTCCGAATCCATCAAATCCAAACAGGCAAATATTGTTGAGAAAGGGCATCGAAAGTATAGCAAGACAACCATACTTGATTTTTCTGAAGTTAATGGAACCTACTTCCTTCCCTATGAGTTTCATGCCATAGAAATTGACGAGCTTCAAGAAAAAGAACAAGTAGCCGAAGAAAGTTTGGTGGACAAGGATCTTCAAACTAATGATGCATGAAATCAAGAAAAAGATGATGACAAAGCGTTGGGGAGCTATCCGAAGGCGGAGCAAGATATTCTTCAAGTCACACCACCATCATGCTCTCCCAACATATTTGAAGAGGTATGTCTAGCAATTAATTTACCTGTTTTCAGATTTGGTCATGACTTAGTTGTTCATGCATATATTAGAAAAATCTCCATAAGAAATATTGAGAGACCAATGAAGAAGGGTAATTTATTTGTTAGCAATCAGATTGTCACAAAGCATATCGGTCAACACATTGCACCATTCAGAAAGACCGATAGCGAAAAATTATTGCAGCCAAGGCCTTCGACATTGCTTTATCTAAAACTCATATCTAATTGGGTAGCTTTACTTATTTCTTACTTGTCTTACACTTGGTATCAATTGAGACATGTATGTTCTAACTATTTTCGTTTCAGAAATTTAAAGCCAAGGTTAAAATCCTCTGAGCAAACCGATGCCAGTATAGTTTATTATCCAAAGACATCGGAGATAGAGTGCAAAACACAATGCATAGCCAAATGGGGTGATGCAAAATCTGAACCATTCATTTGCTTAACTCCAAAGCCGTTCTCACAACAAGATCGGATAGAGAATAAAAAGTTTACCTTCAATTCAAGCATGTGTGATCAAATATTTAATTTGTTGTTGAGAAATAATTATATTAGAATTCTTGATCACCATGTTGAGTCATCTGTCCAGGGACGAATGTATTGTAAGTTGCATGATTCGTCCAAGCATAATTTTGAGGATTGCAACATCTTTAGTCAAATAGTTAAATAGGCCATTGATAAAGGACGATTGAAATTTATTGAGACACCAAGAGATCACCAGTCTATTCCGATTGGTCCCGATGGCAGAAAGTTTTTGCATCGGCTACTTCAAGCCGATTCATTTAAAGAGAAGGTAAAAACTGCAGGTGATGGGATTAATCTTTCAAGTAAAGAAGTTGCTGAAGAGCATAATGAACATAATATTGAGGGCAAAAATTCCATCAAAGCTACAATGGAGACGCCAAGGACTAGGGGGCAGCAAGCAAATTCAGAGATCGGTGCAAGCACAACCAAAGGAAACAAAGGCCGCAATAAGCACAAGTGCAAGAAATCCAAGGTCACTTTTGCACAATTATTATATAAATATCAAAATAAGAGTGAATAGAAAAGTGCTTATCGGCCAACTAATGCAAAGCATCAAGATCACCCCCAAGGCGCAAATATGAGGATCGGTATTGGAAAAGTGAAAATTTTCATGCAACATATTCATATCCTTATTTTGGGCCGCCAATGCCAATGTCGTGGATTCCTCCCTATGCTCGTGTAGATTCATATCCATCATGGGACAGGTATGATACAAGGCACATTCTCCATCTTATTTTAAACCATCTCACCAATATTATGCAGCTCTGAGAAGATCAACATTTGAACAATCACATGTTAAAGACCGTTTCAATCATAAGGAATCGGTCCAGAGCTCAAGAAAGAAGAAAGAGGTGGTCAAGCAAGTTTACCGTGTTAGAAGAGATGGTCGTAAGAGTGCAACTTCAGATTTGATCTCAAATGAAAAAGAGCCAATTAATCTGTTGACATTGGCTATTAAAGACAATGAGACAAAGCAACCAATTATTGAGAGACGAAGTGCCAAATATGAAGAAAATAAGTTGAGAGTGCACAAGGCCAAAAAGGAATTGCCATTGGTCAAAACAGAATCACAGCCAAGATGCCCACTCGGCTTATCCTATTGGCAAAAGAGGGAATTACAAAAATTTAGTGCACAAGAACTTGAAGAAAGGAACATGGCATGGGTTCCCAAAGGAAGTGCTCAAAATAAGAATTATGTGAAAGCATCCATTACACGACGTGCGACAAAGATGAAGAAGGAAAAGAGTGAAAACTATGAAGGACCAAGCCGAAGGTTTCAACATCTTCGGTCCACACATTATCCATATTCTTCAACTATGCCGTTGATGCCTATGCCATGGAATTCGTCATCAGGTATGATTGGTTACCCTCAATGGGCTTGTTATAATCCATGGATGCAATATAATTACTTACATCATGAAAGGCTATTGCCAAGTCACTATAAATTTGATTAGCTACAAGTTTGTTGCTGATCCAAAGCACCGAAATACTTGATTTGTCATTTCATTTGTTTATTTCGGCTATATGTGCTTTGAATGAAGTTTACATGGTAATGGTCGATATTTATCTATCGTCCTAAGATTATGTCAACGCATGGCCGGTGTAGTATTCTAACATCGTCCTTAGTTCGATTGGAGATCGGGACAAGGTACGTGCTTATGGAAATTTATATGTATGCCTATATTATGATTGAATGTAGTTGAGACATCATGACCGATGTCATTGAATATATGCTACATAGACCAATTCATAGCTGCAGAATTGGCTAGTGGGCTTATACTTTGTTTGGATATGATTTGGCTTATGCATCTTTGAGATCTATAAGAGGCCAAATCATAGCTGATTTTATTACTGAACATCGGATTAATCATATCTGTTTAATGTCATGCATAATATTAATATTAGCCTTGTCTCTCTAATACTATGGAGATAATATTTTGATGGTTCAATTCATAGCAATGGCCAAGTGTTGGTGTTGTTTATATATCTCTTTATGGTACTATTTTTGAAGCCTCATGCCGCTTAGAATAATTTTATGCACGATTAATCATGGCCGAATATGCATTGTTATTCAGATTGACTCTTTTACTTGCTATAGGTGCTATACATATTGAGGCTTTCGGTGATTCGTTATGAGTAGTGCAACAAATATCCAAGGGTTATCAATGTTTTGACGAATCACTTATAGTTTATCTTGGGGTATGTCTAGATGCAAAATTTACCTTGGGTTGCATTAAAATTGTTTATATATTTAGATATGTCAATTGAAGAGAGTTGGCATAGCAAGCATCCGGCTACCATGTCCGTCATGGTGTATTGCATATATATCAATAGCCGATGCTTATTCTTGCCAACATAGGTAAGGCCGAATTGGAGCTCACTACCTCGGCCACTAATGAAACTTTTATGCAGACAAAGTAAGGATTCGAGAAAGTTCATTGTTGATTATCTGCAAGATCCTAGCAGAAGGGTGGACAATATGGTTGATGGATGGTCTTGACATGCATACCTATGGAACTTTATAGTCGGGTTAATGAAGTTGGGAAAGTCACCCAAGCTTGCATCAAAATATTCACACAAGCAATGGCTGATATAAACTTATTGTCCTAAGCATATGCAAAATGGCCGATGTAGTGTTGACATCGTCCTTAGAGCAAGCTATGTGCAAGTTATTTTTCGGCACGCAAGCTTTGCCGAAAAACAGGGGGGCATGTGTTGATGCTCAAAAGTGGCACGTTTATAAAGAGTGGCTTGAAGCTATGTCAAGATTAATTCAAACTTACTATTGAAAGTCATCATGAAATGGCTCTTTTCGACAAGATGAAGATGAATATGAAGATGGTCTAAAACGGAGCTTGGATGTAAAAGTTATGACAAGTTCAGAGATCCTCATGTCGACACCATATTAAAGAATGTCCAGTAACCAAATGAATATGGCTTCAAATGGAGAAAGTTTCAACAAAAAAGTTGTGCGTCTCGTCGAAACGATCGATTTTGATATAAAGATTGTCTCAATCCGAGGTCGTATGCAAAAGTTAGAGCCCGTACAACGAGACCCTCCGGCGAGCAAAATATGACGCCCGGAACCAGACACATATGTGGGTATGTCTGATGAGCTGCGTGAGTAATTAGCTGTTTTGCACGAGCGATTTGACCCTCGAGATGACCTCTGATGAAAAAACATTCAACATGAAAGATGTTCGTCTCGTCAAAACGGTCAAGATTGCTTTTGAGCTCGTTTCCAGCCGAGGTCGTTTGTCACCACAAAAATGACCCTCAAAGTACAGCCAGTTTAAACCGAACAGTTTTGGAAAGTTCGGATAAAACCAATCCGAATTTGACTAGGGTTTTGGGCATGAATTGATGTAATTTTCTTGTAAGGAAAGCCTAGATAAATCCTTTGTTTGTACGGGAAGTCCAGCCGCCTCTTATATATGTTGGGGTGATGGCCGATTGAAACAACACCAATCGAACAAACACATCTACTACTTTTTCGTGTTCATCTACTTTTTATCTCTCCTTT
The DNA here is from genome assembly GCF_056163025.1 of Triticum urartu. NCBI lineage: Eukaryota > Viridiplantae > Streptophyta > Magnoliopsida > Poales > Poaceae > Triticum > Triticum urartu. The sequence goes on from NC_141876.1 coordinate 153,484,217, forward strand.
GTATATTTCTTCTCGTTCTTTGCTAGTTCTTCATGTTGGAGGGCTGCGGATCCACGAGGCTCTAGGGGCGAGCGAATCGACCTGGAGCAGCCCATAGCCGCCGCGAGCCCTGACGGGGTCCCTCCCGGGCAAGCGGGGCTTCGGGTCTACAAAAGCATCTGCCGGCTGTCCTGCGTATCGCGCTGCCGGTAAGATCTCCTTCGACACGAACTATGGTGCATCACCCCCGGCGTCGACGGTACACGGTGACGTGTTCGTGTGTGAACAACGTGTCGCTTCCCCTTCTGTCACTGGGATCAAGCACCGTAAGATCGAACCCATCACAAAGCACCTCTTCCCATTGCAAGATAAATAGATCAAGTTGGCCAAACAAAACCCAAATATCAGAGAAGAAATACGTGGCTATAAGCAATCATGCTTATAAGAGATCAAAGAAACTCAAATAACTTTCATGGATATAAAAAGATAGATCTGATCATAAACTCAAAGTTCATCGATCCCAACAAACACACCGCAAAAGAGTTACATTATATGGATCTCCAAGAGACCATTGTATTGAGAATCAAGAGAGAGAGATGAAGCCACATAGCTACTAAATACGGACCCGAAGGTCTACAAAGAACTACTCACGCATCATTGAAGATGCACCAATGGAGGTGGTGAACCCCATCCGAGATGGTGTCTAGATTGGATCTGGTGGTTCTGGACTCTGCGGCGGTTAGATGAATATTTCGTCGACTCCTCTAGGGTTCTGGTATTTTTGGGGTATTTATAGAGCAAAGAGGCAGTCCGGGGGGCACCCGAGGTGGGCACAACCCACCAAGGCGCGCCTGGGCCTCCTAGCGAGCCCTGGTGGGTTGTCCCCTCCTCGGACTCCCCCAGGTGCAACCAGGGCCCAACATGTTCCTTCTGGTCCATAAAAAATCTCTATAAAGTTTCGTGGCATTTGGACAGATATATTTGATATACATGTTATTGATGTGTACTTTACTAGTTTTTATAGCAACCCCTCAGTATTTGATACTAGTTCAGTTGCTGAGATTAGTAACTCGAAATGGGAGTTGCAGAATAAACAGAGACTAGTTAAGGGTGAAGTGATGATGTGTGTTGGAAGTGGTTCCAAGGTTGATATGATCATCATCGCACACTCCCTATACTTTCGGTATTAGTGTTGAACCTAAATAAATGTTATTTGGTGTTTGCGTTAAGCATGAATATGATTTGATCATGTTTATTGCAATACGGTTATTCATTTAAAGTCAGAGAATAATTGTTGTTCTGTTTACATGGATAAAACCTTCAATGGTCATACACCCAAGGTGAATGGTTTATTGAATCTCGATCGTAGTGATACACATATTCATAATATTGAAGCCAAAAGATGCAAAGTTAATAATGATAGTGCAACTTATTTATGGCACTGCCATTTAGGTCATATTGGTGTAAAGCGCATGAAGAAAATTCATGCTGATGGGATTTTGGAATCACTTGATTATGAATCAGTTGATGCTTGCGAACCATGCCTCATGGGCAAGATGACTAAGACTCCGTTCTTTGGAACACTGGAGTGAGCAACAGACTTGTTGGAAATAATACATACTGATGTATGCAGTCTGATGAGTGTTGAGGCTCGCGGCAGGTATCGTTATTTTCTGACCTTCACAGATGATTTGAGTAAGATATGGGTATATCTTGTTGATGAAACATAAATCTAAAACATTTGAAAAGTTCAAATAATTTCAGAGTGAAGTGGAAAATCATCGTAACAAGAAAATAAAGTTTCTACGATCTGATTGTGGAGGACAATATTTGAGTTACGAGTTTGGTCTTCATTTGAAACAATGCGAAATAGTTTTGCAACTCACGCCACCTGGAACACCACAGCGTAATGGTGTGTCCGAACATCGTAACCGTACTTTATTAGATATGGTGCAATCTATGATGTCTCTTACCGATTTACCATCATAATCTTGGGGTTATGCAATAGAGACAGCTGCATTCACGTTAAATAGGGCACCATCTAAATCCGTTGAGACGACGCCATATGAACTGTGGTTTGGCAAGAAACCAAAGTTGTCATTTCTTAAAGTTTGGGGTTGCGATGCTTATGTGAAAAAGTTTCATCCTGATAAGCTCAAACCCAAATCGGAGAAATGTGTCTTCATAGGATACCCAAAGGAGACAGTGAGGAAGCAATGATGAACCCAGATTCCGCGAAATGGCTTGAGGCCTTGAAATCTGAGATGGGATCCATGTATGAGAACAAAGTATGGACTTTGATTGACTTGCCCGATGATCGGTGAGTCATTAAGAATAAATGGATCTTCAAGAGGAAGATGGATGCTGATAGTAGTGTTACTATCTACAAAGCTCGAATTGTCGCGAAATGTTTTCGACAAGTTCGAGGTGTTGACTACGATGAAATTTTCTCACTCGTTTTGATGCTTAAAAGTCTGTCCGAATCATGTTAGCAGTTGCCGCATTTTATGAAATCTGGCAAATGGATGTCAAAACTGTATTCCTTAATGGATTTCTTAAAAAAGAGTTGTATATGATGCAACGAGAAGGTTTTGTCGATCCTAAAGGTGCTAACAAAGTGAGCAAGCTCCAGCGATCCATCTATGGACTGGTGCAAGCATCTCGGAGTTGGAATATATGCTTTGATAAAGTGATCAAAGCATATGGTTTTATACAGACTTGCGGTGAAGCCTGTATTTACAAAAAGTGAGTGGGAGCACTACAACATTTCTGATAAGTATATGTGAATGACATATTGTTGATCAGAAATAATGTAGAATTTTCTGGAAAGCATAAAGGAGTGTTTGAAAAGAGTTTTCAAAGAAAGACCTCGATGAAGCTGCTTACACATTGAGCATCAAGATCTATAGAGATAGATCAAGACGCTTGATAAGTTTTTTCAATGAGTACATACCTTGACAAGATTTTGAAGTAGTTCAAAATGGAACAGTCAAAGAAGGAGTTCTTGCCTGTGTTGCAAGGTGTGAAGTTGAGTAAAGACTCAAAACCCGACCACGACAGAAAATAGAAAGAGAATGAAAAGTCATTCCCTATGCCTCAGTCACAGGTTCTATAAAGTATGATATCCTATTTACCAGTCCTATTGTATACCTTAGCATTATTCTGGCAAAGGAGTACGATAGTGATCTAGGAGTAGATCACTGTACATCGGTCAAAATTATCCTTAGAGGACTAAGGAAATATTTCTCGGTTATGGAGGTGATAAAAGAGTTCGTCGTAAAGAGTTACGTCGATGCAAGCTTTTGACACCGATGGTACTTGTTGAGTTGGCATAGATCGAGATTAGGATTTGTCACTACGATTGTCGGAGAGGTATCTCTGGGCCCTCTCGATAATGCACATCACTATAAGCCTTGCAAGAAATGTAACTAATGAGTTAGTTGTAGGATGATGCATTACGGAACAAGTAAAGAGACTTGTCGGTAACGAGATTGAACCAGGTATTAAGATACCAACGATCGAATCTCGGGCAAGTAACATACCGATGAAAAAGGGAACAACGTATGTTCTTATGCGGTTCAACCGATAAAGATCTTCGTAGAATATGTAGGAGCCAATATGGGCATCCAGGTTCCGCTATTGGTTATTAACCAGAGAAGTGTCTCAGTCATGTCTACATAGTTCTCGAATCCGTAGGGTCCACACGCTTAACGTTCATTGACGATATAGTATTTATGAGTTATGTATGTTGGTAACCGAATGTTGTTCGGAGTTCCGGATAAGATCACGGACATGACGAGGAACTCCAGAATGGTCTGGAGATAAAGTTTGATATATGGGATAATAGTGTTTGGTCTCCAGAAGGGTTCCGGAATTCACCGGAAGGGTTTCTGGATGTTTCCCGAAATGTTTGGGTACGAGAACACTTTATTTGGGCCAAAGGGAAAAGCCCACAAAGTTTTTGGAAAGCGCAAAAGGATGTTTTGCGGAGTCCAGGGGCCAGACGCCAGGGTCCCTGGCGTCTGGGTCGAGACGCCGGGAACCCTGGCATCTGGCCTTGGAGTCCGAGAAGGACTCTTGCCTTTCAGGTGAAACCGACTTTGTGGAGGCTTTTACTCCAAGTTTCGACCCTAAGGCTCAACATATAAATAGAGGGGTAGGGCTAGCACCGAAGATACATCAAGGAACACCAAGCCGTGTGCCAGCAACCCCGTCCCTTCTAGTTTATCCTCCGTAATAGTTTTCGTAGTGCTTAGGCGAAGCCCTGTGGAGATTGTTCTTCACCAACACCGTCACCACGCCGTCGTGCTGCGGGAACTCATCTACTCCTTCACCCCTCTTTCTAGATCAAGAAGGCGAGGGCGTCATCGAGCTGAACGTGTGCTGAATGCGGAGGTGCCGTACGTTCGGTACTTGATCGGGACGGATCGTGAAGGTGTACGACTACATCAACCGCGTTGATAAACGCTTCCGCTTTCGGTCTATGAGGGTACGTAGACATACTCTCCCCTCTCGTTGCTATGCATCACCATGATCTTGCGTGTGCGTAGGATTTTTTCTTCAAATTACTATGTTCCCCAACAGTGGCATCCGAGCCAGGTTTATGCATAGATGTTATATGCACGAGTAGAACACAAGTGAGTTGTGGGCGATACAAGTCATACTGCTTACCAGCATGTCATACTTTGGTTCGGTGGTATTGTTGGATGAAGCGGCATGGACCGACATTACGCGTACTCTTACGCGAGACTGGTTCTACCGATGTGCTTTGCACACATGTGGCTGGCGGGTGTTAGTTTCTCCAACTTTAGTTGAACCGAGTGTGACTACGCCCGGTCCTTGTTGAAGGTTAAAACAACACATACTTGATGAAATATCGTTGTGGTTTTGATGTGTAGGTAAGAACAGTTCTTCCTCAGCCCGTAGCAGCCACGTAAAACTTGCAACAACAAAGTAGAAGACGTATAACTTGTTTTTGCAGGGCATGTTGTGATGTGATATGGTCAAGACGTGATGAGATATAAGTTGTTGTATGAGATGATCATGTTTTGTTGAAGTTATCGGCAACTGGCAGAAGCCTTATGGTTGTCTCTTTATTGCATAAGATGCAAGCGCCATACAATTGCTTTACTTTATCGCTATGCGATAGCAATAGTGCAAGAGCAATAGTTGGCGAGATGACCATATGATGACACATTGATAGAGATCAAGATGATGGAGATCATGGTGTCATGCCGGTGACGATAGAGATCATGACGGTACTTTGGAGATGGAGATCAAAGGCGCAATATGATCATGGCCATATCATGTCACATATTTTTGATTGCATGTGATGTTTATCCTTTATGCATCTTATTTTGCTTAGTTCGGCGGTAGCATTATAAGATGATCTCTCACTGAATTTCAAGGTACAAGTGTTCTCCCTGAGTATGCACCGTTGCCAAAGTTCGTCGTGCCGAGACACCACGTGATGATCAGGTGTGATAAGCTCTACGTTCACATACAATGGGTGCAAGCCAGTTTTGCACATGCAGAAATACTCGAGTTAAACTTGACGAGCCTAGCATATGCAGATATGGCCTCGGAACACTGAGACCGAAAGGTTGGGCGTGAATCATATAGTAGATATGATCAACATAGTGATGTTCACCATGAAAACTACTCCATTTCACGTGATGATCGGTCATGGTTTAGTTGATTTGGATCACGTGATCATTTAGATGACTAGAGGGATGTCTATCTAAGTGGGAGTTCTTAAGTAATATGATTAATTGAACTTAAATTTATCATGAACTTAGTACTTGATAGTATTTGCATATCTATGTTGTAGATCAATTGCTCGCCTATAGCTTCCCCGTTTTATTTATGATATGTTCCTAGAGAAATACTATGTTGAAAGATGATAGTAGCAATGATACGGACTAGGTCCGTGATATGAGGTTTATCCTCATTGCTGCACAAAAAATTATGTCCTTGATGCACCGCTAGGTGACAGAACTATTGCAGGAGCAGACGCAGATGTTATGAACGTTTTGGTAAAGCTCGGTATGATGACTACTTGATAGTGTAGTGCACCATGCTTTACGGCTTAGAACCGGGACTTCAAAAATGTTTTGAACAACATGGAGCATATGAGATGTTCCAAGAGTTGACATTAGTATTTCAGACTCATGCCCATGTTGAAAGGTATGAGACCTTTGACAAGCACTTTGCCTACAAGATGGAGGAGAATAGCTCAGCTAGTGAGCATGTGCTCAGAATGTCTGAGTACTACAATCACTTGAATCAAGTGGGAGTTAATCTTCCAGATAAGATAGTGATTGACAGAGTTCTCTAGTCAATATCACCAAGTTACTGGAACTTCGCGATGAACTATAATATGCAAGGGATAACGAAAATGATTCCCAAGCTCTTCATGATGCTGAAATCGACGAAGGTAGAAATCAAGAAAAGCATCAAGTGTTGATGGTTGACAAGACCACTAGTTTCAAGAAAAGGGCAAAGGGAAGAAGGGGAACTTCAAGAAGAACAAGAAGCAAGTTGCTACTCAAGTGAAAAAGCCCAAGTCTAGACCTAAGCCTTAGACTAAGTGCTTCTACAACAAAGGGACTGGTCACTGGAAGCATAACTGCCCCAAGTATTTGGCGGATAAGAAGGATGGCAAAGTGAACAAAGATATATTTGATATACATGTTATTGATGTGTACTTTACTAGTGTTTATAGCAACCCCTCAGTATTTGATACTAGTTCAGTTGCTGAGATTAGTAAATCGAAACAGGAGTTGCAGAATGAACACAGACTAGTTAAGGGTGAAGTGACGATGTGTGTTGGAAGTGGTTCCAAGGTTGATATGATCATCATTGCACACTCCCTATACTTTCGGGATTAGTGTTGAACCTAAATAAATGTTATTTGGTGTTTGCGTTAAGCATGAATATGATTTGATCATGTTTATTGTAATACGGTTATTCATTTAAAGTCAGAGAATAATTGTTGTTCTGTTTAGATGAATAAAACCTTCAATGGTCATACACCCAAGGTGAATGGTTTATTGAATCTCGATCGTAGTGATACAAATATTCATAATATTGAAGCCAAAAGATGCAAAGTTAATAAGGCACTACCTTTTAGGTCATATTGGTGTAAAGCGCATGAAGAAAATCCATGCTGATGGGCTTTTGGGATCCCTTGATTATGAATCAATTGATGCTTGCGAACCATGCCTCATGGGAAAGATGACTAAGACTCCGTTCTCCGGAACACTAGAGCGAGCAACAGACTTGTTGGAAATAATACATACTGATGTATGCAGTCCGATGAGTGTTGAGGCTCGCGGCATGTATCGTTATTTTCTGACCTGCACAAATGATTTGAGTAAGATATGGGTATATCTTCTTGATGAAACATAAATCTGAAAGATTAGAAAAGTTCAAATAATTTTAGAGCGAAGTGGAAAATCATCGTAACAAGAAAATAAAGTTTCTATGATCTGATCGTGGAGGAGAATATTTGAGTTACGAGTTTGGTCTTCATTTGAAACAATGCGAAATAATTTCGCAACTCACGCCACCTGGAACACCAGAACGTAATGGTGTGTCCGAACATCGTAACCGTACTTTATTAGATATGGTGCAATCTATGATGTCTCTTACCGATTTACCATTATCATTTTGGGGTTATGCATTAGAGACAGCTGCATTCATGTTAAATAGGGCACCATCTAAATCTGTTGAGACGATGCCATATAAACTGTGGTTTGGCAAGAAACCAAAGTTGTCGTTTCTTAAAGTTTGGGGTTGCGATGCTTATGTGAAAAAGTTTCATTCTGATAAGCTCAAACCCAAATCGGAGAAATGTGTCTTCATAGGATACCCAAAGGAGACAGTTGGGTACACCTTCTATCACAGATCCGAAGGCAAGACATTCGTTGCTAAGAATGAATCCTTTCTAGAGACGGAGTTTCTCTCGAAAGAAGTGAGTGGGAGGAAAGTAGAACTTGATGAGGTAACGGTACCTGCTCCCTTATTGGAAAGTAGTTCATCACAGAAATCTATTCCCGTGACTCCTACACCAATTAGTGAGGAAGCTAATGATCATGTAACTTTAGATCAAGTTACTACTAAACCTCATAGGTCAACCAGAGTGAGATCCACACCAGAGTGGTATGGTAATCCTGTTCTGGATGTCATGTTACTTGACCATGATGAACCTACGAACTATGAGGACGCGATGATGAGCCCAGATTCCGCGAAATGGCTTGAGGTCATGAAATCTGAGATGGGATCCATGTATGAGAACAAAGTATGTACTTTGATTGACTTGCCCGTTGATCGGTGAGTCATTAAGAATAAATGGATCTTCAAGAGGAAGACGGGCGTTGATAGTAGTGTTACTATCTACAAAGCTCGAATTGTCGCGAAATGTTTTCGACAAGTTCAAGGTGTTGACTACGATGAGATTTTCTCGTTTCGATGCTTAAAAGTCTGTCCGAATCATGTTAGCAGTTGCTGCATTTTATGAAATCTGGCAAATGGATGTCAAAACTATATTCCTTAATGGATTTCTTAAAGAAGTGTTGTATATGATGCAACCGGAAGGTTTTGTCAATCCTAAAGGTGCTAACAAAGTGAGCAAGCTCCAGCGATCCATCTATGGACTGGCGCAAGAATCTTGGAGTTGGAATATATGCTTTGATAAAGTGATCAAAGCATATGGTTTTATACAGACTTGCGGTGAAGCCTGTATTTACAAGAAAGTGAGTGGGAGCACTACAGCATTTCGGATAAGTATATGTGAATGACATATTGTTGATCAGAAATAATATAGAATTTTCTAGAAAGCGTAAATGAGTGTTTGAAAAGAGTTTTTCAAAGAAAGACCTCGATGAAGCTGCTTACACTCTCAGCATCAAGATCTATAGAGATAGATCAAGATGCTTGATAAGTTTTTTCAATGAGTACATACCTTGACAAGATTTTGAAGTAGTTCAAAATGGAACAGTCAAAGAAGGAGTTCTTGCCTGTGTTGCAAGGTGTGAAGTTGAGTAAAGACTCAAAACCCGACCACGATAGAAAATAGGAAGAGAATGAAAATTCATTCCTATGCCTCAGTCATAGGTTCTATAAAGTATGCTATGCTGTTTACCAGTCCTATTGTATACCTTAGCATTATTCTGGCAAAGGAGTACGATAGTGATCTAGGAGTAGATCACTATACAACGGTCAAAATTATCCTTAGAGGACTAAGGAAATATTTCGCCGTAAAGAGTTACGTCGGTGCAAGCTTTTGACACCGATCTAGATGACTCTAAGTCTCGATCTAGATACATATTGAAAGTGGGAGCTATTAGCTAGAGTAGCTCTGTGCAGAGCATTGTTGACATAGAAATTTGCAAATACATATGGATCTGAATGTTGCAGACCCATTGACTAAACCTCTCTCACAAACCAAACATGATCACACCTTAGTACTCTTTGTGTGTTAATCACATGATGATGTGAACTAGATTATTGACTCTAGTAAACCCTTTGGGTGTTGGTCACATAGGGATGTGAACTATGGGTGTTAATCACATGATGATGTGAACTATTGGTGTTGAATCACATGGCGATGTGATCTAGATTATTGACTCTAGTGCAAGTGGGAGAGTGAAGGAAATATGCCCTAGAGGCAATAATAAAGTTGTTATTTATATTTCCTTATATCATGATAAATGTTTATTATTCATGCTAGAATTGTATTAACTGGAAACTTAGTACATGTGTGAATATATAGACAAACTAAGTGTCACTAGTATGCCTCTACTTGACTAGCTCGTTGAATCAAAGATGGTTAAGTTTCCTAGCCATAGACATGAGTTGTCATTTGATTAACAGGATCACATCATTAGAGAATGATGTGATTGACTTGAACCATTCCGTTAGCTTAGCACTTGATCGTTTTAGTTTACCGCTATTGCTTTCTTCATGACTTATACTTGTTCCTATGACTATGAGATTATGAAACTCCCGATTACCAGAGGAACACTTTGTGTGCTACCAAACGTCACAACGTAACTAGGTGATTATAAAGGTGCTCTACAGGTGTCTCTGATGGTACTTGTTGAGTTGGCATAGATCGAGATTAGGATTTGTCACTCCGATTGTCGGAGAGGTATCTCTGGGCCCTCTCGGTAATGCACATCACTATAAAGCTTGCAACCAATGTAACTAATGAGTTAGTTGCAGGATGATGCATTACAGAATGAGTAAAGAGACTTGCCGGTAATGAGATTGAACCAGGTATTGAGATACCAACGATCGAATCTCGGGCAAGTAACATACCGATGACAAAGGGAACAACGTATGTTGTTATGTGGTTCGACCGATAAAGATCTTCGTAGAATATGTAGGAGCCAATATGGGCATCCAGGTTCTGCTATTGGTTATTGACCAGAGAAGTGTCTCGGTCATGTCTACATAGTTCTCGAACCCATAGGGTCCGCACGCTTAACGTTCGTTGACGATATAGTATTTATGAGTTATGTATGTTGGTAACCGAATGTTGTTCGGAGTTCCGGAGAAGATCATGGACATGACGAGGAACTCCGGAATGGTCTGGAGATAAAGTTTGATATATGGGATAATAGTGTTTGGTCTCCGGAAGGGTTCCGGAATTCACCGGAAGGGGTTCCGGATGTTTCCCGAAATGTTTGGGTACGAGAACACTTTATTTGGGCCAAAGGGGAAAGCCCACAAGGTTTTTGGAAAGCGCAAAAGGAAGTTTTGTGGAGTCCAGGGGCCAGACGCCAGGGTCCCTGGCATCTGGGTCCAGACGCTGGGAACCCTGGCGTCTGGCCCTGGAGTCCGAGAAGGACTCTTGCCTTTCGGGTGAAGCCGACTTTGTGGAGGCTTTTACTCCAAGTTTCTTCCCCAAGACTCAACATATAAATAGAGGAGTAGGACTAGCACCCAAGATACATCAAGAAACACCAAGCCGTGTGCCAGCAACCCCGTCCCCTCTAATTTTTCCTCCGTAATAGTTTTCGTAGTGCTTAGGCGAAGCCCTGTGGAGATTGTTCTTCACCAACACCGTCACCACGCCGTCGTGCTGCCGGAACTCATCTACTACTTCGCCCCTCTTGCTGGATCAAGAAGGTGAGGGCGTCATCGAGCTGAACATGTGCTGAACGCGGAGGTGTCGTACGTTCGGTACTTGATCGGGACGGATCATGAATGTGTACGACTACATCAACCACGTTGATGAACGCTTCCGCTTTCGGTCTACGAGGGTACGTAGACATACTCTCCCTTCTCGTTGCTACGCATCACCATGATCTTGCGTGTGCGTAGGATTTTTTTGAAATTACTACGTTTCCCAACAGGCACAACCCACTAGGGCGCGCCCGGGCCTCCAGGCGGACCCTGGTGTATTGTGCTCACCTCGGGCTCCCTCTTCGGTACTTCTTTGGCCCACTGGATGTCTTCTGGTCGAAAAAAATCCACAAAAAGTTTTGTTGCATTTGGACTCCATTTGATATTGATTTCCTCTGATGTAAAAAACATGCAGAAAATAGCAACTGGCACTTGGCATTATGTCAATAGGTTAGTGCCAAAAATGATATAAAATTATTGTAAAACATCCAAGAATGATAATATAACAGCATGGAACAGTAAAAAATTATAGATACGTTGGAGACGTATCAGCATTCCCAAGCTTAATTCCTGCTCGTCCTCGAGTAGGTAAATGATAAAAACAGAATTTTTGATGTGGAATGCTGCCTAACATGCTCATCACATATTCTTTTCTTTGTATAGCATGGACATTTGGCATTTTATATGCTTCAAAGCAATAGTCTAGTTTTGACATGAGAACTTAAATACTCAAGCATATCAACAAGCAACCATGTCTTTCAAAATATCAACGTTAAAATAAGTATCCCTAGCCCATTATGCTCAATCATTGATCCATTCATGAAACACACTCGCATATTAGCTACACCCAATGCTCAAGTACGATCATAGTGCCCCTTAGTTGGTGCTTTATAAGAGAAGATGGAGACTCAAATTAAAAATAAAAATTGCATAAAGTAAAAGAAAGGCCCTTCATAGAGGGAAGTAGGGATTTGTAGAGGTGCATGTCGGTGTCAAAATCGGCCGATCTCGGGCAGGGGTCCCGAACTGTGCGTCTGGGGATCGAAGGTAACAAGGGACACAGGGAACACGATGTTTACCCAGGTTCGGGCCCTCTTAATGGTGGTAAAATCCCATGTCCTGCTTGATTGTATTTGTTGAGTATAGGGGTTACAAGAGTCGATCTACCTCGAGATCGTAATGGCTAAACCCTAGATGTCTAGCCTATATGAATTCTGATGATCCCTATGGACTAAAACCCTCCGGTTTATATATACACCAGAGGGGTACATAGGCGGTTTACAAGGGATGGAAACAATACACCCGGTCTCCAATCTTGCCCTCCACGCATCCAGGAGTCCTATCTGAACACGGGGAACAGTCTTCCGTTCTATCTTCACGGCCCATCAGCCTGACCCATGCTTGAATAGGCTGGACACCCGAGGACCCCTGAATCCAGGTCTCCCTCAGTGCCAGAGCTCAAAGAGAAAAAGATAGAGATAAAAACATTTTGGGAGGCATGCTTTTCCTGTCAACGAGAATGATCGAGTAGTTCCCAATAGTTTTCATGCTAGATATATCATAGGCGGTTCCCAAACAAAAATTAAAGTTTATTCCTTTTTCAACCATACTTTCACTTTCCATGGCTAGCCGTATCCACGGGTGCCTTCCATACCAACACTTTCCAAGTAATTTATTATTTGACAACATAAAGTAAATTCATTTTTGATTTTGGGACTGGGCATCCCTAATACCTTTGCCTTACTCTCATGTAATGACAAGTGAATAAACACTCATCGTGAGAATAACATCTCTAGCATGGAAATATATTAGCCACCCCCTACCGTTTCATGAGCGGTACGAACACACAAAAGAGAAATTTATTTTGAAAATTCACTACTGCAGGATGCTGCTAACGCGGCACTATGATCAGAGACCCTTCGACGAAACTGTGTCCGATGCCATAATCGCAAACGGTGGTGTAAAAAACCCGTCAAAAAAGGTGCAAAACGTTTGTGTTGGAGGATGCATCAAACACGGTTCAGATTTTAGTTGTGTGTGCGATGCAGGGCATACAGTTCAATTCAATCAACCGTTTGCGATGAGGAGGAACAAAAGAAATTGGCAGACAGATGAAGGTGTCTGCGATGTACAACATACGGTTCACTCGGACGAACTATTTGTGATTAGGCAACACAAAAGAAACGGTCAGCCAGATCAAGGTGTGTGAGATATACAGCATACGGTTCACTCGGATGAACTTTTTGTGTTGAGACATGGGGACAGAGGTTCAACTTAACAAGATGTGTGTGATACGCGGCAAACAGGTCCGTAATAAAAAATATGGGCGGAGACCGATAATAACACAGACGATTGCTTCTAATAAGACGTATGTGATATGCTCTGTCTACACAACATCTACTGGCCACTGGGGGACGGGCGGTCATCCGGATACGCCATAAGGATGCGAAAAGGCATCCTATATCAGCAAGGACTAGATGTTCCACCAGTAGCTCATGTAAGAGAACTCTCAAGTTGATGTGAAATTAACTGATAGGATGGGTCATATTTATCAAATTAAATGACTAATACGACCCATCCCATGAGTTAATTTAACCTCGAGGTCCTTGTTTTTTAACACATGTTAAAGAAGGTCTACCGCATTACTTTTTGACAATGTACGATACGTGGCATACAGTTGATCCATTCGACCTGTTTGTGATGGAATAAGCCGTGTGTGTTGTGGGAAAATGCTTGCTAGTATTCAACCGTTTGCGATTGATGAATTCATCACTGACGGGTTCCCTAGTGTGGTCCGTGTTCATCTGATCATCATCTACTTCTTGTGCTAGCTCGATGTTCCTTGTATGCTAAGTTTCCATTAATTGATGGCATTTTATGAACACTTCACCATTTCCCGCCGTTTCTTCACCTGTTTCCTGCCACCCAGCGATACTGCGCATAAACCTAGGCGGCGTGCGACGCACGGAGGCAACAAGCGCAGCCTGTAGCACATCCTTTTCCAAGCATGCGAACCACCAAACCGTCGCCTCTGCCATCAACCTCATCGACGAGAAAAACGAGCAGGCGCCATGGCCCGTCGAGGCCGAGGCGCTCCCCGGCAACGCGATGGACGACGCCATGATGCGTGTCATCACCAGGGTTGAGCAGACCTTTAGCACATGGCGCTTGAGCGCCGCGGATAAAGATAGGCATGTCAGCACCGACAGGCTGCAGCTCGCCGCACAACATGATCGATGGCGTGTCGTAGAGCAAGCTAGGCGCATCCGCGCCGATAAGTTGTGGCTCATCGCATGACGAGAAAGTTGGAGTGCCGCAGAGCGAGAGGAGCAGCGCGCCGCACAGCAAGAGCGGATCCATCGGCGCTTGCCTGCCGTCGACACGGCGTCGCAGCTGGGTACACGTCCCGTTAGTACCCCCATTCCTCGCCAGGAGTGGACAGAGGCCCTCAGCGCCATACTTGCACTAGAGGCCGGCCGCGCAGTACTTGCGCCGGACGCCCGCCGCACCGTTAGCATGGGTGCCGCAGTTCGCCTTGTCCGCGGCCCGCTGGATGCCAATGCGTTGGTCCGTAGGCTCGACCGCCTCCTTGGCCCAGGTGTCCACCTGGGCGCAGTAGAGGAACATGGCCGTCGCATCCTCGAGCTGGTGATCTCCGATGAAATAGCCAACTTGGAGCTCGATATTGCACTTCAAATGTACCACGAGCGTGTCGACCGCTTGGACGAACGCCTGCACGAGTTCAGGCAGAGCCAAGAGCTACCGTAAGCAAGGGTTGCTGGTCATGGTCTCATGGACATGTTTTATTTTGTTTAGTTGTTTCAATGTGGACAGCTATGTATTCATAGCCATCATAGTATTGCTCTGTTTATTCCTCTGTTTCAATGTGTGTACTCTGTTTTCCGTTCTTATATGTTCTGTTTCAATGTGTATATATACGCTTTCCATTCTGTATATGTGGATGATAACAGCTAGATTCAAATTAGTATACAAAAATAGATAAGAAATGGAATTCAAAATATATATATATATATATTAATTGTTCATTAGTTCATGACAAAATATATATATATATATATATAATATCATCACATATACGTGATGATACTTAACTACTAGGTATAATGCATAAAATTGAAAACAAACAATACTAAAACTAATAATCCCTCATGAGCCAGCATTCCGGCAGCCCCTCGCCAGCAGCTCCCTAGTGCGCAGCGTCTTCCCAGTGCAGAGGCAGTACTCCGCCTCCTCTGCCTCGCAGCGCTTGACGTACCGATCTTCCTCTTGTTGGCGGACGCGTGCGAACGATCTTGCCATTTTGTTGGGCGCCCACCGGAGCTCCTCGTCAGTGGCATGCGGAGCTTATCGGCTCACCTCCACGCAGCGACGAGGTGCCCAACGCCTATGACCTTCCTCGCGAAGTACCCATCTTCGTACACCTCCTCGGCACGATGACGCGCCCGCCCCCAAAGATCAGTCGCCTCTTTTTTCCAAGCGGCATCACGGGCTTCACAAGCCACCTGGTACCTGGCTTCCTCCTTTGTCATCTCCGTCTTGAACGCCACTTGCTTGGTTTTCTCAGCCGGCGGCAGTGACTTCCACAGACAAAGATTGTACTGGCCTCAAAATCATTCCAAAGTTGGAGGGTCTGGCGCAAGCTCGTCAGGCAGCGCATAGGGGTCCTCGTCGCTGCTATTCGAGCGAGCGTCCTCAGGGGGCGGCGACTCCTCGTCGACGCGTGGGCAGACCGGCGGCGCCATGGCAGAGATTTGTCTGTGAGAGAGAGGGCGAGTGAGGGGAGGATGTAGATGAGAATGCAGGCGATACGACGTGAGCAAGCGAGTATTTGTTGGCGGCCGGAATCTAGATCGACGGGGACAGTACACACGCTGATCGCTGGAATTTACGAGTACTGTAGTTTGAATTACACATGATTCCTGCAGCAAAATCCGTGTGTGAACATAATAGCTGACTGTTTCCAATACAGAACCGTGTCTAATTAATGATCCCCGCCACTCACCTACCAAACCTCGAGCCGCGAGATAGAGTGCCAATTGTGTGGGGCCGGTTGTCTTGCCAGATCTTTACATTTTCTTTTTTGAACACCAGATATTTACATTGTCTCATGGTTTTCTAACTCGCACACAAGTACACAAAAATATGATTTTTCAAACCGTTATGGTTAGGCGTTGCATGTACATGTAGTTCAAATTTGAATTACAGTCATTAAATGGTTAGAAAATCACTTTAATGTTTTTAAAAGGTCAAATTACCCCTGAAATTTTCCAAATTTTCACATGACCGTTGTATTAGTGCACGTTAAACGTAGAAAAAAATTAAAGGCCGTAAGAGGAAGCTATCTCCTGTTCGTCATCAAACATGCATTGTTCCCTCTTGGAACCACGAACCTTCTAGTGAGTTGCTCCGGTTTGTGAGGGGTGTGTGTCCAAACTTTCGTCAAATAGGTCAATTTTTTTACCACATCATCTTGGTGGCATGACATTAAATCAAGCAAGATTTCATGTTTTTCTGATCATTTTTTAATTTTTTGAAATTAAAATGCCATGGCACTCCATGCATGTGCACATGCCTTGAGATCAATATGTTTGAAAATTCCATCTAATTTACTGCACATGGAATTAACTCGCACACAAGTACACAAAAATATGATTTTTCAAACCATTTTGGTTAGGCGTTGCATGTACATGTAGTTAAAATTTGAATTACGGTCATTAAATGGTTAAAAAATCACTTAAATGTCTTTAAAAGGTCAAATGACCCCTAAAATTTTCTAAATTTTCACATGACAGTTGTATTAGTGCACGTTAAACGTAGAAAAAAATTGAAAGCCGTAAGAGGAAGCTATCTCCCGTTCGTCATCAAGCATGCATTGTTCCCTCTCGAAACCACGAACCTTCTAGTGAGTTGCTCCGGTTTGTGAGGGGTGTGTGTCCAAACTTTCATCAAACAGGCTAATTTTTTTACCACATCATCTTGGTGGCATGACATTAAATCAAGCAAGGTTTCATGTTTTTCTGATCATTTTTTATTTTTTTTGGAATTAAAATGCCATGGCACTCCATGCATGTTCCCATGCCTTGAGACCAATATGTTTGAAAATTCCTTCTAATTTACTGCACATGGAATTAACTCAAACACAAGTACACAAAAATATGATTTTTCAAACCGTTTTGGTTAGGTGTTGCATGTAGATGTAGTTCAAATTTGAATTACGGTCATTAAATGGTTAGAGAATCACTTAAATGTCTTTAAAAGGTCAAATGACCCCTAGAATTTTCAAAATTTTCACATGACAGTTGTATTAGTGCACGTTAAACGTAGAAATAAAATTGAAGGCCGTAAGAGGAAGCTATCTCCCGTTCGTCATCAAACATGCATTGTTCCCTCTTGGAACCACGAACCCTCTAGTGAGTTGCTCCGGTTTGTGAGGGGTGTGTGTTCAAACTTTCGTCAAACATGCCAATTTTTTTACCAAATCATCTTGGTGGTATGACATTAAATCAAGCAAGGTTTCATGTTTTTCTGATCATTTTTTAATTTTTTGGAATTAAAATGCCATGACACTCCATGCATGTGCCCATGCCTTGAGACCAATATGTTTGAAAATTCCTTCTAATTTACTACACATGGAATTAACTCACAGACAAGTACACAAAAATATGATTTTTCAAACCATTTTGGTTAGGCGTTGCATGTAGATGCAGTTCAAATTTGAATTACGGTCATTAAATGGTTAGAAAATCACTTAAATGTCTTCAAAAGGTCAAATGACCCCAGAAATTTTCCAAATTTTCACATGACAGTTGTATTAGTGCACGTTAAACATAGAAAAAAATTGAAGGGCGTAAGAGGAAGCTATCTCCCGTTCGTCTTCAAACATGCATTGTTCCCTCACGGAACCACAAACCTTCTAGTGAGTTGCTCCGCTTTGTGAGGGGTGTGTCCAAACATTCATCAAACATGCCAATTTCTTTACCACATCTTCTTGGTGGCATGACATTACATCAACCAAGGTTTCATGTTTTTCTGATCATTTTTAATTTTTTGGAATTAAAATGCCATGGCACTCCATGCATACGTATGCATGTGCCCATGCCTTGAGACCAATATGTTTGAAAATTCCTTCTAATTTACTGCACATGGAATTAACTCACACACTAGTACACAGATATGATTTTTCAAACCATTTTGGTTAGGCGTTGCATGTAGATGTAGTTCAAATTTGAATTACGGTCATTAAATGGCTAGAAAACAACTTCTATGTCTTTAAAAGGTCAAATGACCCCTAGAATTTTCCAAAATTTCACATTACAGCTGTAGTAGTGCATGTTAGACATAGAAAAAAATTGAAGGCCATAAGAGAAAGCTATCTCCCGTTCGTCATCAAACATGCATTGTTTCCTCTCGGAACCACGAGGCTTCTAGTGATTTGCTCCGGTTTGTGAGGGGTGTGTGTCCAAACATTCATCAAACATGCCAATTTATTTACCACATCATCTTGGTGGCATGACATTACATCAACCAAGGTTTCATGTGTTTCTGATTTTTTTTTAAATTTTTGGAATTAAAATGCCATGTCACTCCATGCATACGTAGGCATGTGTCCATGTCGTGAGACAAATATGTTTGAAAATTCCTTCTAATTTACTGCTCATGGAATTAACTCGCACACAAGTACACAAATATGATTTTTCAAACCGCTTTGGTTAGGCGTTGCATGTAGATGTAGTTCATATTTGAATTACGGTCATTAAATGGCTAGAAAATCACTTAAATGTCTTTAAAAGGTCAAATGACCCTAGAATTTTTTTAAATTTCACACTACAGTTGTAGTAGTGCACGTTAGACGTAGAAATTGTTTTAAGACCGTAAGAGGAAGCTATCTCCCGTTCGTTATCAAACATGCATTGTTCCCACCCGGAACCACGAGCCTTCTAGTGAGTTGCTCCGGTTTGTGAGGGGTGTGTGTCCAAACTTTCGTCAAACATGCCAATTTTTTTACCACATCATCTTGGTGGCATGACATTACATCAACCAAGGTTTCATGTGTTTCTGATTTTTTTTACTTTTTGGAATTAAAATGCCATGTCACTCCATGCTTAATTGTGTCATAGCCGTTAGACCAATATGTTTGAAAATTCCTTCCCATTTACTGCACATGGAATTAAATCGCACACAAGTACACAAAATATGAGTTTTCAAACCGTTAAGGTTAGCTGTTGCATGTACATGTACTTTAAATTTTAATTACGGTCATTACATGGCTAGAAAATCACTTAAATGTCTTAAAAGGTCAAATGACCCCTGAAATTTCATATGAGAGTTGTATTAGTACTACAAAATTTCTCGTTCATTTAAAACACCATCCATTGCCACTTTCATAGCTAATAAAAATATCTACGTACAACATCACACACAGTTGTTTTCTAGGAACCGTTTGTAATGAAAATATCTAGGTCTATTTAAGTCTCCCTCCTTAAGCTTCGCCGGCTCGTCTGCTCCAGTGCCGGCAACCACCAAATCCACGAATCCCAATCCTCATTCCCGCACCCCGTTCTTGCAAAGATGACGCCATGGAAATGCTTCATGAAGGCCCGTACGATGGTCGCGTCCCCCCGAGCGCCGTCGCCTGCGCCGAGAGCGCAGCCGCCTATGCCAAGAGTGCCACCGCACCCGAATTGAGCACGATCGCTTCCGCCGAGAGGGCGTCTATGACAGCCGACAGGGCAGCTGTAGCAGCCGAGACGGCTCCAGCTGCTGCTGCGACGGCGGCTGCAAACGTCGAGAGCGCTCGAGATGCCGTCCGTCCTGCCGATGTCACCCTGGCCTGGGTCGAGGCCATCCACACCAAGATCGAGGATGCACACGCCAAGATATTCCAGGCCACCTCGAACTCCAGCATGCAACCCACGTCTAAAAAGGCGGCGGTGGCCATGGAGCACCTGCTTCCTCATGAGGTCGCCGAGCGGGAGCTGGAGATGCAGGAGGCGGCGGAGATCGAGGAGCGTAGGGAGGAGGAGTTGCACGTGGCCGAGGTCGAGGTAGAGAAGAGTCTGCCCGTCGAGGAATCGGCAGTGGAGTACCAACACGAGCTCTGGCGCAGCCACTACTACGAGTACTACAACCTTGAGGGTGGCGCCGAGGACGAGGACGAGGACACGGTCGACTTCAGCAGGGGGGACGCGGAGTCCACCAACGGCGGCATGTTGCCAGGACAAGTCATCACGTCTCATCTCACACCGGCGATGCATAGGCCAGCGCGGCGACGGATTTGTTAAAATTATGCGTACTTAGGCTTTGTTTTTAATGCTGGTCTTTTGTTAGAGCAATGTTTAGGTCAACCGACTCTGTTTAATTACTAAAATTGCCTGATTCAGTAATTGTGGTCTGTCTGATGTACGCTCTTTTGTGTGCCCAAATTAGCAAGCGATGTTAAATTATGCAATGACGTACCTGGGGAAATTTCCATCAAAATTTGAATTATCAAACTCATCCCATGCACGTAAGGCAGAAGAGTCGTTTGCGATGCACACAATTATTCAAAGTGAATGGTCCGATGGCACCGCACGCAAAGTTTCCCTCCACATTTCCAAAAGTTTGGCCTACTGCCAAAATATCTACCCCGCCCCTTCCCCCCTTCCCCACCACATTTTCTCCCCGGCCACAAGTCACATTTCCCATGTTTCCTCCTTCCTTCCTTCCTTCCTAAGCTATAGCCGCTTCCACGCTCTCACCGTCCCACATCCTACCACCGAGGTCGCCATGGTCTTCTTCAAAGACCTCTCCAGCGGTTCCTCCTCTGGCGACGACCCCTTCACCACCCGGGCATGCCTCTCTTCTCTCTCTCGAGCTATGACTTGGAATGAAGGATTTTTACCCAGCGGTCGATTTGAGTCATTTCTTCCTCTTGTAGCTCCCTAGGACCATCAGTGGCAATGAATGGAGCGGGGTGGCTGAAGATCTATCTGTTCGTTGTCGCCATCAATCTCCATGCGTGAAGCTAGTTGCGTTTGAATCTATGGACAGTGGGAGGAAGTTTCTGGCATGTGCAGAGAAGGTTAGACCCTCTTTCGTTGTTACAAATCATTTGTTAGATGTGCTTCAGACACTGTCACGGTCCCAACCCATTCATATCACACCTTCAACCAAACGCATCCTAAGACGGTGTCACAGTTTGTACCTAGTATCTTAAATTGTTGCCATCTCATCAGCGGTGCCATTAGAAAATTATTTGGCACCGCTTCAGCAGTTTGTGAAGCCAACTTTGGTCCACACATCCGAGCAGCCAAGCAGTAAAATACTAAATCTTTATGGCACAGAGGAACTGGGCATCGGAGCAACTACGTGCTCCGGAGTCCGGGTCCCTGATTTTTTTTCCGCTACATCGGCTCGCCAATGCAGGGCACCAGTGTGAGATGTAGCAACAGTTGTCTTTACCCCAGTTTTGGCATACATAGTCTACGGCCTTAGTGCTATTAGTTATATGTTACTAAATTTGTGCATGTACACACCTGTTAGTATCAATTTGTTGTCTTCCAAACACTATTTCTATGCTGTTGCAGTTATATTAACCTTCCTCATAAAATGTTCAATTTGTTATTTATTGTACATGAGTAAGAACTTGTAGCATCGTTGTAGTTAATTATAGCTTCCGATGTTCCAGAATTTGGTTGTTGTCTTAGTAGCAATTAATTCATTTGCACATTGATCTTTTTGAGAAGATATGTCATAATTAACATGTTTCTTCAGTTTTCAAAATAAGCGTTGGTGATTTTCTATGTTGCTATAAACCCATTTCCCCTATAATTGTTACTGATCTAGTTTTAAATATTATAGGATGAACGGAAGTGTTCTTACTTGGAGTGGGTTGATCAAGAGTGGCCACAGTCTTTGAAGACGTGCCTAGCAAAGCTCCGGAGCATGTATGAGGAAGAGAACAGACGTAGGCTTAGAGAAACTGTTGTCAACGCTAAAGAATATTTGAAGATGCGGGATAAAAAGTTGAAGGTGGAGAATGAGCTCAGATTTTTTTAAATTAGACTTTGCTAAGATGGTGTTGGCGAAGGAGGAGGCACTTTCCTAGTTGGCCCATGCAAAACAGGTTCTTACTGAAATGAAAGCAGATGTGGATAAGACGAGCCTGGATGATCTCAATCAGGGAAATGAATATATTGTTCTTATGAAGTTGAACTAGCTATATGTTGTACTGTGATGTTTTCATGTAGCTACCGTACTGTGATGTTATAATATATTTATGTGCCTGATATGAAATTGGCAAACAACTGTTCGATATGAAATGTGAATTTGCGTAATACTGGAATTATTAATAACTAATAAACCTGCTAAATGTGTCATGGACCTTTGCAAACGGTTCTAGCAGTAAAAGCTTTTGCGATGGATAGCGCAATGCCACACGGTTTTCTTCATCAAATCATGTGTGATATAGTTGATAAAAGCAAACAGTTAACCAAGGCAGACCGTGTGTGACAGTTACACCTTTCACACACGAGCCTACACATAAAACTGTGTGGGATATACGTACGAACGGAAACGTTTTCCCTGGATTGACTGTGTGGGATGTATATAAGAACGGAAACGTATTCCTTGGATTGACCGTGTGTGATGTACATACCTACAGAAATGATTTTCTGGGATTCACCGTGTGGGATGTACATACCTACGAATTTCTTTTCTCGGATTACCGTATGGGATGTACATACCTACAGAAATGATTGGGTTTCGATGCCTCGCCCGATCGCACACGGCCCCAGCCTGTGTCCCAGGAGGGCCTATCCCCAACGATTTATGGGTCGTGTGGGAAGGACCCCCCTATCACCCACACTCACTTGGTGACGGTTCCAAATGTCATCGCAAGGGGTTAAAAACCGTTTGTATAGCACCGACGCGCACCAGTGATTAGAGATGGCACATACAAATTTGCTTAGAACGGCAAAAGAATACCACATATAGGTACGTATGGTGGACTCATATGGGAAAACTGGTTTAAATGATTTTGGATGAACAAGTAGTGATCATACTTAGTGCAAAATGAAGGCTAGCAAAAGATTGAGAAGCGACCAACCAAGAAATGAAAAATATCATAAGCCAGCATTAAGCATAATTAACACTGAATAATGCACCACTAGTAGGATGTAATTTCATTGCATAACTATTGAATTTCGTGCTTGCATAGGGAATCACAAACCTTAACACCAATATTCTTACTAAAGCATAATTACTCATCAACATGACTCACATATCACATCATCATATATCAAAACTATTACAAGGAATCAAGTTTATTTTGTTCCAGTGATCTTCATGTAAGTTTTTATTATATCCTTCTTGGTTATCTATTACTTTGGAACTATTTTTATGTGTTGCTCTTGATAATCTCAAATGAGTATAAGTTAATATCATGAGAATAATATTTCTTTCTCTCAAATTAATCTAAGTGAAGCAAGAGAGAATTTCTTAAAAAAATTAGTAACTCTCAAATAAATCTAAGTGAAGCATGAGAGCATTTCTAACAAGTCATGGCATAATTTTGGATCTCTCAAATAGGTGTGTCCAGAAAGGATTCAAGACTTAAAACAAAAAAGCAAAACAAGCAAAGACTCATATCATACAAGACGCTCCAAGCAAAACTCATACTATGTGACAAATAAAAATATAGTTCTGAGTAAAATACTGATGGTCGTTAGAAGAAAGAGGGGATGCCACCCGGGCATCCCCAAGCTTAGTTGCTTGCTTCTCTTTGGATAATAGCTTGGGATGCCATGGGCATCCCCAAGATTAGGATCTTCTTACTCCTTATTCCTT
Source organism: Triticum urartu (assembly GCF_056163025.1). Lineage (NCBI taxonomy): Eukaryota > Viridiplantae > Streptophyta > Magnoliopsida > Poales > Poaceae > Triticum > Triticum urartu. The sequence goes on from NC_141876.1 coordinate 153,508,175, forward strand.
CATCCATCGTAACATCACCCAAGACTTGAAAACTTCAATCACACAAAACTCAACTAAACCTTCGTGAGATCTATTAGTATAAGAAAACCAATCACTACTATAAGTACTATTGCAAACCCATTCATATTTTATTCTTTCATTATATCTACTGTATTCCAACTTTTCTATGGCAAAAACTCTTTAAAGAAAACCATAGAATCATCAAAACAAGCACACAACGCATAGAAAACAGAATCTGTCAAAAACAGAATAGTCTGTAGCAATCTGGATATTTCGAATACTTATGTAACTCTAGAAATTCTGACAAATTAAGACCACATTAATAATTTTTAAATTAATCTTCTGAAAAAAGAATTGATATTTTATCATGCTTCTGTAAAAAATGAGAATTACTTTCATGGGCGCAAAAGTTTCTATTTTTCAGCAAGATCAAATTAACTATCACCCAACATGATCCTAAAGGCTTTGCTTGGAACAAAAACTAATTAAAACACAAAAAACACAATCATAACACTAGCATAATTATGCAAACACTCAAGAATAGGAAGCAAAAGACAAAAAAATATTCATCGGGTTGCTCCCAACAAGTGCTATCGTTTTACGCCCCTAGCTAGGCATAAAGCAAGGATCTAAGTATTGTCATCTTTGTTTCTAGATCCATAAGATGCCCTCATGATTGATTCATATGGTGGCCTAATTCTTATTCCAGGGAAGTGTTCCATACCCTTCCTTTGTGGAAATTGAAATTTAATATTGCCTTCTTTCATATCAATCATGACACCAATAGTGCGTAAAAATGGTCTACCAAGAATAATTGGACTAGACGGATTGCAATCAATATCAAGAAAAATAAAATCTATGGGCACATAATTCCTATTTGAAACAATAAGAACATCATTAATTCTTCCCATAGGCTTTTTGATAGTAGAATCCACCAAGTGCAAATTTAAAGAACATCATTCGATATCGGTAAGACCAAGCACATCACATAAAGATTTCAGAATTGTAGGTACACTAGCACCCAAGTCACATAAAGCAAAACACTCATAATTTTTAATCTTGACTTTGATAGTAGGTTCCCACTCATCATGTAATTTTCTAGGAATTGAAACTTCTAATTCCAAATTTTCTTCCAACGCTTTCATCAAAGCATCAACAATATGTTTAGTAAAAGCTTTATTTTGTTCATAAGTATGGGGTGAATTTATCATGGATTGCAACAAAGAAATACAATCAATCAAACACCAACTATCATAATTAAAGTCTTTGTAATCCAAAAGAGTGGGCACATCACTAGCTAAAGTTTTGACCTCTTCAAACCCACTTTTATCAATTTTCTCAACAAGATTTTCACCCTCCAAATTATCGGGACGCCTTCTAGCTAAAGTTGATTCTTCTCCAGACCCTTTTTCATGAATCTTAATTTTACTAAAAAAGGAATCAATAGAAGAAAAACCAATCATCTTAAGATCTTCATCATTTTTATGAAAGCAATCACCAGAAAACGCTTTTTCTAAAAATTCTCTTCTAGCTCTAAGCATAGTGGTTCTTTTCTTACTTTCATCCATAGAAACATAAAGAGCTTTAATTGATTCCTCAACCTTAGGCACAAAATTTTCATCTTGAGATTTTCCACATCATGAGAAATTCTATCAACACTTCTAGACAAATCATCAATCTTATTCAACTTTTCTTCCATTGTAGCATTGAAAACTTTTTGAGTGTTGATAAATTCTTTAATATTATTCTCAAGATCAGAGGTGTTCCTGTTATTATTATAAGAAGAACTACCATAGGAATTATCATAATTATTAGAGGAATTACTAGGAAAAGGCCTAGGATTGAAATTACCTCTATAAGCATTGTTATTGAAATTGTTTCGAGAGATAACATTCACATCTATGGCATCACTATTTTTCTCAATCAAAGTAGACAAATGCACATCATTAAAACCAATAGGAGCATTTTTATTAGCAACCAATTTCATAAGAGCATCAACTTTTTAACTCAAATAAGAAATTTCTTCAACCAAATTAACTTTTTTACTAGTAGGAGCTCTTTCCGTATGCCATTGTGAATAGTTTGCCATGATATTATCAAGCAATTTAGTGGATTCACCCAAAGTAATTTCCATAAAAGTACCACCCGCGGCGGAATCTAAAAGATTACGAGAAACAAAATTCAACCCCGCATAAAAAAATTGTATGATCATCCAAATATTTAACCCATGAGTTGGGCAATTCCTTAGCATCAATTTCATCCTTTCCCAAGATTGTGCATCATGCTCATGTTCAACTTGTTTGAAATTCATTATCTGGGTTATAAGGAAAATAATTTTCATGGGCGGAAAAAACTTAGTAATAAAAGCATCCTTGCACTTATCCCAAGAATCGATACTATTGCAAGGCAAAGAAGAAAACCAAACTGTCGCACGATCTCGCAAAGAAAACGGAAATAATTTCAACTTCACAACATCATTGTCCACATCATTTTTCTTTTGAATATTGCATAATTCCACGAATGTGTTAAGATGGGACGCGACATCCATATTAGGAGTACCGGAAAATTGATCTTTCATAACAAGATTCGGCAAAGCGGTATTAATATCACAAGACTCCGCATTAGTGGCGGGAGGAGCAATTGGATGTTGGGGAACAGAGTAATTTAAAAAAAAATCCTACGCACATGAAAGATCCATCTAGGTGATGCATAGCAACGAGAGGGAATAGTGTTGTCCACGTACCCTCATAGACCGTAAGCGGAAGCGTTATGACAACGCGGTTGATGTAGTCGTACGTCTTCACGATCCGACTGATCTTAGCACCGAAGGTGTGGCACCTCCACGATCTGCGCATGTTCAGCTCGGTGACGTCCCACGAACTCTAGATCCAGCTGAGGTCGAGGGAGAGTTTCGTCAGCACGACGGCGTGATGACAGTGATGATGAAGTTACCGACGCAGGGCTTCGCCTAAGCTCTACAACGATATGACCGAGGTGGAAATCTGTGGAGGGGGGCACCGCACACGGCTAAACAATCAACTTGTGTGTCTGTGGGGTGCCCCCTCCCCCGTATATAAAGGAGTGGAGGAGGGGGAGGGTCAGCCCTCTCATGGAGTGCCCAAGGGGGGAGTCCTACTCCCGGTGGGAGTAGGATTCCCCCTTCCCTAGTTGGAGTAGGAGAGAAAGGAAGGGGGAGATAGAGGGAAGGAAAGGGGGGCCGCCCCCACCCAATTCGGATTGGGCTTGGGGGGCACGCCCGCCACCTTGGTCGCCTCCTCCTCTCTCCCACTAAGGCCCAATAAGGCCCATACACTCCCCGTGGGGTTCTGGTAACTCCCCGGTACTCCGGTAAATGCGCGACCACACCCGGAACCATTCCGGTGTCCAAACATAGCTTTCCAATATATCGATCTTTATGTATCGACCATTTCGAGACTCCTCGTCATGTCCGTGATCATATCCAGGACTCCGAACTACCTTCGGTACATCAAAGCACATAAACTCATAATACTGATCGTCACCGAACGTTAAACGTGCGGACCCTATGAGTTCGAGAACTATGTAGACATGACCGAGACTCACTTCCGATCAATAACCAATAGCGGAACCTGGATGCTCATATTGGTTCCTACATATTCTACGAAGATCTTTATCGGTCAAATCTCATAACAACATACGTTGTCCCTTTGTCATCAGTATGTTACTTGCCCAAGATTTGATCGTCGGTATCTCAATACCTAGTTCAATCTCGTTATCGGCAAGTCTCTTTACTCGTTCCATAATGCATCATCCCGCAACTAACTCATTAGTCACATTGCTTGCAAGGCTTGTAGTGATGTGCATTACCGTGAGGGCCCAGAGATACCTCTCCGACAATCGGAGTGACAAATCCTAATCTCGATCTATGCCAACTCAACAAACACCATCGGAGACACCTGTAGAGCATCTTTATAGCCACCCAGTTACGTTGTGACGTTTGATAGCACACTAAGTGTTCCTCCGGTATTCGGAAGTTGCATAATCTCATAGTCATAGGAACATGTATAAGTTATAAAGAAAGCAATAGCAACAAACTAAATGATCATGGTGCTAAGCTAATGGATGGGTCAAGTCAATTAGATCATTCTGTAATGATGTGATCCCGTTCATCAAATGACAACTCTTGTCCATGGCTAGGAAACTTAACCATCTTTGATTAACGAGCTAGTCAAGTAGAGGCATATTAGTGACACTCTGTTTGTCTATATATTCACACATGTATCAAGTTCCCGGTTAATACAATTCTAGCATGAATAATAAACATTTATCATGATATAAGGAAATATAAACACTAACTTTATTATTGCCTCTAGGGCATATTTCCTTCAGTCTTCCACTTGCACTAGAGTCAATAATCTAGATTACACAGTAATGATTCTAACACCCATGGAGTCTTGGTGCTGATCATGTTTTGCTCGTGAGAGAGGCTTAGTCAATGGGTCTGCAACATTTAGATCTGTATGTATTTTGCAAATCTCTATGTCTTCCTCCTTGACTTGGTCGTGGATGGAATTGAAGCGTCTCTTGATGTGCTTAGTTCTCTTGTGAAATCTGGATTCCTTTGCCAAGGCAATTGCACCAGTATTGTCACAAAAGATTTTTCATTGGACCCGATGCACTAGGTATGACACCTAGATCGGATATGAACTCCTTCATCCAGACTCCTTCATTTGTTGCTTCCGAAGCAGCTATGTACTCCGCTTCACACGTAGATCCCGCCATGACGCTCTGCTTGGAACTGCACCAACTGACAGCTCCACCATTCAATAAAAATACGTATCCGGTTTGTGACTTAGAGTCATCCGGATCAGTGTCAAAGCTTGCATCGACGTAACCGTTTACGACGAGCTCTTTGTCACCTCCATTAACGAGAAACATATCCTTAGTCCTTTTCAAGTATTTCAGGATGTTCTTGACCGCTGTCTAGTGATTCACTCCTAGATTACTTTGGTACCTCCCTGCTAAACTAATAGCAAGGCACACATCAGGTCTGGTACACAGCATTGCATACATGATAGAACCTATGGCTGAAGCATAGGAAATGACTTTCATTTTCTCTCTATCTTCTGCAGTGGTCGGGCATCGAGTCTGACTCAACTTCACACCTTGTAACACAGGCAAGAACCCTTTCTTTGCTTGATCCATTTTGAACTTCTTCAAAACTTTATCAAGGTATGTGCTTTGTGAAAGTCCAATTAAGCGTCTTGATCTATCTCTATAGATCTTGATGCCCAATATATAAGCAGCTTTACAGAGGTATTTCATTGAAAAATTCTTATTCAAGTATCCTTTTATGCTATTCAGAAATTCAGTATCATTTCCGATCAACAATATGTCATCTACATATAATATCAGAAATGCTACAGAGCTCCCACTCACTTTCTTGTAAATACGAGCTTCTCCAAAAGTCTGTATAAAACCATATGCTTTGATCACACTATCAAAGCGTATATTCTAACTCCGAGAGGCTTGCACCAGTCCATAAATGGATCGCTGGAGCTTGCACACTTTGTTAGCACCTTTTGGATCGACAAAACCTTCTGGTTGCATCATATACAACTCTTCTTTAAGATATCCATTAAGGAATGCAGTTTTGACATCCATTTGCCAAATTTCATAATCATAAAATGCGGCAATTGCTAACATGATTCAGACGGACTTAAGCATCGCTACGGGTGAGAAGGTCTCATCGTAGTCAACTGCTTGAACTTGTCGAAAACCTTTTGCAAAAAGTCAAGCTTTGTAGACAGTAACATTACCATCAGCGTCAGTCTTCTTCTTGAAGATCCATTTATTCTCTATGGCTTGCCGATCATCAAGCAAGTCAACCAAAGTCCACACTTTGTTCTCATACATGGATCCCATCTCACATTTCATGGCCTCAAGCCATTTCGCGGAATCTGGGCTCATCATCGCTTCCTCATAGTTTGTAGGTTCGTCATGGTTAAGTAAAATGACCTCCAGAATAGGATTACCGTACCACTCTGGTGTGGATCTTACTCTGGTTGACCTACGAGGTTCAGTAGTAACTTGATCAGAAGTTACATGATCATCATCATTAGCTTCCTCACTTACTGGTGTATTAATCACTGGAACTGATTTCTGTGATGAACTACTTTCCAATAAGGGAGCAGGTACAGTTACCTCATCAAGTTCTACTTTCCTCCCACTCACTTCTTTCAAGAGAAACTCTTTCTCTAGAAAGGATCCATTCTTAGCAACAAATATTTTGCCTTCGGATCTGTGATAAAAGGTGTACCCAACAGTCTCCTTTGGGCATCCTATGAAGACACATTTCTCCGATTTGGGTTCGAGCTTATCAGGTTGAAGCTTTTTCACATAAGCATCGCAGCCCCAAACTTAAAGAAATGACAACTTCGGTTTCTTGCCAAAGCACAGTTCATAAGGTGTCGTCTCAATGGATTTCGATGGTGCCCTATTTAATGTGAATGCAGCCGTCTCTAAAGCATAACCCCAAAATGATAGCGGTAAATTAGTAAGAGACATCATAGATCGCACCATATCTAATAAAGTGCGGTTACAACGTTCGGACACACCATTACGCTGTGGTGTTCCAGGTGGCGTGAGTGGCGAAACTATTCCGCATTGTTTCTGTTGGGGAACGCGGTAATTTAAAAAAATTCCTACGCACACGCAAGATCCATCTAGGTGATGCATAGCAACGAGAGGGGAAGAGTGTTGTCCACGTACCCTCGTAGACCGTAAGAGGAAGCGTTATGACAACGTGGTTGATGTAGTCGTGCGCCTTCATGATCCGACCGATCCTAGCACCGAAAGTACGGCACCTCCACGATTTGCACATGTTCAGCTCGGTAACGTCCCACGAACTCTAGATCCAGCTGAGTGTCGGGGGAGAGCTTCGTCAGCACGACGGCGTGATGATGGTGATGATGAAGTTACCGACGCAGGGCTTCGCCTAAGCACTACAACGATATGATTGAGGTGGAAATCTGTGGAGGGGGGCACCGCACACGGCTAAACAATCAACTTGTGTGTTCTAAGGTGCCCCCTGCCCCCCTATATAAAGGAGCAAGGGGAGGGGGCCGGCGGCCTCATAGGGTGCGCCCCAAGGGGGGAATCCTACTCCTACTAGGAGTAGGTTCCCCGTTTCCTAGTCCAACTAGGAGGGGAAGGAAAGAGGAGGAGGGGAGCAGGAAAGACGGGGTCGGCCCCCAAGCCCTAAACCAATTCAGTTTGGGCCTAGGGGAGGCGCGCCCCATAGATCCCTTGCTGCCCTCTATTTCCACTAAGGCCCATGAAGGCCCATTGACCCCCCGGGGGGTTCCGGTAACTCCCCAGTACTCTGGTATTTATCCGGTGACCCCCAGAACCTTTCCGGTGTCCGAATATAACCTTCCAATATATCAATCTTTATGTCTCGACCATTTCGAGACTCCTCGTCATGTCCGTGATCATATCCGGGACTCTGAACTACCTTCGGTTCATCAAAAAACATAAACTCATAATACCGATCGTCATCGAACGTTAAGCGTGCGGACCCTACGGGTTCGAGAACTACGTAGACATGACCGAGACTCACTTCAGGTCAATAACCAATAGCGGAACCTGGATGCTCATATTGGTTCCTACATATTCTACGAAGATCTTTTCGGTCAAACCGCATAACAACATATGTTGTTCCCTTTGTCATCGGTACGTTACTTGCCCGAGATTCGATCGTCGGTATCTCAATACCTAGTTCAATCTCTTTACCGGCAAGTCTCTTTAATCGTTCTGTAATGTAACATCCCGCAACAAACTCATTAGTCACATTGCTTGCGAGGCTTATAGTGATGTGCATTACCGAGAGGGCCCAGAGATACCTCTCCGACAATTGGAGTGAAAAATCCTAATCTCGATCTATGCCAACTCAACAAAAAACCATCGGAGACACCTGTAGAGCATCTTTATAATCGCCCAATTACGTTGTGATGTAGGATAGAACACTAAGTGTTCCTCCGGTATTCGGGAGTTGCATAATCTCATAGTCATAGGAACATGTATAAGTTATGGAGAAAGCAATAGCAATAAACTAAATGATCATAGTGCTAAGGTAACGGATGGGTCAATTCAATCACATAATTTTCTAATGATGTGATGCCATTCATCAAATGACAACTCATGTCTATGGCTAGGAAACTTAACCATCTTTGATTAACGAGCTAGTCAAGTAGAGGCATACTACTGACACTCTGTTTTGTCTATGTATTCACACATGTACTAAGTTTCTGGTTAATACAATTCTAGCATGAATAATAAACATTTATCATGATATAAGGAAATATAAATAACAACTTTATTATTGCCTCTAGGGAATATTTCCTTCAGTCTCCCACTTGCACTAGAGTCAATAATCTAGTTCACATCGTCATGTGATTTAACACCAATAGTTCACATCTTTATGTGATTAGTTCACATCTTCATGTGACTAATACCCCAAGGGTTTACTAGAGTCAATAATCTAGTTCACATCGCTATGTGTTTAACACCCAAAGAGTGACCATGTTTTGCTTGTTAGAGAAGTTTAGTCTACGGGTCTGCAACATTCAGATCCGTATGTATTTTGCAAATTTCTATGTCTACAATACTCTGCACGGAGCTACTCTAGCTAATTGCTCCCACTTTCAATATGTATCTAGATCGAGACTTAGAGTCATCTAGATTGGTGTCAAAAGCTTGCATCGACGTAACTCTTTACGACGAACTCTTTTATCACCTCCATAACCGTGAAATATTTCCTTAGTCCTCTAAGGATAATTTTGACCGTTGTCCAGTGATTTACTCCTAGATAACTATTGTACTCACTTGCCAAAATCATGCTAAGGTATACAATAGGTCTGGTACACAACATAGCATACTTTATAGAACCTATGACTGAGGCATAGGGAATGACTTTTCATTCTCTTTCTATTTTCTGCCGTGGACAGGTTTTTGAGTCTTTACTCAACTTCACACCTTGCAACACATGCAAGAACTCTTTCTTTGACTGATCCATTTCGAACTCCTTCAAAATTTTGTCAAGGTATGTACTCATTGAAAAAACTTATCAGACGCTATATCTATAGATCTTGATGCTCAATATGTAAGCAGCTTTACCGAGGTCTTTCTTTGAAAAACTCCTTTCAAACACTTCTTTATGCTTTCCAGAAAATTCTACATCATTTCCAATCAACAGTATGTCATTTACATATACTTATCAGAAAGGTTGTAATGCTCCCATTCACTTTCTTGTAAATACAGGCTTCACCACAAGTCTGTATAAAACTATATGCTTTGATCAACTTATCAAGGCATATATTCCAACTCCGAGATGCTTGCACCAGTCCATAGATGGATCGCTCGAGCTTGCACACTTTTGTTAGCATCTTTAGGATTGAAAAAACCTTTTGGTTGCATCATATACAACTCTTCTTTAATAAATCCATTAAGGAATGTAGTTTTGATATCCATTTGTCAGATCTCATAAAATGCGGCAACTGCTAACATGATTCGGACAGACTTTTAAGCATCGATACGAGTGAGAAAATCTCATCGTAGTCAACACCTTGGACTTGTTGAAAACCTTTTGCAACAATTCGAGCTTTGTAGATAGTAACACTACTATCAGCGTCCGTCTTCCTCTTGAAGATCCATATATTCTGAATGGCTCACCGATCATCGGGCAAGTCAATCAAAGTCCATACTTTGTTCTCATACATGGATCCCATCTCAGATTTCATGGCCTTAAGCCATTTCACGGAATCTGGGCTCATCATCGCTTCCTCATAGTTTGTAGGTTTGTCATGGTCAAGTAACTGACCTCTAGAACAAGATTACCGTACAACTCTGGTACGGATCTTACTCTGGTTGACCTACGATGTTCGGTAGTAACTTGATAAGAAGTTTCATGATCATCATCATTAACTTCCTCATTGATTAGTGTAGGCATCACTGGAATTGATTTTAGTGATGAGCTACTTTCCAATTTGAGAGAAGGTAAAATTACCTCCTCGGGTTCTACTTTCCCCCCACTCACTTCTTTCGAGAGAAACTCCTTCTCTAGAAAGGATCCACTTTTAGCAACAAAGATCTTGCCTTTGGATCTGTGATAGAAGGTGTACCCAACAGTTTCCTTTGAGTATTCTATGAAGACATATTTCTCCGATTTGGGTTTGAGCTTATCAGGTTGAAATTTTTTCACATAAGCATCACAACCCCAAACTTTAAGAAACGACAGCTTAGTGATACGTCCATTTTGCATCATGCTTTTATATCACTATTTATTGCATTATGGGTTGTTATTACACATTATGTCACAATACTTATGCCTATTCTCTCATATTTTACAAGGTTTACATGAAGAGGGGGAATGCCGGCAGTTGGAATTCTGGGCTGGAAAAGGAGCAAATATTAGAGACCTATTCTGCACATCTCCAAAAGTCCTGAAATTCCACGAGAATTATTTTTAGAATATATAAAAAATATTGGGCGAAAGAAGTACCAGAGGGGGCCCACCCACCGCCCACGAGGGTGGGGGCGCGCCCCCTGCCTCGTGGGCCCCCTAGTGGCCCTCTAATGCCCATCTTTGGCTATATGGAGTCTTTCGTCAAGGAAAAAAAATCATAAGCAAGCTTACGGGACGAAACTCCGCCGCCACGAGGTGGAACCTTGGCGGAACCAATCTAGGGCTCCAGAGGAGCTGTTCTGCCAGGGAAACTTCCCTCCGAGAGGGGGAAATCATCACAATCGTCATCACCAACGATCCTCTCGTTGGGAGGGGGTCAATCTCCATCAACATCTTCACCAGCACCATCTCATCTCAAACCCTAGTTCATCTCTTGTATCCAATCTTTGTATCCAAACCACAGATTCGTACCCGTGGGTTGCTAGTAGTGTTGATTACTACTTGTAGTTGATGCTAGTTGGTATACTTGGTGGAAGATCATATGTTCAGATCCATTATGCATATTAATTCCCTTCTGATTATGAACATGAATATGCTTTGTGAGTAGTTGCGTTTGTTCCTGAGGACATGGGAGAAGTCTTGCTATAAGTAATCATGTGAATTTGGTATTCGTTCGATATTTTGATGAGATGTATGTTGTCTTTCCTCTAGTGGTGTCATGTGAACGTCGACGACATGACACTTCACCATTATTTGGGCCTAGAGGAAGGCATTGGGAAGTAATGAGTAGATGATGGGTTGCTAGAGTGACATAAGCTTAAACCCTAGTTTATGCGTTGCTTCGTAAGGGGCTGATTTGGATCCATATGTTTCATGCTATGGTTAGGTTTACCTTAATGCTTTTGTTGTAGTTGCGGATGCTTGCAATAGGGGTTAATCATAAGTGGAATGCTTGTCCAAGTAAGGACAGTACCCAAGCACCGGTCCACACACATATCAAATTATCAAAGTACCGAATGCGAATCATATAAACATGATGAAAACTAGCTTGATGATAATTCCCATGTGTCCTCGGGAGCGCTTTCCTTTATATAAGAGTTTGTCCAGGCTTTTCCTTTGCTACAAAAAGGATTGGCATCTTGCTGCACCTTATTTACTTGCATTACTTGTTACTCGTTACAAATTACCTTGTCACAAAACTATCTGTTACCGATAATTTCAGTGCTTGTAGAGAATACCTTACTGAAAACTGCTTATCATTTCCTTCTGCTCCTCGTTGGGTTCGACACTCTTACTTATCGAAAAGGCTACGATAGATCCCCTACACTTGTGGGTCACTAAGACTCTTTTCTGGCACCATTGCCGGGGAGTGAAGCGCCTTTGGTAGGTGGAATTTGGTAAGGAAAAATTTATATAGTGTGCTAAAATTTACTGTCACTTGTTACTATGGAACATAATCCTTTGAGCGGCTTGTTCGGGGTATGTTCACCCCGACCAGTAGAGCAAAGAGTTTCTCCTCAACCTACTGAACCTACTGAAAATGTTTACATGGAAATTCCTTCGGGTATGATAGAGAAACTGCTATCTAATCCTTTCACAGGTGATGGAACATTACATCCCGATTTGCACCTAATCTACGTGGATGAAATTTGTGGATTATTTAAGCTTGCAGGTATGCCCGAGGATGTTATCAAGAAGAAGGTCTTCCATTTATCTTTGAATGGAGATGCATTGACATGGTTGAGGCTATGTATTGATATTGGATCATGGAACTACCAACGATTGAATTTGGAATTTCATCAGAAGTTTTATCCTATGCATCTTGTTCAACGTGATCATAATTTATATATATATATATATATATATATATATAAATTTTGGTCTCGCGAAGGAGAAAACATCGGTCAAGTTTGGGGGAGGCTTAAGTTAATGTTATATTCATGCCCCAATCATGAGCTCTCAAAAGAAATAATTATTCAAAAAATTATGCTCGACTTTCTCTCAGTAATCGCTCCATGCTCGATACTTCTTGTATTGGATCTTTTATGATGAAGACTATTGAATTCAAATGGATTTATTGGAAAGAATTAAATGCAACTTTGAAGATTTGGACCTCGACGAAGGTAAGGAGTCAGGTATAACACCTAAGTTTGATTGTTTTAAATCTTTTATGTATACCGATGCTTTTCGTGAATTTAGCACTAAACATGGACTTGACTCTGAGATAGTAGCTTCTTTTTGTGAAACCTTTGCTACTCATGTTTATCGCCCTAAGGATAAGTGGTTTAAATATAATCCTCCCATTGGAGTAAAAGTAGTTGCACCTATTAAAGTCGAAGAAAAGACTATCACTTATAATGATCCTGTTGTTCCTACTGCTTATATTGAGAAACCACCTTTCCCTATTAGAACAAAGGATCATGCTAAAGCTTCAACCGTGGTCAACAAGAGTAATATTAAGACACCTAAACCCCCTAAGCAGATTAAAGTTGAACCTAGTGTTGCTATGGATAAAGATCTCTTGGCCGATAATATTGATGGGCATGTTATTTACTTCTACAATGAATCTGCTAGAATTGCTAGACCTAATAATAAAAATAAACATAGACCTGTTGTAGCCATGCCCGTTATTTCTATTAAAATAGGAGATCGTTGCTATCATGGCTTATGTGATATGGGTGCTATTGCAAGTGCAATACCTCATTCCTTATACAAATAAATTATGCATGATATTGCACCTGCTGAGATATAAGAGATAGATGTTACAATTAAGCTTGCCAATAGAGATACTATTCCACCAGTTGGGATTGTTAGAGATGTTGAAGTCTTATGTGGGAAAGTTAAATATCCTACTGATTTTCTTGTTTTTGGTTCCCCACAAGATGACTTTTGTCCCATTATATTTGGTAGACCCTTCTTGAATACTGTTAATGCTAAGATAGACTGCAACAAGGATATTGTTTCTGTTGGTTTAGGGGATATGTCTCATGAGTTTAATTTTGCTAAATTCCGTAGACAACCCCATGATAAAGAATTGCCTAGTAAATATGAAATTATTGGTCTTGCTTCTACTGCCGTGCCTCCTACTAATCCTTTAGAACAATATTTGCTAGACCATGAAAATGATATGTTTATGAATGAAAGAAGGGAAATAGATGAAGTATTCTTTAAACAGGGACCTATTTTGAAACACAACTTTCCTGTTGAAATCCTAGGAGATCCCCCTCCACCTAAGGGTGATCCTGTGTCTGAGCTTAAACCTTTACCTGATACTCTCAAATATGCTTATCTTGATGAGAAAGAGATATATCATGTTATTATTAGTGCTAACCTTTCAGAGCATGAAGAAAAGAAATTGTTGAAAACTCTGAAGAAGCACCATGCTGCTATTGGATATACTCTTGATGATCTTAAGGGCATTAGTCCCACTTTATGTCAGCACAAAATAAAATTGGAGAAAGACGCTAAACCAGTTGTTGATTACCAACGACGGTTAAATCCTAAGATGAAAGAAGTGGTAAGAAAAGAAATACTAAAGCTTCTGGAGGCAGGTATAATTTATCCTGTTGCTGATAGTTAGTGGGTAAGTCCTGTTCATTGTGTCCCTAAGATGGGAGGTATTACTGTTGTTCCTAATGATAAAGATGAATTGATCCCACAAAGAATTGTTACAAGTTATAGAATGGTAATTGATTTCCGAAAATTAAATAAAGCTACTAAAAAGGAGCATTACCCTTTACCTTTTATTATCAAATGCTAGAAAGATTATCCAAGCATACACATTTTTGCTTTCTAGATGGTTATTCTGGTTTCTCTCAAATACTTGTGTCAAAAGAGGATCAAGAAAAGACAACTTTTACTTGCCCTTTCAGTACCTTTGCTTATAGACGTATGCCTTTTGGTTTATGTAATGCACCTGCTACCTTTCAAAGATGTATGACTGCTATATTCTCTGACTTTTATGAAAAGATTGTTGAGGTATTCATGGATGATTTCTCTGTTTATGGGACTTCTTTTGATGATTGCTTAAGCAACCTTGATCGAGTTTTGTAGAGATGTGAAGAAACTAATCTTGTCTTGAATTGGGAGAAGTGTCACTTTATGGTTAATGAAGGTATTGTCTTGGGGGATAAAATTTCTGAAAGAGGTATTGAAGTTGATAAATCTAAGGTTGATGCTATTGAAAAGATGCCGTGTCCAAAGGACATTAAAGGTATAAGAAGTTTCCTTGGTCATGCCGGTTTTATAGGAGGTTCATTAAGGACTTCTCTAAAATTTCTTGGCCTCTGACTAATCTCTTACAAAAAGATGTTCCTTTTGTCTTTGATGATGATTGTGTAGAAGCATTTGAAATACTTAAGAAAGCTTTGGTTTCTGCACCTATTGTTCAACCTTCTGATTGGAATTTACCCTTTGAAATTATGTGTGATGCTAGTGATTATGCTGTAGGGGCTGTCCTAGGACAAAGAGTTGATAAGAAATTAAATGACATTCAATATGCTAGTAAAACTCTAGACAGCACCCAAAGAAATTATGCTACTACTGAAAAAGAATTTTTAGCAGTTGTATTTGCTTGTGATAAGTCAGACCTTATATTGTTGATTCTAAAGTAATTGTTCACACTGATCATGCTGCTATTAAATATCTTATGGAAAAGAAAGATGGTAAACCTAGACTTGTTAGATGGGTTCTCTTGCTAGAAGAATTTGATTTGCATATTATTGATAGAAAGGAAGCTGAGAACCCCGTTGCAGACAACTTATCTTGGTTAGAGAATGTTCTTGATGACCCGCTACCTATTGATGATAGCTTTCCTGATGAACAATTAGCTGTCATAAATGCTTCTCGTACTGCTCCATGGTATGCGATTATGCTAATTATATTGTTGCTAAATTTATACCACCTAGTTTCACATACCAACAAAAGAAAAAGTTCTTCTATGATTTAAGACATTACTTCTGGGATGACCCACATCTTTATAAGGAAGGAGTATATGGTGTTATTAGACGTTGTGTACCTGAGCATGAACAGGAACAGATCCTACGCAAGTGCCACTCCGAGGCTTATGGGGGACACCACGCTGGAGATAGAACTGCACACAAGGTATTGCAATCCGGTTTTTATTGGCCTACTCTCTTCAAGGATGCCCGTAAGTTTGTCTTGTCTTGTGACGAATGTCAAAGAATTGGTAATATTAGTAGACATCAAGAAATGCCTATGAACTATTCACTTGTTATTGAACCATTTGATGTCTGGGGCTTTGATTATATGGGACCTTTTCCTTCCTCTAATGGGTATACTCATATTTTAGTTGCTGTTGATTATGTGGGTAGAAGCTATTCCATCTAGTAGTGCTGATCATAACACCTCTATTAAGATGCTTAAAGAAGTTATTTTTCCGAGGTTTGGAGTCCCTAGATACTTAATGACTGATGGTGGTTCACATTTTATTCATGGTGATTTTCGTAAAATGCTTGCTAAGTATGATGTTAATCATAGAATTGCATCTCCATATCATCCACAGTCTAGTGGTCAAGTAGAACTTAGCAATAGAGAGCTTAAATTAATTTTGCAGAAGACTGTTAATAGATCTAGAAAGAATTGGTCCAAGAAACTTGATGATGCATTATGGGCTTATAGAACTGCATATAAAAATCCTATGGGTATGTCTCCATATAAAATGGTTTATGGTAAAGCATGTCACTTACCTCTTGAACTAGAACATAAGGCATATTGGGCTATTAAAGAGCTCAACTATGACTTTAAACTTGCCGGTTAGAAGAGGCTTTTTGACATTAGCTCACTTGATGAATGGAGAACCCAGGCCTACGAGAATGCCAAACTGTTTAAAGAAAAAGTTAAAAGATGGCATGATAAAAGGATACAAAAATGTGAGTTTAATGTAGGTGATTATGTATTGTTATACAACTCTCGTTTAAGATTTTTTGCAGGCAAACTCCTCTCGAAATGGGAAGGTCCTTACATCATCGAGGAGGTCTACCGTTCTGGTGCCATAAAAATCAACAACTTCGAAGGCACAAATCCGAGAGTGGTGAACGGTCAAAGTATCAAACATTATATCTCAGGTAATCCTATAAATGTTGAAACTAATGTTATTGAAACCGTAACCCCGGAGGAATAAATAAGGGACACTTTCCAGAACGTTTCAGACTCCGAAAAGGAATAGGTATTTGGTATGGTAAGTAAACCGACTCCAAAACAGTTATAATGGCAATTTTTCTCCATTTTGGAATATTTAAGAAAATAGGAAAATAGGAAGCAGACCGGAAAGGACACGAGGCTTCCACGAGGGTTGAGGGTGCGCCCCATGCCTTGTGGGCACCTCGTGTGCTCTTCGGACTCCGTTTTCTTGCACGATACTTCTTTTGGTCGGTAAAAATTCATTATATAATCCCCCGAAGGTTTTGACCACCATATCACGCAAATATCCTCTATCTTTGTTTCGAGTTGTTTCTGCTGCAGATTTAGAGCAAGATGTCTTCTGAAGAGTCAGTCGGGGAGAGTCGAGTGTCTCATCCGACACCGGGGCCAAGAGCAAACAGCAATGCTGACCCCTTTGGGCCATCAACTGAGGAAGAGATGGAGGCCGATTTGAAAAGGATAGATGACATGGAGGAGGATGAAGAAGTTACTTCTCATTTCCGAGCGGGATTCACTATGGGAGAACTACAGAGCTCTGCTATTCCAAACTCGGTCATCCCTTCCAATGTTAGATTTCTTTCTTATGAAAATATGAAAAAGAGTGTCACTTGTTCTCCCACAGCTATGCAACATCCTTGGGTGAAAGGAGCTTTAGCCGTCACAGGCAAGCTCCGTAAGGAAATAATGGACCTCAAGCAGCAAGTCAATAAGCTCGAGGAAGAGAATTGTATCCTGAAGGGCATCATCGCCAAGAATATCACATCACCACCCCCGAAGAAGGAGACATAAACACACGGGTATGGGCACTCCCCTTGGCAACTGCCAAGCTTGGGGAGTGCCTCGGTATCATATCACCATCACACTTTTATCTTTACCGTTTTTGTTAGTTTGGTCCTTTTGATAATATCTTGATCTAGCAGAATAAAGTTTTAGTATGATCTAGTTATGAGTTTTGCTTTATGATCCTTCTATATAATCGAGTCCGTGAGCTATATATAATAAATATTAGTGTTGAGTCAAGGGCTTGATTATTTTGCTATGATCTTGAGGGAATAGAATAAAATATAAGAGAAGAAATAAAAAGAAATAAAGGGATCATGTGGATCTTATAGAGAGTAATGAGTTCACATATAAAGAGTATGATGAATAAAAATTGTTGAGAGTTGACAAACATAGTTTTGGTCATCATTGCAATAAATAGGAAGTAATAAAGAAAGAGAGGTTTTCACATATAAATATACTATCTTGGACATCTTTTATGATTGTGAGCACTCATTAAAATATGACTTGCTAAAGAGTTGATGTTGGACAAGCAAGACAACGTAATGGGTTATGTTTTCTTACATCTGAGATAAATTATATTGTCATGGATCATCCAACATGTTGAGCTTGCCTTTCCCTCTCTTGCTAGCCAATTTCTTTGCACCAAGTAGAGATACTACTTGTGCTTCCAAATGTACCTAAAACTAGTCTCGCCATGAGAGTCCACCATATCTACCTATGGATTGAGTAAGATCCTTCAAGTAAGTTGTCATCGTTGCAAGCAATAAGAATTGCTCCCTAAATATGTATGACTTATTAGTGTGGAGAAAATAAGCTTTATACGATCTTGTGATGTGGAAGAAATAAAAGAGACGGACTGCATAATAAAGGTCCATATCACAGGTGGCAATATAAAGTGACGTTCTTTTGCATTAAGATTCCGTGCATCCAACCATAAAAGCACATGACAACCTCTGCTTCCCTCTGCGAAGGGCCTATCTTTTATTCTTGTCTATTACTTCATATAAGAGTCACGGTGATCGTTCACCTTTCCTTTTTACATTTTATCCTTTGGCAAGCACAATGTGTTGGAAAGATCCTGGTATATATGGCTAATTGGATGTGGGTTTGCATGAACTATTATTGTTGACATTACCCTTGAGGTAAAAAGTTGGGAGGCAAAACTATAAGCCCCTATCTTTCTCTGTGTCCGATTAAAACTTCATAACAATAAATATCGCATGAGTGTTAGCAATTGTGAAATACTAAATGATGGTTGAGTATGTGGACTTGCTGAGAAGCTCTTATATTGACTCTTTCCTATGTTATGATAAATTGCAATTGCTTCTATGACTGAGATTATAGTTTGTTAGTTTTCAGTGAAGTTTCTGATTCATACTTGAGTATGTGAATGAATTGTTACTTTAGCATAAGAGATCATATGACAATATATATTTATGTTGCTATTCTAAGAATGATCATGATGCCCTCATGTCTGTATTTTATTTTATCGACACCTCTATATCTAAACATGTGGACATATTTTTCGATTTCGGCTTTCGCTTGAGGACAAGCGAGGTGTAAGCTTGGGGGAGTTGATATGTCCATTTTGAATCATGCTTTTATATCGATATTTATTGCATTATGGTCTGTTATGACACATTATGTCACGATACTTATGTCTATTCTCTCTTATTTTACAAGGTTTACATGAAGATGGGGAATGCCGACATCTGGAATTCTAGGCTGGAAAAGGAGCAAATATTAGAGACCTATTCTGCACATCTCCAAAAGTCTTGAAACTCCACGGCAATTATTTTCAGAATATATAAAAAATATTGGCCGAAAGAAGTACCAGAGGGGGGCCACCCACCGTCCATGAGGGTGGGGGCGCGCCCTACCCCCCTAGGCACGCCCTCCTGCCTCATGGGCCCCCTGGTGGCCCTTTGATGCCCATATTTGGCTATATGGAGTCTTTCGTCAAGGAAAAAAATCATAAGCAAGCTTACGGGATGAAACTCCGCCGCCACGAGGCGGAACCTTGGTAGAACCAATCTAGCGATCCAGCGGAGCTGTTCTGCTGGGGAAACTTCCCTCCGGGAGGGGGAAATCATCACCATCGTCATCACCAATGATCCTCTCATTGGGAGGGGGTCAAGCTCCATCAACATCTTCACCAGCACCATCTCATCTCAAACCCTAGTTCATCTCTTGTATCCAATCTTTGTATCCAAACCTTAGATTGGTACCTGTGGGTTGCTAGTAGTGTTGATTACTCCTTGTAGTTGATGCTAGTTGGTTTACTTAGTGGAAGATCATATGTTCATATCCATTATGCATATTAATACCCCTCTGATTATGAACATGAATATGCTTTGTGAGTAGTTGCGTTTGTTCCTGAGGACATGGGAGAAGTCCTGCTATAAGTAATCATGTGTATTTGGTATTCGTTCAATATTTTGATGAGATGTATGTTGTCTTTCCTCTAGTGGTGTCATGTGAACGTCAACTACATGACACTTCACCATTATTTGGGCCTAGATGAAGGCATTGGGAAGTAATAAGTAGATGATGGGTTGCTAGAGTGACAGAAGCTTAAACCCTAGTTTATGCGTTGCTTCGTAACGGGCTGATTTGGATCCATATGTTTCATGCTATGGTTAGGTTTACCTTAATACTTCTGTTGTAGTTGTGAATGCTTGCAATAGGGGTTAATCATAAGTGGGATGCTTGTCCAAGTAAGGACAATACCCAAGCACCGGTCCACACACATATCAAATTATCAAAGTACCGAACGTGAATCATATGAACGTGATGAAAACTAGCTTGATGATAATTCCCATGTGTCCTCGGGAGCACTTTCCTTTATATAAGAGTTTGTCCAGGCTTGTCCTTTGCTACAAAAAGGATTGGGCCATCTTGCTGCACCTTATTTACTTGCATTACTTGTTACTTGTTACAAATTACCTTGTCAAAAACTATCTGTTACCGATAATTTCAGTGCTTGCAGAGAATACCTTACTGAAAACTGCTTATCATTTCCTTCTGCTCCTCGTTGGGTTCGACACTCTTACTTATCGAAAAGGCTACAATAGATCCCCTACACTTGTGGGTCATCACTTAGGTTTCTAGCCAAACCACAGTTCATATGGTGTCGTCTCAACGGATTTAGATGGTGCCCTATTTAATGTGAATGCAGTTGTCTCTAATGCATAACCCCAAAACGATAGTGGTAATTTGATAAGAGACATCATAGATTGCACCACATCTAATAAAGTACGGTTATGACGTTCGGACACACCATTACATTGTGGTGTTCTAGGTGGCGTGAGTTGCGGAACTATTCCACGTTGTTTAAAATGAAGACCAAACTCGTAACTCGAATATTTGTTTCCGCGATAAGCTCGTAGAAACTTTATTTTCTTGTTACAATGATTTTCCACTTCACTCTCAAATTCTTTGAACTTTTCAAATGTTTCAGACTTATGTTTCATCAATTAGATATACCCATATCTGCTCAAATCATCTGTGAAGGTCAGAAAATAACGATACCCGCCGCGAGCCTCAACACTCATCGGATTGCATACATCGGCATGTATTATTTCTAATAAGTCAGTTGCTTGCTCCATTGTTTTGGAGAACAGAGTTTTAGTCCTCTCGAGGCATGGTTCGCAAGCATCAAATGATTCTAATCAAGTGATTCCAAAAGTCCATCAACATGGAGTTTATTCATGCGCTTTACACCAATATGACCTAAACGGCAGTGCCACATATAAGTTGCACTATCATTATTAACTTTGCATCTTTTGGCTTCAATATTATGAATATGTGTATTACTACGTTCGAGATTCAATAAACCATTTATATTGAGTGTATGACCATAGAAGGTTTTATTCATGTAAATAGAACAATAATTATTCTATGACTTAAATGAATATCTGTATTGCAATAACATGATCCAATCATATTTATGCTCAATGCAAACACCAAATAACATTTATTTTAGGTTTAACACTAATCCCGAAGGTAAAGGGAGTGTGCGATGGTGATCTTATCAACCTTGGAATCACTTCCAACTCTCATCATCACCTCGCCCTTAACTAGTCTCTGTTTATTTTGCAACTCCCGTTTCGAGTTACTACTCTTAGCAATTGAACCAGTATCAAATACTGAGGGGTTGCTATAAACACTAGTAAAGTACACATCAATAACATGTATATCAAATACACTTTTGTTCACTTTGCCATCCTTCTTATCCGCCAAGTATCTAGGGCAGTTCCACTTCCAGTGACCATTTCCTTTGCAGTAGAAGCACTCGGTTCCAGGCTTGGGTCTAGCTTTGGGCTTCTTCATGGGAGCAGCAACTTGCTTGCTATTCTTATTTGAAGTTCCTCTTTCTTTCCCTTTGCCCTTTTCTTGAAACTAGTAGTCTTGTTAACCATCAACACTTGATACTATTTCTTGATTTCTACCTTCGCCGATTTCAGCATCGCGAAGATCTTGGGAATTACTTTCGTCATTCCTTGCATATTATAGTTCATCACGAAGTTCTAGTAACTTGGTGATAGTGACTAGAGAACTCTGTCAATCACTATCTTATCTGGAAGATTAACTCCCACTTGATTCAAGTGATTGTAGTACTCAGACATTCTGAGCACATGCTCACTAGCTGAGCTATTCTCCTCCATCTTGTAGGCAAAGTACTTGTCAGAGGTCTCATACCTCTCGACTCGGGCATGAGTCTAAAATACAAATTTCAGCTCATGGAACATCTTATATGCTCCGTGGTGTTCAAAACATTCTTGAAGTCCCGGTTCTAAGCCGTAAAGCATGGTGCACTAAACTATCAAGTAGTCATCATACCGAGCTTTGCCAAACGTTCAAAACGTCTACATCTACTCCTGCAATAGGTCCGTCACCTAGCGGTGCATCAAGGACATAATTCTTCTGTGCAGCAATGAGGATAATCCTCAGATCACGGACCTAGTCTGCATCATTGCTACTATCATCTTTCAACATAGTTTTTCTCTAGGATCATATAAAAATAAAGGGGGAGCTACATCGCGAGCTATTAGTCTACAACATAGATATGCTAATACTATCAGGACTAAGTTCATGATAAATTAAAGTTCAATTAATCATATTACTTAAGAACTCCCACTTAGATAGACATCCCTCTAATCATCTAAGTGATCACGAGATCCATATCAACTAAACCATGTCCGATCATCACGTGAGATGGAGTAGTTTTCAATAGTGAACATCACTATGTTGATCATATCTATTATATGATTCACACTCGACCTTTCGGTCTCAGTGTTCCGAGGCCATATCTGCATATGCTAGGCTCGTCAAGTTTAACTCCAGTATTCCGCGTGTGCAAAACTGGCTTGCACCCGTTGTATGTGAACGTAGAGCTTATCACACCCGATCATCATGTGGTGTCTCGGCATGACGAACTGTAGCAACGGTACATACTCAGGGAGAACACTTGTACCTTGAAATTTAGTGAGAGATCATCTTATAATGCTACCACCGAACTAAGCAAAATAAGATGCATAAAGGATAAACATCACATGCAATCAATATAAGTGATATGATATGGCCATCATCATCTTGTGCCTTTGATCTCCATCTCCAAAGCACCGTCATGATCACCATCGTCACCGGCTTGACACCTTGATTTTCATCGAAGCATCATTGTCGTCTCGCCAACTATTGCTTCTATGACTATTGCTACCGCTTAGTGATAAAGTAAAACAATTACATGACGATTGCATTTCATACAATAAAGCGACAACCATATGGCTCCTACCAATTGCCAATAACTCCGTTACAAAACATGATCATCTCATACAATAAAATTTAGCATCATGTCTTGACCATATCACATCACAACATGCCCTGCAAAAACTAGTTAGACATCCTCTACTTTGTTGTTGCAAGTTTTACATGGCTGCTAAGGGCTGAGCAAGAACCGTTCTAACCTACGCATCAAAAACCACAACGCGGTATAGTGATTGCTTTTTGATCTTCAGAAAGAACCCTGTTCATTGAATCCAATTCAACTAAAGTTGGAGAAACAGACACCCACTAGCCACCTGTGTGCGAAGCATGTCGGAATAACTAGTCTCGCATAAGCGTACGCGTAATGTCGGACTGAGCCGCTTCATCCAACAATGCTGCTGAATCAAGAATCAACTAGTGATGGCAAGCAAGATGTATATACCCACGCCCACAACTCCATTGTGTTCTACTCGTGCAAATAACATCTACGCATAGACCTAGATCGGATGCCACTGTTGGGGAACACAATAATTTAAAACAATTTCCTACGCACACACAAGATCCATCTAGGTGATGCATAGCAATGAGAGGGGAAGAGTGTTGTCCACGTACCCTCGTAGGCCATAAGCGGAAGCGTTATGACAACGCGGTTGATGTAGTCGTACGTCTTCATGATCCGACCGATCCTGGCACCGAAAGTACGGCACCTCCGCGATCTGCACATGTTCATCTCGGTGATGTCCCATGAACTCTAGATCCAGCTGAGTGACGGGGGGGAGAGCTTCGTCAGCACGACGGCGTGATGACGGTGATGATGAAGTTACCGACGCAGGGCTTCGCCTAAGCACTACAACGATATGACCGAGGTGGAAAGCTGTGGAGGGGGGCACCGCACACGGCTAAACAATCAACTTGTGTGTTCTAGGGTGCCCCCTGCCCCCGTATATATAGGAGCAAGGGGCGGGGGCCGGCGGCCTCATAGGGTGCGCCCCAAGGGGGGAATCCTACTCCTACTAGGAGTAGTTTCCCCCTTTCCTAGTCCAACTAGGAGGGGAAGGAAAAAGGAGGAGGGGAGAAGGAAAGAGGGGGCCGACCCCCCAATCCCTAAACCAATTCGGTTTGGGCCTAGTGGCGCGCGCCCCACAGCTCCCTTGCTTCCCTCTATTTCCACTAAGGCCCATGAAGGCCCATTGACCCCCCCCCCCCCGGGGGGCTCCGGTAACTCCCCGGTACTCCGATATTTATTCGGTGACCCCCAGAACCTTTCCGGTGTTCGAATATAACCTTCCAATATATCAATATTTATGTCTCGACCATTTCAAGACTCCTCGTTATGTCCGTGATCACATCCGGGACTCCGAACTACCTTCGGTTCATCAAAACACATAAACTCATAATACCGAACGTCATCGAACATTAAGCATGTGGACCCTACGGGTTCGAGAACTATGTAGACATGACCGAGACTCACTTTCGGTCAATAACCAATAGCAGAACCTGGATGCTCATATTGGTTGCTACATATTCTATGAAGATCTTTATTGGTCAAACCGCATAACAACATACGTTGTTCCTTTGTCATCGGTATGTTACTTGCCTGAGATTTGATCGTCGGTATCTCAATACCTAGTTCAATCTCGTTACCGGCAAGTCTCTTTACTTGTTCTGTAATGCAACATCCCCTAACTAACTCATTAGTCACATTGCTTGCAAGGCTTATAGTGATGTGCATTACCGAGAGGGCCCAGAGATACCTCTCTGACAATCGGAGTGACAAATCCTAATCTCGATCTATGCCAACTCAACAAAACACCATCAGAGACACCTGTAGAGCATCTGTATAATCACCCAGTTACGTTGTGACATTTAATAGCACACTAAGTGTTCCTCCGGTATTCGAGAGTTGCATAATCTCATAGTCATAGGAACATGTATAAGTTATGGAGAAAGTAATAGCAATAAACTAAACGATCATAGTGCTAAGATAACGGATGGGTCAAGTCAATCACATCATTCTCTAATGATGTGATCCCGTTCATCAAATTACAACTCATTTCTATGGCTAGGAAACTTAACCATCTTTGATTAACGAGCTAGTCAAGTAGAGGCATACTAGTGACACTCTGTTTTGTCTATGTATTCACACATGTACTAAGTTTCCGATTAATACAATTCTAGCATGAATAAGAAACATTTATCATGATATAAGGAAATATAAATAACAACATTATTATTGCCTCTAGGGCATATTTCCTTCAGTTTCAAATGAAGACCAAACTCATAACTCAAATATTCACCTCCATGATAAGATCGTAGAAACTTAACTTTTTTGTTACGATGATTTTCCATTTCACTCTGAAATTCTTTCAACTTTTCAAATGTTCCAGACTTACGTTTCATTAAGTAGATATACCCATATCTTCTCAAATCATCCGTGAAGGTTCGAAAATAATGATACTCGCCACGAGCATCAACACTCATTGAACCGCATACATCAGTATGTGTAATTTCCAATAAGTCTGTTGCTCGTTCCATTGTTCCGGAGAACGAAGTCTTAGTCATCTTGTCCATGAGGCATGGTTTGCAAGCATCATGTGATTCCAAAAGTCCATCAGCATGGAGTTTCTTCATAACTCAAATAAGTTGCACTATCATTATTAAACATATACCTTTTGGCTTCAATACTATGAATATGTGTATCACTACTATCGAGATTTAGTAACAATAGACCACTCATCAAGGGTGCATGACCATAAAAGATATTACTCATATAAATAGAACAACCATTATTCTCTAATTTAAATGAATAATCGTCTCGCATAAAACAAGATCCAGATATAATGTTCATGCTTAACACTGGCACCAAATAACAATTATCCAGGTCTAATACTAATCCCGAAGGTAGATGTAGAGGTAGCATGCCGACGATTATCACATCGACTTTGGAACCATTTCCCAAGCGCATCGTCACCTCGTCCTTAGCCAATCTTCGCTTAATCCGTAGCCCCTGTTTCGAGTTGCAAATATTAGCAACAAAACCAGTATCAAATACCCAGGTGCTACTGCGAGCATTAGTAAGGTACACATCAATAACATGTATATCAAATATACCTTTCACTTTGCCATCCTTCTTATGCGCCAAATACTTGGGGCAGTTCCACTTCCAGTGACCAGTCCCTTTGTAGTAGAAGCACTCAGTTTCAGGCTTAGGTCCAGACTTGGGCTTCTTCACTTCAGCAGCAACTTGCTTGTTGTTCTTTTTGAAGTTCCCCTTCTTCCCTTTGCCCTTCTCCTTGAAACTAGTGGTCTTGTTGACCATCAGCACTTTATGCTCTTTCTTGATTTCTACCTCCGCAGCCTTTAGCATTGTGAAGAGCTCGGGAATTGTCTTATCCATCCCTTGCATATTATAGTTCATAACGAAGCTCTTGTAGCTTGGTGGTAGTGATTGAAGAACTCTGTCAATGACACTATCATGAGGAAGATTAACTCCCAGCTGAGTGAAGTGGTTGTGGTATCCAGACATTCTAAGTATATGTTCACTGACATAACTATTCTCCTCCATTTTGCAGTTGTAGAACTTATTGGAGACTTCATATCTCTCAATCCGGGCATTTGCTTGAAATATTAACTTCAACTCCTGGAACATCTCATATGCTCTATGACGTTCAAAATGTCATTGAAGTCCTGGTTCTAAGACGTAAAGCATGGCACACTGAACTATCGAGTAGTCATCAGCTTTGCTCTGCCAGACGTTCTTAACGTTGTCAGCAGCATCTGCAGCAGGCTTGTCACCCGGCGGTGCTTCCAGGATGTAATTCTTCTGTGTAGCAATTAGGATAATCCTCAAGTTACGGACCCAGTCCGTGTAATTGCTACCATCATCTTTCAACTTATCTTTCTCTAGGAACACATTAAAATTCAACGGAACAACAACACGGGCCATCTATCTACAACAACATAGACATGCAAAATACTATCAGGTACTAAGTTCATGGTAAATTAAAGCTCAATTAATCATATTACTTAAGAACTCCCACTTAGATAGACATCCCTCTAATCATCTAAGTGATCACGTGATCCATATCAACTAAACCATGTCCGATCATCACGTGAGATGGAGTAGTTTTCAATGGTGAACATCACTATGTTGATCATATCTACTATATGATTAACGCTTGACCTTTCGGTCTCAGTGTTCTGAGGCCATATCTGCATATGCTAGGCTCGTCAAGTTTAACCCGAGTATTCTGCGTGTGCAAAACTGGCTTGCGCCCATTGTATGTGAACATAGAGCTTATCACACCCGATCATCACGTGGCATCTCGGCATGACGAACTGTAGCAATGGTGCATACTCAGGGAGAACACTTGTACCTTGAAATTTAGTGAGAGATCATCTTATAATGCTACCGCCGAACTAAGAAAAATAAGATGCATAAAGGATAAACATCACATGCAATCAAATATAAGTGATATGATATGGCCATCATCATCTTGTGACTTTGATCTCCATCTCCAAAGCACCGTCATGATCAGTATCATCACCGGCTTGACACCTTGATCTCCATTGTAGCATCGCTGTCATCTCGCCAATTATTGCTTCTACGACTATTGCTACCGCTTAGTGATAAAGTAAAGCAATTACATGGAGATTGCATTTCATACAATAAAGCGACAACCATATGGCTCCTGCCAGTTGCTGATAACTGTGTTACAAAACATGATCATCTCATACAATGATTTATATAATCACCTCTTGACCATATCACATCACAACATGCCCTGCAAAAACAAATTAGACGTCCTCTACTTTTTTGTTGCAAGTTTTACGTGGCTGCTACGGGCTTCTAGCAAGAACCGTTCTTACCTACGCATCAAAAACCACAACGTAGTATAGTGATTGCTTTTTAATCTTCAGAAAGAACCCTGTTCATTGAAACCGATTCAAGTAAAGTTGGAGAAACGGACACCCACTAGCCACATGTGTGCGAAGCACGTCGGTAGAACCAGTATCACGTAAGCGTACGCGTAATGTCGGTCTGAGCCGCTTCATCCAACAATACCACTGAATCAAGAATCAACTAGTGACGGAAAGCGATATGTATATACTCACGCCCACAACTCCTTTGTGTTCTACTCGTGCATATAACATCTACGCATAGACCTGGCTCTGATGCCACTGTTGGGGAACGCAGTAATTTCAAAAAAATTCCTACGCACATGCAAGATCCATCTAGGTGATGCATAGCAACGAGAGGGGAGAGTGTTGTCCACGTGCCCTCATAGACCGTAAGCGGAAGCGTTATGACAACGCGGTTGATGTAGTCGTACATCTTCACAATCTGACCGATCTTAGCACCGAAGGTACGGCACCTCCGCGATCTGCACACGCTCAGCTCAATGACGTCCCATGAACTCTAGATCCAGATGAGGTCGAGGGAGAGTTTCGTCAGCACGACGGCGTGATGACGGTGACGATGAAGTTACCGACGCAGGGCTTCACCTAAGCTCTACAACAATATGACCGAGGTGGAAATCTGTGGAGGGGGGCACCGCACATGGCTAAACTATCAACTTGTGTGTCTATGGGGTGCCCCCTGTCGGTGTCAAAACCGGTGGATCTCGGGTAGGGGGTCCCGAATTGTGTGTCTAAGGCGGATGGTAACAGGAGGCAGGGGACACGATGTTTACCCAGGTTCGGGCCCTCTCGATGGAGGTACTACCCTACTTCCTGCTTAACTGATCTTGATGGTATGAGTATTACAAGAGTTGATCTACCACGAGATCGTAGAGGCTAAACCCTAGAAGCTAGCCTATGATTATGATTGTACTTGTCCTACGGACTAAACCCTCCTGTTTATATAGACACCAGAGGGGGCTAGGGTTACACAGAGTCGGTTACAAGGGAGGATATCTACATATCCGAATTGCCAAGCTTGCCTTCCACGCAAAGGAGGGTCCCACCCGGACACGGGACGAAGTCTTCAATCTTGTATCTTCATACTCCAACAGTCCGGCCAAAGTATATAGTTCGTCTGTCTGAGGACCCCCTAATCTAGGACTCCCTTAGTAGCCCCTGAACCAGGCTTCAACGACGATGAGTCCGGCGCACAGATTGTCTTCGGCATTGCAAGGCGGGTTCCTTCTCCGAATACTGCATAGAAGATTTTGAACACAAGGATCATGTCCGGCTCTGCAAAACAAATTCCACATACCACCGTAGAGAGTATAATATTTCCACAAATCCAATCTGCTGACAATTTTTCATAACGTGACGTCCTGTCGTGGCCTGGTCATTACGAACCATTTTTCCCTGCCTGCCATTGCACGTGTTGCGAGGCCGTTTTATTGGCATGTCTTGTCGAAGCACAGATCGTGTCCCCTTATTACGGGATTCTCATCAATACGGGTGTGGGTAACCCAACCGTGCTTGTTAGTATGACTCCTCGATTTTAGGCAAGTTCCAAATGGGCATGCGGAGGACGCTTGATATTCGCCCTCTTTATAAAGGGGCCAAGGCCTGTCGTTTTCTTCTCGCGCTCGATCCTCCCCTTCCCCCACCTTGAGTTCCAACACCCAAGGCTTAGGCTAAGTGCTTCGGACCTTCAACCATGTCCGGATCCAACCTTCAAGGCCGGTGGATGGATTCCTCTGTCACAGAGGTGGACATTAAGAAGCTAAGGGAAGCCAGGTATCTGACCGCCGAAATCTCGCACAGGCTGCCTGCTCAAGGGAAGGTCATCCCTACTCCCGAACCCAACGAGAGCGTCGTATTTGTTTCCCACTTCCTCCGAGGGCTAGGTTTTATTCTTGATCCCTTTGTTAGAGGGATTATGTTCTATTACGGGCTCGATTTCCATGATCTAGCCCCAGATTCCATCCTTCACATCTCGTCGTTTATCGTCGTGTGTGAGGCCTTCCTCCGCATCACCCCACACTTCGGCTTATGGTTCAAGACCTTCAACGTGAAGCCGAAGATGATCGATGGGCAACACGCAGAATGCGGAGGCGCCACAATAAGCAAAGGCGTCGATGCCCCTTGGCCAAAGGGTTCCTTCCCGGAGGTGTCCAACTTATGGCAGCGGAGTGGTTTTACATCACAGCTCCCCGAAGTACTAAGTGGGTAGCTCCCCCCGCCTTCCGTTCACCCCCCCCCCCCCCGCCGCAACTGGCGTCATGGGTCAACAAGGGGCTAGACTGGGGGCCAGTTAATGACGTGCCGACATTGCAGAGTCGCATCCGAGACCTCCTCAAGAGAGATGTCAGCCTTGTCAAGGTAATGCAAGTCATGCTAGTTCGTCGGGTCCTGCCATGCCAACATCGATCTCTCTGTATGTGGGAGTTCAGCTCGGAAGGACCGCGAACTATTCAGTAGTTCTTCGGCATGACGCTCGAAGAGATGTATGGATTGTTCTTCGGATCACGAATAAAGTGTCCGGACACCACCGAGGATGCAGGTCTCAACTGCAACCGTCCAGATACCCACGTGAGTAGTTCTACGGCCGAACATGTTGTCTTTTTATTTGTCCCAACATCATTCTGAAAAAATTGCTCTTGGCCAGGACTGGGTAAGAAAGGCGAAGATGATCAGGTGTTCGGCCCCCCTTCCCGAAGGCTCACCGGACCGTGTAATAGCCAGGATGCTTGAGCACACACTTTATCAAGTGCCATCAGGGGAAGATAAAGGGGGGAATAAAGAAGCCGAAAGCGGGCCTCACGCATCACTCATCCAAAATGGGGGAATTAATGTCTCCGTGAAGGAGGATAATCGGGGAGGAGAATCTAGAATCCCCTCTCCCCAAGGAAGGAAAAGGACCGCCTCTGAAGACTTGGAAGTGAAGGTTTCCAAACGAGGGAAAAAACCTTCGCCAGGGGGCCCTGCCCCGGAGGGCGTCCTTACCGCACAGTCCCCGCAAGGGGGCCAGCCCTCCACCGAGCTGTAAGTGAATCAAGAGTACTTTTGGTAAATATATCCTGCTTTATCTCTGAGGACAATAACCGAGACATATATCTTGCAGTCCAGCTCGTAGCCCTTCTCAACAGAGTTCGTCTTCGGGGGATCTTCTTCCGGAGATGATGGAGAGCGAAACGCCTCCCTCTGCCTCCCAGCCTCCTGGGGTGGACGACCCTGAGGTGTCATCATGGAGGGTTTCTCCTGATCCGCCAAGGCCAGAAGGTAACCCTTCGGCCACCCATAGTCCAAAATATTCGTCTCCTACGGAGAGCAACAGAAAGAGTCCGGGACTGTTCGATGGGCAACCGGACGCACTGATGAGTCTTTTGGAGAAAGCGGCTATTTCAGAGGCGCATCGTACTTTAATGGGTACGGTGGTTGAGAGGATTTCATTCGCCAAAAGTGGGTTGCGTGAAGCTTTTGTGAGTCTGCTAAGAGGCTTTGAGGTACGCAAAGTAATATATAAATTTTTTGATTTTACCGCACACGCTAGGTGTGCTCTATATAGGTAGTAGCCCTTGAGACTCTGATTGCTGTCCAGAGGTGGCAAACAGAGGATTGTAGTCCCAGGTAATGATCGTGCTGCTTTCATGTGCAGGCGGCTGATAGTCTGGTGGCTGACCGGACTGCTGAGTTGGCCAGAATGAGCCGGTAACTTGATGCAGCAGATGCCGACATTGCGCTTGTGAACAAGCGGCTTGACGAGGCACATGGTATGTATTTTCGGGTGGTCAACAAATATTAAGAGGAGCATGATGCTAGTATCTATAATATGTTGTGACTGCAGATGAAGCTGCCGCCGTGGAGACCCTTCGGACGGAACTTGCCCGGGCCAGGGAACAAGCCAGGAGGAGTGATGCGGCCGCCCTAAAGGCGGCCGAAGACTTAAGAGCCAAACAAGCTGCTCATCGCAAGAGCGAAGATAAAATAGCCAAGATGGTTGATGTGCTGAAAGATGCCGCCGGCCGATATGAGCTTCTTGAAAAGGAAAGCCAAGCGAGAGTGGCTGACCTGAAGAAAGTGGTGGAAGCAGCCAAGGAAAACCGTTCTGAAATCAGAGCGGTGAAGGAGGAGCTCCGTCAAGCCAGAGATATCACGGCTGGGAATCCCTTTTTGTTGCGGACGAAGTTCGGAGATCCGAAGTATGCCCCTTTGGGTCAATTATGGAGTGCTGCAGACGCGTATTCGGACTTGGAAATGAGTGCTGCTGATGCGACTGCGTTTTTCAAAGATCAAAAAGATCACAAAGTGGAAAAGTTGTTTTGGTCGTAGTTCAGTGCTCCAACGCGTCCGCTACTGTTAAATGAGCAAATGGCCGAGTGGGCTGAGCTCCATAGGTTGTCCGGGTTTGCCATGAGGTCTATCGTGGACCATCTTTGGCCGGAAGGACCAAGGCCGAAAAGTTATTTTAGTTTAGTGCAACGATTCCTTGGTGTTGTGCCGCATATCGACGCTGTAAATAGGTCAGCGTGCATAGAGGGTGCGCGGATGGCTCTTGCCCGTGTTAAGACATACTGGGCAGAGATGGATGCCACCGCTATTGCAAACCGGGGTCCGGCTGTAGGCCAGGTCTTGGCCGAGCACTATTTTGAAGAAGTCCTAGAAGGCGCTCGTTTAATAGAGGCTCAGTGCTCGAAGAGTATTATGTTTGAGTGATATGTATCCCAATTGTAAAAACAATGCTATTTGGATTATAAAGGTTGTGTTTATACTTTTGCCTGAAAGTATTATGATGCCTCCTGTGCGGCCGTTTTATGTATGTATATAACCTGAAAGTTTGCAGTCGTCGGCTTCAGCCCCCACGCATATAATGCGGGGGTGTTCGGAAAAGCGCGTATTCACACTTGATCCAGCGTCTTGGTCCATTAAGGAGGTGATAGCGCGGGGAACAAGGCAATCGGACTATATTGCTTTAACACTTTCACTTAGCCATAGGAGTTTGACAGTGGGGCTACTATATAGCCCCTGGTACTTCCGCGCTTATCCGAATACGATGCGCGTACATACATGACCGGGAAACCGGTCCTTCGTTAATGCGGAGGAATCGCGAAGATTCCGCTGAGTTCTCGAGTGGTTGACCAGTCTCGCGCTTTATCATGACAGTCAGTTTTCGGCTTTCTCTACTGAGGTGCTCATCCAAATGAACCAGGGCACAATCGCAGTAGTTCTCCCGGTGCCACCTTAGCCGATAGAGAGGAACGTAAGGTAGCAAAACACGGGAGCTGGGCAAACCCAAGTATTGACCAAAGACATGATTCGGAGCTGATGCATATAAGGCCAAACTCGCAACGCCGAACACTCCCTAAGGTATTCGGTCTTTACAATGCATACTGGGCTGAGTAACGCCCTCGATAATAAGCACTGAATTTCCAGGTATGTGCATTAGCCTGACGTGATGAAAATGTCAATAACGCCAGCATCCCTCTTGGTTATGTTGAGTATCCTGAGGGTGTGAAGCAACAAGAGACAGTAAAAAAGGTTTACACAGGGTCTTAATCTAAAAAGAAACCTTTGAAGGGGGCCCTGCTGCTCGTCTGCGCCTGTGTCTCCGTTGTGCCGTATCCTGGAAGGGTGTAGCACGATGATCATCTGTAAGAGAGAAAAGCCCAAGTGAAAGTTTTCGTGCGAAAAATTGGTTATTCTTAATAAACCATTAAAATTCAATCTAAATAAGATCAAGTCGAACTGTAGTCCTTTTTACACATGGGAAGCCCCTAGCACCACCCACAGGGGTATATCCATTGACCCAGCCTTAGGTTTATCTGGGCTATTATAGCTAGTGGTGCGCCGGACTCGTCTAGCCGTGTCCGCGGTCTTGACGATCGATCATTTATTCTGGTTGGAGAGGCCACTCAGTGTTCGGATGCCAAAGCCGCCACACATTCTTCCGCACGTAAGGAACGTTCTGTGTTTCTGCTAACTATGATGATGCCATGTGAGTCGGGCATCTTAAGCTTAATATAAGCGTAATGTGGTATTGCATTAAAACGAGTGAAGGTCGTTCTTCCGAGTAGTGCTTGATAGCCACTTCAGGACGGAGCGATGTCGAAGGTTAAATTTTCACTTCGGAAGTTGTCGGGAGAACCAAATACAACCTCTAGTATTAGAGAGCCTGTGTAGCGGGCCTCTGGGCCTGGTATTACTCCTTTAAAGGTAGTATTGCTTTGGCTGATTCTTGTCGGGTCTATCCCCATTTTGCGGACTGTGTCCTGATATATCATATTAAGACTACTGCCGCCGTCCATAAGGACTCGGGTGAGATGGTATCCGTCAATTATTTGGTCTAGTACCAAGGCAGCTGATCCTCCATGCCGAATACTAGTTGGGTGATCCCTACGATCAAAGGTGATCGGGCAGGCCGACCAGGGGTTGAACTTGGGGGTGACGGGCTCCACGGCGCATATGTCTCGGAGTGCGCGTTTGCTCCTCCTCTTCGTTACGTGAACCATGTTCACATTTTTGACCTCTGGTGGGAATTTTTTCTCTCCCCCGGTGTTCGGCTGGCGAGGCTCATCCTCGTCTTCGCTTGGTGTCTCCCTCCCCTTGTGGTCGGCGTTTAGCTTGCCGGCCTGCTTGAAGACCCAGCATTCCCTGTTGGTGTGATTTGCCGGTTTGTTGGAGGTTCCATGAATCTGACATAATCTGTCTAGAATCTTGTTTAGGCTGGACGGTCCGTCTCTGCTGCCTTTAAATGGATTTTTTCGTTGATCAGGTCGAGAGCCCCTGAATCCGGCGTTTACCGCCGTGTTGTCTGGGTTGTCTTCATTGTTTCGACACTTGCTTTTATTGCGGCGTGGTTTTCCATTGCCATCCCTGACTTTGGATGTGCTTGGGTCGCTGGTGCCGCTACGGGCCAGCCAACTATCTCCGCCCGCGCAAAAGCGGGTCATAAGGCTTGTTAGGGCTGCCATTGTCCTCGGTTTTTCCTGACCGAGGTGTCTGGCGAGCCATTCGTCCCGGACACTGTGTTTGAAAGCCGCTAAGGCTTCGGCATTCGGGCAGTCGACAATTTGATTCTTCTTAGTGAGGAATCTGTTCCAAAGCTTCGGGCTGACTCTCCGGGCTGTTGAATTATGTGACTTAAATCGTCTGCATCCAGAGGTCGGACATAGGTCCCTTGAAAATTAGTCCTAAAAGCATCTTCGAGCTCTTCCCAACTTCCAATTGAGTTTTCGGTGAGGCTCTTCAGCCAGTGCCGAGCTGGTCCTTTCAACTTGAGGGGTAAGTATTTGATGGCGTGGAGATCATCTCCGCAAGCCATGTGGATATGAAGGATAAAGTCCCCAATCCAGAGCCCAGGGTCTGTCGTTCCGTCGTATGCCTCTATGTTCACGGGTTTGAATCCTTCGGGAAATTCGTGATCCAGCACCTCATCGCTGAAGCATAGGGGGTGCGCGGCACCCCTGTATTTGGGTGTGCCATGGCGTTCTGATGGTTGTAGTGTTCTGTTTTGATTCTGTGCCGGAGCGCGCTTCCTAGATCCGTAGATGGACCTGGTCAGACCGGCTTTTTGGTGCAAGTCATCATGTAAATTGTGCACTGACTTATGTTCAACATCGTTAGCCGCCCTATCGCGGCCACGGGGTGGTCGATCCGGCTAATCAACCGTTTTATTTTTTGGCTGTGTGGGCTCTAAAGCCTCGTCATCGAATTCAGGCAGCAGCTTGCGCTTTGGATAGCTCTTTGTGTGGCAACTGCCACCGTACTTTTCTTCAGTGTCGAGCACTTTGTTCCATCTACTATTGAGTGTATTTTGTGTAGCTTTAATCCTTTGCTTCTGCTTCTTTAGACTCCTCGCGGTGGCAATAAGCCTATATGGAGGTTCTCTTGCTCCAAGTACCTTTCTAGGATGATGTGTGCATCATCGTCCGGACTGTTCTCTGATACGTCTCCAATGTATCTATAATTTTTGATTGTTCCATGCTATTATATTATCAACCTTGGTTTTTTTATATGCTATTTTATATGATTTTTGGGACTAACCTATTAACCCAGAGCCCAGTGCCAGTTTTTGTTTTTCCCTTGTTTCAGTGTTTCGTAGAAAAGGAATATCAAACGGAGCCCAAACAGAATGAAACCTTCAGAAAAGTTATTTTTGGAAAGAAAGCAATACAAGAGACTTGGAGTGCACGGCAGGGGATCAACTGAAGGAAATATGCCCTAGAGGAAATAATAAAGTTATTATTTATTTCCTTATATCATGGTAAATGTTTATTATTCATGCTAGAATTGTATTAACCGGAAACATAATACATGTGTGAATACATAGACAAACAGTATGTCACTAGTATGCCTCTATTTGACTAGCTCGTTGAATCAAAGATGGTTAAGTTTCCTAGCCATAGACATGAGTTGTCATTTGATTAACGGGGTCACATCATTAGACAATTATGTGATTGACTTGACCCATTCCGTTAGCATAGCACTTGATTGTTTAGTTTGTTGCTATTGCTTTCTTCATGGCTTATACATGTTCCTATGACTATGAGATTATGCAACTGCCGTTTACCGGAGGAACACTTTGTGTGCTACCAAATGTCACAACGTAACTGGGTGATTATAAAGGTGCTCTACAGGTGTCTCCGAAGGTACTTATTGGGTTGGCGTATTTCGAAATTAGGATTTGTCACTCTGATTGTCGGAGAGGTATCTCTGGGCCCACTCGGTAATGCACATCACTATAAGCCTTGCAAGCATTGCAACTAATGAGTTAGTTGCGGGATGATGTGTTACGGAACGAGTAAAGAGACTTGCCGGTAACGAGATTGAACTAGGTATTGAGATACCGACGATCGAATCTCGGGCAAGTAACATACCGATGACAAAGGGAACAACGTATGTAGTTATGCAGTCTGACCGATAAAGATCTTCGTACAATATGTGGGAGCCAATATGAGCATCCAGGTTCCGCTATTGGTTATTGACCGGAGACGTGTCTCGGTCATTTCTACATAGTTCTCGAACCCGTAGGGTCCGCACGCTTAAGGTTCGATGACGGTTATATTATGAGTTTATGTGTTTTGATGTACCGAAGGAGTTCGGAGTCCCGGATGAGATCGGGGACATGACGAGGAGTCTCGAAATGGTCAAGACGTAAAGATCGATATATTGGACGACTATATTCGGACATCGGAAAGGTTCCGAGTGATTTGGGTATTTTTGGGAGTATGGGGGAGTTATGGGAATTCGTATTGG
The DNA here is from genome assembly GCF_056163025.1 of Triticum urartu. Lineage (NCBI taxonomy): Eukaryota > Viridiplantae > Streptophyta > Magnoliopsida > Poales > Poaceae > Triticum > Triticum urartu. The sequence goes on from NC_141876.1 coordinate 153,545,481, forward strand.
GCCTTAATGGGCCATACGGGAAAGGAGAGAAAGGCCTCAAAGGGTGGCCGCACCCCTCCCCATGGGCTGGTCCGAATTGGACTAGGGAGGGGGGCGCCCCTTCCTTCCTTCTCCTTTTCCCTTCCCTTTCCTTCTCTCCTACTCCTACTACTTGGAATGGATCCTAGTTCTACTAGGAAAGGGGGAATCCTACTCCCGGTGGGAGTAGGACTCCCCTAGGGCGTGCCATAGAGAGGGTCGGCCCCTCCCCTCCTCCACTCCTTTATATACGTGGCCAGGGGGCACCCCATAGACACAACAATTGATCTCTTGATCTCTTAGCCGTGTGTGGTGCCCCTCTCCACCATAATCCACCTCGGTCATATCGTAGCGGTGCTTAGGCGAAGCCCTGCGTCGGTAGAACATCATCATCGTCACCACGCCGTCGTGCTGACGGAACTCTCCCTCAAAGCTTGGATGGATCGGAGTTCGAGGGACATCATCGAGTTGAACGTGTGCAGAACTCGAAGGTGTCGTGCATTCGGTACTTGATCGGTCGGATCGTGAAGACGTACGACTACATCAACCGCATTGTGCTAACGCTTCCGCTTTCGGTCTACGAGGGTACGTAGACAACACTCTCCCCTCTCGTTGCTATGCATCACCATGATCTTGCGTGTGCGTAGGAAAATTTTGAAATTACTACGTTCCCCAACAGTGGTATTGGAGCCAGGTTTTATGCGTTGATGTATTATGCACGAGTAGAACACAAGTGAGTTGTGGGCGATATAAGTCATACTGCTTACCAGCATGTCACACTTTGGTTTGGCGGTATTGTTGGATGAAGCGGCCCGGACATGACGCGTACGCTTACGCGAGACTGGTTTTACCGCCGTGCTATGCACACAGGTGACTAGTGGGTGTCAGTTTCTCCAACTTTAGTTGAACTGAGTGTGGCTACGCCCGGTCCTTGAGAAGGTTAAAATAGCACCAACTTGACAAACTATCGTTGTGGTTTTGATGCGTAGGTAAGAATGGTTCTTGCTAAGCCCGTAGCAGCCACGTAAAACTTGCAACAACAAAATAGAGGACGTCTAACTTGTTTTTGCAGGGCATGTTGTGATGTGATATGGTCAAGACGTGATGAGATATAAGTTGTTGTATAAGATGATCATGTTTTGTTGAAGTTATCGGCAACTGTAAGAAGCCTTATGGTTGTCTCTTTATTGCATAAGATGCAAGCGCCAAAAAATTGCTTTACTTTATCGCTATGCGATAGCAATAGTTGCAAGAGCAATAGTTGGCGAGACTACCATGTGACGACACATTGATATAGATCAAGATGATGGAGATCATGGTGTCATGCCGGTGACGATGGAAATTATGACGATGCTTTGGAGATGGAGATCAAAGGCACAAGATGATGATGGCCATATCATGTCACATATTTTGCTTGCATGTGATGTTTGTCTTTTATACATCTTATTTTGCTTAGTTCGGCGGTAGCATTATAAGATGGTCTCTCACTAAATTTCAAGATAAAAGTGTTCTCCCTGAGTATGCACCGTTGCCAAAGTTTGTCGTTCCCAGACACCACGTGATGATCGGGTGTGATAAGCTCTACGTCCATCTACAACGGGTGCAAGCCAGTTTTGCACACATAGAATACTCAGGTTAAACTTGACGAGCCTAGCATATGCAGATATGGCCTTGGAACACTGAGACCGAAAGGTCGAGCGTGAATCATATAGTAGATATGATCAACATAATGATGTTCACCATTGGAAGCTACTCCATTCCACGTGATGATCGGTTATGGTTTAGTTGATTTGGATCACGCGATCACTTAGATGATTAGAGGGATGTCTATCTAAGTGGGAGTTCTTAAGTAATATGATTAATTGAACTTTAATTTATCATGAACTTAGTCCTAGTAGTATTAGCATATCTATGTTGTAGATCAATAGCTCGCGATGTTGCTCCCCGTTTAATTTTTATATGTTCCTAGAGAAAACTAAGTTGAAAGATGTTAGTAGCAATGATGCGGATTAGATCCGTGATCTGAGGTTTATCCTCATTGCTGCACAGAAGGATTATGTCCTTGATGCACCGCTAGGTGACAAACCTATTGCAGGAGCAGATGCAGATGTTATGAACGTTTGGCTAGCCCAATATGATGACTACTTGATAGGTTAGTGCACCATGCTTAAACGTCTTAGAATCGGGACTTCAAAGACGTTTTGAACGTCATGGACCATATGAGATGTTACAGGAGTTGAAGTTAATATTTCAAGTAAATACCCGAGTTGAGAGATATGAAGTCTCCAACAAGTTCTATAGCTAAAAGATGGAGGAGAATAGCTCAAGCAGTGAGCATGTGCTCAGATTGTCTAGGTACTACAATCGCTTGAATCAAGTGGGAGTTAATCTTCCAGATAAAATAGTGATTGACAGAATTCTCTAGTCACCATCACCAAGTTAGTAAATCTTCGTGATGAACTATAATATGCAAGGGATAACGAAAACGATTCCCAAGCTCTTCGTGATGCTGAAATCGACGAAGGTAGAAATCAAGAAAAGCATCAAGTGTTGATGGTAAACAAAACCACTAGTTTCAAGTAAAGGGACAAAGGGAAGAAAGGGGAACTTCAAGAAGAACGGCAAGCAAGTTGCTGCTCAAGTGAAAAACCCAAGTCTGGACCTAAGCCTGAAACTGAGTGCTTCTACTGCAAAGGGACTGGTGACTGGAAGTGGAACTACCCCAAGAAATTGGCGGATAAGAAGGATGGCAAAGTGAACATAGGTATATTTGATATACATGTTATTGATGTGTACTTTACTAATGTTTACAGCAACCCCTTAGTATTTGATACTAGTTCAGTTGCTAAGAATAGTAAGTCGAAACGGGAGTTGCAGAATGAATAGAGACTAGTTAAGGGTGAAGTGACGATGTGTATTGGAAATGGTTCCAAGATTGATATGATCATCATCGCACACTCCCTATACTTTCGGGATTAGTGTTGAACCTAAATAAGTGTTATTTGGTGTTTGCGTTGAGCATGAATATGATTTGATCATGTTTATTGCAATACGGTTATTCATTTAAGTAAGAGAATAAATTGTTGTTCTGTTTACATGAATAAAACCTTCTATGGTCATACACCCAATGAAAATGGTTTGTTGGATCTCGATCGTGGTGATACACATTCTTGTAATATTGAAGCCAAAAGATGCAAAGTTAATAATGATAGTGCAACTTATTTGTGGCACTGCCGTTTAGGTCATATTGGTGTAAAGCGCATGAAGAAAATCCATGCTGATGGGCTTTTGGAATCACTTGATTATGAATCAGTTGATGCTTGCGAACCATGCCTCATGGGCAAGATGACTAAGACTCCGTTCTCCGGAACAATGCAGCAAGCAACAGATTTGTTGGAAATCATGCATACTGATGTATGTGGTCCGATGAATATTGAAGCTCGCGGCAAGTATCATTATTTTCTGATCTTCACAGATGATTTGAGCAGATATGAGTATATCTACTTGATGAAACACAAGTCTGAAACATTTGAAAAGTTCAAAGAATTTCAGAGTAAAGTGCAGAATCATCGTAACAAAATAAAAGTTTCTACGATATGATCGCAGAAGTAAAATATTTGAGTTACGAGTTTGTGCTTCAGTTAAAACAATGTGAAATAGTTTCACTACTCACGCCACCTGGAACACCACAGTGTAATGGTGTGTCCGAACTTCGTAACCGTACTTTATTAGATATGGTGCGATTTATGATGTCTCTTACCGATTTACCACTATCGTTTTGGGGTTATGCATTAGAGACAGCTACATTCACATTAAATAGGGCACCATCTAAATCCGTTGAGATGACACCATATGAACTATGGTTTGGCAAGAAACCTAAGTTGTCATTTCTTAAAGTTTGAGGTTGCAATGCTTATGTGAAAAAGTTTCAACCTGATAAGCTCAAACCCAAGTCAGAGAAGTGTGTCTTCATAGGATACCCAAAAGAAAATGTTGGGTACACCTTCTATCACAGATCCAAAGGCAAGATATTCATTGCTGAGAATGGATCCTTTCTAGAGAAGGGTTTTCTCTCGAAAGAAGTGAGTGTGAGGAAAGTAGAACTTGATGAGGTAACTGTACCTGCTCCCTTATTGGAAAGTAATTCATCACAGAAATCTGTTCCTGTGACTACTACACCAATTAGTGAGGAAGCTAATGACGATGATCATGTAACTTCAGATCAAGTTACTACCGAACCTCATAGGTAAACCTGACATCCGCACCAAAGTGGTACGGTAACCCTGTTCTAGAGGTCATGTTACTTGACCATGACGAGCCTACGAACTATGAGGAAGCGATGATGAGCCCAGATTCCGCGAAATGGCTTGAGGCCATTAAATCTGAGATAAGATCCATGTATGAGAACAAAGTATGGACTTTGATTGACTTGCCCATTGATCGGCGAGCCATTGAGATTAAATGGATCTTCAAGAGGAAGACGGACGCTGATAGTAGTGTTACTATCTACAAAGCTAGAATTGTCGCAAAAAGGTTTTCGACAAGTTCAAGGTGTTGACTACGATGAGAGTTTCTCACTCGTATCTATGCTTAAGTCTGTCTGAATCATGTTAGCAATTGCTGCATTTTATGAAATTTGGCAAATGAATAAACAAAACTGCATTCTTTAATGGATTTATTAAAGAAGAGTTGTATATGATGCAACCAGAAGGTTTTGTCAATCCTAAAGGTACTAACAAAATATGCAAGCTCTAGCGATCCATCTATGGACTGGTGCAAGCATCTCGGAGTTGGAATATACACTTTGATAAGTTGATCAAAGCATATAGTTTTATACAGACTTGCGGTGTAGCCTGTATTTACAAGAAAGTGAGTGGGGGCACTACAACATTTCTGATAAGTATATGTGAATGGCATATTGTTGATCGGAGATAATGTAGAATTATTCTGCAAAGCATAAAGGAATGTTTGAAAGGAGTTTTTTCAAAGAAAGACCTCGGTGAAGCTGCTTACATATTGAGCATCAAGATCTATAGAGATAGATCAAGACGCTTGATAAGTTTTTCAATGAGTACATACCTTGACAAGATTTTGAAGTAGTTCAAAATGGAATAGTTAAAGAAAGAGTTCTTGCCTGTGTTACAAGGTGTGAAACTGGGTAAGACTCAAAACCCGACCACGGCAGAAGATAGAGAGAGAATGAAAGTCATTCCCTATGCCTCAGCCATAGGTTCTATAAAGTATGCCATGTTGTATACCAGTCCTATTGTATACCCAGCCCTGTGTTTGGCAAGGGAGCACAATAGTGATCTAGGAGTAGATCACTGGACATTGGTCAAAATCATCCTTAGTGGAATAAGGATATGTTTCTCGATTATGGAGGTGACAAAAGGTTCGTCATAACGGGTTACGTCGATGCAAGTTTTGACACTGATCCAGATGACTCAAAGTCTCAATCTGGATACATATTGAAAGTGGGAGCAATTAGCTAGAGTAGCTCCGTGCAGAGCATTGTTGACATTGAAATTTGCAAAATACATACGGATCTGAATGTGGCAGACCCGTTGACTAAATTTCCCTCACAAGCAAAACATGGTCACTCCTTAGTACTCTTTGGGTATTAATCACATAGCGATGTGAACTAGATTATTGACTCTAGTAAACCCTTTGGGTGTTGGTCACCTGACGATGTGAACTATGGGTGTTAATCACATGGTGATGTGAACTATTGATGTTAAATCACATGACGATGTGAACTAGATTATTGACTCTAGTGCAAGTGGGAGACTGAAGGAAATATGCCCTAGAGGCAATAATAAAGTTATTATTTATTTACTTATATCATGGTAAATGTTTATTATTCATGATAGAATTGTATTAACCGGAAACATAATACATGTGTGAATACATAGACAAACAGTACGTCACTAGTATGCCCCTACTTGACTAGCTCGTTGAATCAAAGATGGTTAAGTTTCCTAGCCATAGACATGAGTTGCCATTTGATTAATGGGGTCACATCATTAGAGAATGATGTGATTGACTTGACCCATTCCGTTAGCATAGCACTTGATCGTTTAGTTTGTTGCTATTGCTTTCTTCATGACTTATACATGTTCCTATGACTATGAGATTATGCAACTCCTGTTTACCGGAGGAACACTTTGTGTGCTACCAAACGTCACAACGTAACTAGGTGATTATAAAGGTGCTCTACAGGTGTCTCCGAAGGTACTTGTTGGGTTGGCATATTTCGAGATTAGGATTTGTCACTCCGATTGTCAGAGAGGTGTCTCTGGGCCCACTCAGTAATGCATATCACTATAAGCCTTGCAAGCATTGCAACTAATGAGTTAGTTGTGGGATGATGTGTTACGGAACGAGTAAAGAGACTTTCCGGTAACGAGATTGAACTAGGTATTGAGATTCCGACGATCGAATCTCGGGCAAGTAACATACCGATGACAAAGGGAACAACGTATGTAGTTATGCGGTCTGACTGATAAAGATCTTTGTAGAATATGTGGGAGCCAATATGAGCATCCAGGTTCCGCTATTGGTTATTGACCGGAGACGTGTCTCGGTCATGTCTACATAGTTTTTGAACCCGTAGGGTCCGCACGCTTAAAGTTCGATGACGGTTATATTATGAGTTTATGTGTTTTGATGTACCGAAGGAGTTCAGAGTCCCGGATGAGATCAGGGACATGACAAGGAGTCTCGAAATGGTCGAGACGTAAAGATCGATATATTGGACGACTATATTCGGACATCGGAAAGGTTCCGAGTGATTCGGGTATTTTCGGGAGTACCGGGTAATTACGGGAATTCGTATTGGGCCTTAATGGGCCATACGGAAAGGAGAGAAAGGCCTCAAAGGGTGGCCGCACCCCTCCCCATGGGCTAGTCCGAATTGGACTAGGGAGGGGGGACGCCCCCTTCCTTCCTTCTCCTTCTCCCTTCCCTTTACTTCTCTCCTACTCCTACTACTTAGAAGGGATCCTAGTTCTACTAGGAAAGGGGGAATCCTACTCCCGGTGGGAGTAGGACTCCCCTAGGGCGCGCCATAGAGAGGGCCGGCCCCTCCCCTCCTCCACTCCTTTATATACGTGGCCAGGGGGCACCCCATAGACACAACAATTGATCTCTTGATCTCTTAGCCGTGTGCGGTGCCCCTCTCCACCATAATCCACCTCGGTCATATCGTAGCGGTGCTTAGGCGAAGCCCTGCGTCGGTAGAACATCATCATCGTCACCACGCCGTCATGCTGACGGAACTCTCCCTCAGAGCTCGGCTGGATCGGACTTCGAGGGACGTCATCGAGTTGAACGTGTGCAGAACTCGGAGGTGCCGTGCGTTCGGTACTTGATCGGTCGGATCGTGAAGACGTACGACTACATCAACCGCGTTGTGCTAACGCTTCCGCTTTCGGTCTATGAGGGTACGTAGACAACACTCTCCCCTCTCGTTGCTATGCATCACCATGATCTTGCGTGTGCGTAGGAAAATTTTGAAATTACTACGTTCCCCAACATCAACGAGGAGAGCATGAGGCAGGGGGGCGCGCCCACCCCCCTGGGCGCGCCCTCCACCCTCGTGGGCCCCTCGTGGCTCCCCTGATGTATTTCTTCCGCTATATATATCCATATACCCTAAAACTATCGGGAAGCACAATAGATCGGGAATTCCGCCGCCAGAAGCCTCCGTAGCCACCGAAAACCAATCTAGACCCATTCCGGCACCCTGCCGGAGGGGGCAATCCCTCTCCGGTGGCCATCTTCATCATCCCGGTGCTCTCCATGACGAGGAGGGAGTAGTTCTCCCTCGGGGCTGAGGGTATGTACCAGTAGCTATGTGTTTGATCTCTCTCTCTCTCTCTCGTGTTCTTGAGGTGGTACGATCTTAATGTATCGCGAGCTTTGCTATTATAGTTGGATCTTATGATGTTTCTCCCCCTCCACTCTCTTGTAATAGATTGAGTTTTCCCTTTGAAGTTATCTTATCGGACTGAGTTTTTAAGGATTTGAGAACACTTGATGTATGTCTTGCGTGGGATACCCGTGGTGACAATGGGGTATTCTATTAATCCACTTGATGTATGTTTTGGTGATCAACTTGCGGATTCCGTGACCTTGGGAATCTATGCATAGGGGTTGGCACACATTTTCGTCTTGACTCTCCGGTAGAAACTTTGGGGCACTCTTTGAGGTTCTATGTGTTGGTTGAATAGATGAATCTGAGATTGTGTGATGCATATCGTATAATCATACCCACGGATAATTGAGGTGACATTGGAGTATCTAGGTGACATTAGGGTTTTGGTTGATTTGTGTCTTAAGGTGTTATTCTAGTACAAACTCTAGGGCTATTTGTGACACTTATAGGAATAGCCCAACGGATTGATTGGAAAGAATAGCTTTGAGGTGGTTTTGTACCCTACCATAATCTCTTCGTTTGTTCTCCACTATTAGTGACTTTGGAGTGATTCTTTGTTGCATGTTGAGGGATAGTTATATGATCCAATTATGTTATTATTATTGAGGGAACTTGCACTAGTGAAAGTATGAACCCTAGGCCTTGTTTCAATGCATTGCAATACCGTTTGTGCTCACTTTTATCATTAGTTACCTTGCAGTTTTTGTATTTTCAGATTACAAAAACCTTTATCTACCATCCATATACCACTTGTATCACCATCTCTTCGCCGAACTAGTGCACCTATACAATTTACCATTGTATTGGGTGTGTTGGGGACACAAGAGACTCTCTGTTATTTGGTTGCAGGGTTGCTTGAGAGAGACCATCTTCATCCTACGCCTCCCATGGATTGATAAACCTTAGGTCATCCACTTGAGGGAAATTTGCTACTGTCCTACAAACCTCTGCACTTGAAGGCCCAACAACGTCTACAAGAAGAAGGTTGTGTAGTAGACATCATTCTACTCTCTGGAGACAGGTTGGTGAGCTTTACCCTCGGCGTCGCCGTGATCGGGCAACGGCTCCGTACTATGTTCGGCGTCCGCTGGTCCATCCTGCTCTATCGCTGGGTCCATGTGGTCGTTGTTTGCTTTGGAGTCGACCGAGGTATTATTCTTTCCTGTGTTGTTATCATTGTTTTTGCCGAGGTGGGATTTGGAGCGGCGCCTACGTCGTTGTTTTGGTTGCTTCTCAAGGGGATTACCCTCCGCTGCATCCTTCTGTTCCTCGTCATTGTTATCTTTGGGTGTATCCACCATGTATATATCGTGTGATGGAGTGGCTGTCCAGCGCCCTGTGGGCGGTGGTTCCTGTTCTTCTCCTGCATCGTCGTCCATACCGTCGATGTCTTCGGAGCCGAAATCAAGCCTGTCGGTTAAGTCGTCGATAGTGGCTATTAAGTGGGTGGTGGGTGGGCAATGAATTTCTTAGTTGTCCGCTTCCCACTCAAGCCGGACATAGTTCGGCCGAGGGTCTCCTGACAAGGAGAGAGACCTCAATGAATTTAGCACGTCGCCCAAGGGCGAGTGCTGAAAGATATCTGCGGAGGTAAACTCCATGATCGGTGCCCAATCAGATTCGATGGGCACGGACGCAGGCGGTTCAGAGCCTGTGGCCGGGGATGAATCCAAGGGTCCGGCAACACAGGTCTCATAGGGGGTGAAGTCAGTATTCGGCTCAATCGCCGCTGAGTATGCGGCCTCCGTGGCGGGGTCTATCCACCCGTACTCGGATGGCCCGATCTGCTCCGGATTAAGGGTCGGAGTGGCCACAGGTGTGATCTCCCGGACACCGTCCGGCGGCAGAGCTAAGTCATGCTCGTCGAGACTGTGTGGCGCACCTGACATGGGCTCGAATCCGTCGAACATCAAGTCTTCGCGGATGTCGACAGTGTAGTTTAAGCTTCCAAACCTGACCTGATGGCCAGGGGCGTAGCTCTCGATCTGCTCCAGATGGCCAAGCGAGTTGGCCCGCAGTACGAAGCCGCCGAATACGAAGATCTGTCCGGGGAGAAAAACCTCACCCTGGATCACATCGTTGCCGATGATCGAAGGAGCCATCAAGCCTTATGGCGACGACATAGTGGAACTCTCAATGAAAGCACCAATGTTAGTGTCAAAACCGGCAGATCTCGGGTAGGGGGTCCTGAACTATGCGTCTAAGGCAGATGGTAACAGGAGGCAGGGGACACGATGTTTACCCAGGTTCGGGCCCTCTCGATGGAGGTAATACTTCCTGCTTGATTGATCTTGATGATATGAGTATTACAAGAGTTGATCTACCACGAGATCGTAGAGGCTAAACCCTAGAAGCTAGCCTATGATTATGATTGTCCTTGTCCTACGGACTAAACCCTCCGGTTTATATAGACACCGAAGGGGGCTAGGGTTACATAGAGTCAGTTACAAGGGAGGACATCTACATATCCGAATTTCCAAGCTTGCCTTCCACGCAAAGGAGAGTCCCACCCGGACACGGGACGAAGTCTTTAATCTTGTATCTTCATAGTCCAACAGTCCGGCCAAAGTATATAGTCCAGCTGTCCGAGGACCCCCTAATCCAGGACTCCCTCACCCCCTCCCTCGTATATAAAGGAGTGGAGGAGGGGGAGGGCCGACCCTCTCATGGCGCGCCCAAAGGTGGAGTCCTACTCCCACCGGGAGTAGGATTCCCCCTTCCCTAGTTGGAGTAGGAGAGGAAGGAAGGGGGAGACAGAAGGAAGGAAAGGGGGGCCGGCCCCCACCAAATTCGGATTGGGCTTGGGGGGTCATACCCTCCACCTTGGCCGCCTCCTCCTCTCTCCCACTAAGTCCTAATAAGGCCCATACACTCCCTGGGGGGTTCCGGTAACTCCCCGATACTTCGGTAAATGCCTGAACTCATCCGAAACCATTCCGATGTCCAAACATAGCCTTCCAATATATCGATCTTTGTGTCTCGACCATTTCGAGACTCCTCGTCATGTCCATGATCATATCCGGGACTTCAAACTACATTCGGTATATCAAAACACATAAACTCATAATATCGATCATCACCGAATGTTAATCATGCGGACCCTACGGGTTCGAGAACTATGTAGACACGACCGAGACCCACTTCTGATCAATAACTAATAGCGGAACCTGGATGCTCATATTGGTTCCTACATATTCGACGAAGATCTTTACCGGTCAAACCGCATAACAACATACGTTGTTCCCTTTGTCATCGGTATGTTACTTGCCCAAGATTCGATCGTCGGTATTTCAATACCTAGTTCAATCTCATTACTGGCAAGTCTCTTTACTCGTTCCTTAATGCATCATCCCGCAACTAACTCATTAGTCACATTTCTTGCAAGGCTTATAGTGATGTGCATTACCGAGAGGGCCCAGATATACCTCTCCGACAATCGGAGTAACAAATCCTAATCTCGATCTATGCCAACTCAACAAACACCATCGGAGACACCTCTAGAGCATCTTTATAGTCACCCAGTTACGTTGTGACGTTTGATAGCACACTAAGTGTTCCTCCGGTATTCGGGAGTTGCATAATCTCATAGTCATAGGAACATGCATAAGTTATGAAGAAAGCAATAGGCAGCAAACTAAACGATCATCGTGCTAAGCTAACGAATGGGTCAAGTCAATCACATCACTCTCTAATGATGTGACCCCGTTCATCAAATGACAACTCTTGTCCATGGCTAGGAAACTTAACCATCTTTGATTAACAAGCTAGTCAAGTAGAGGCATACTAGTGACACTCTATTTGTCTTATATTCACACATGTACTAAGTTTCTGGTTAATACAATTCTAGCATGAATAATAAACATTTATCATGATATAAGGAAATATAAATAAATTTTTTTATTGCCTCTAGGGCATATTTCCTTCATCGGAGTGCTAATAAAATCATTGTTGTTGGTACTGGAGAAATCACACAACTTGGTGTTCTCTTGAGTCATTGTGACTATGCAACAAGATTGCACTCAAAAACATATCTGACGAGAAAATGGCAAACAAAAAAGAGGGCGAATAAAATGGCAAATTTTTGTGAAGTGGGGGAGAGGAAAACGAGAGACAAATGGCAAATAATGTAAATTGCAAGGAGATGAGATTTGTGATTAGGAACCTGGTACAAGTTGATGATGTCTCCCTAGCAACGGCGCCAGAAATTCCTTTTGATTTTGCTTGAACTACGTCGGTATTTCCCCAAAAAGGAAGGGATGATGCAGCACAACAATGGTATGTATTTCCCTCAGTGATGAGACCAAGGTTATCGAACCAGTAGGAGAACCACGCAACATTACGTGAATGGAACCTGCACACAAATAACAAATATTCGCAACCCGGCGTATTAAAGGGGTTGTCAATCCCTTTCGGGGAACGGCACCAGAAATTGGCAAGTGGATGTGAGAAAGTTGTAATAAATTGATAGATAGATCACCAAAAAAATGCGGCAAAGTATTTTTGTATTTTTGGTTTAATAGATCTGAAAATAAAAGAACATAAAAATAGATCGTGAAGGCAAATATAATAAAGAAGAGACCCGGGGGGCGTAGGTTTCACTAGTGGCTTCTCACGAGAAAAATAGCAAATGGTGGGTAAACGAACTACTATTGAGCAATTGATAGAGCTTCAAATAATCATGACAATATCCAGGCAGTGATCATTATATAGGCATCACATCCAAGATTAGTAGACCGACTCCTGCCTGCATCTACTACTATTACTCCACACATCAACCGCTATCCAGTATGCATCTAGTGTATTAAGTTCATGGAGAAATAGAGTAATGCAATAAGAACGATGATATGATGTAGACAAGATCTATTTATGTAGAAATAGACCCCCATCTTGTTATCCTTAATGGCAACGATACATACATGTCCGTTCCCCTCCTGTCACTTGGATCAAGCACCGTAAGATCGAATCCATCACAAAGCACCTCTTCCCATTGCAAGATAAATAGATCAAGTTGGCCAAACAAAACCCAAATATCGGAGAAGAAATACAAGGCTATAAGCAATCATGCATATTATTGACACACGGACACGTCACGTGTACCCTCGACGCCGGGGGTGATGCACCGCAGCTCACGTCGAAGGAGACCCGACCGATAGTGCGATACACAAGACAGTCGACGGGCGCTTTTGCAGACCCGAAAACCCCACACCCCCAGGAGGGACCCCATCAGGGAGTGCAGAGGCTATGGGCTTCCCTAGGTCGATTCGCTCGCCCCTAGAGCCTCGGGATTCGCAGCTCTCAAACACGAAGAACAGCGAAAAACGAGATAGAAAAATGGTGGAGAGATAAAACATAGATGAAAAAGTAGTATATTGATTTGTTCGATTGTGTGTTGTTCAATCGGCCGTCACCCCTAACATATATAAGAGGCGGCTGGACTTCCCGTACAATTAAAGGATTCATCTAGGCTTTCCTTACAAGAAAAATTACATCAATTCACGTCCTAGAGTCCTAATTCTATTCCAACTCGGATTCAGTCTGAATCTGGCCCAAACTCTGTCTTCCTTCTTGCACGGGCCGCCGGGCTTGCATATGATCTCCGATCGAGACGGCCCAAATATCAAACTTGTGCACCTCGACGATACGAACAACTCTCATGTTGATCACTTTTTCAAATAAGGCCATCTTGAATACTTTTCGAGGTCATCTTTATCTTCCAGTCGGACTCGGTCTTGCAGAAGACTGGATTATCTGAGTCTCGTAGTGAATTTGTAGGCTATATATTATCTCTGATGATGATGACTCCAAAATCAAAGTTTACCGTCTTGATGATACGCACAACTTCTGTATTGAACACTTCTTCATCCAAGGTCATTTTGATAAACTTTCGAGCACATGTTCAATTTCACTCAGACTTGAGCTCATCCACTTGGATATTAGATACTTTCACTCGGATCGTCCGATTGGACTTTTTCACTCGGAAGACAATCTTTCACTCGGATGACTATATTTCCACTCGGATGACTATATTTCCACTCGGAAGGCACTATCTTATTCAATTGGCAAGTTTTCGTCCCGATGGTAATCTTTTCACTCGGAATATTTTCACCTGGACCACAATTTCACTCGGATGATCATATTTTCACTCGGATGACTATATTTCCACTTGGATAATAATAAGTTCATCCGGTCAGCAAACTTTCACTCGACCGTAAACTTTCACTCGGATGGTAAACTTTTCACTTGGATTTCCGACTGAAAACATAGCCCGATTTTGATTTGTCTCTTCAGGCCTCATACGATCTCGGATTGAGACGAATTATGTATGAAAATTGATCGGCTCGACGAGACGAAACTTTTCCGTGTTGAAGGTTTTTTGATTCAAGGCCGTCTTGATGTCCGAATTACTCGCGCAACCTATCAGACAAGTGTCTGGCACCTCGCGCCATATTTCCGTTGAGGTTCGGTCAGCAGTATATTGCCTCTAACTTTTGCATATGAACTCGGATTGAGATGATTTATATATCAAAATCGATTGCCTCGACGAGACGAAGACAATTCCTTAAGAGGGCTCCTTCATACTAGGTCATCTTGAAGACGTGATTGGCCAAAAACCACTCGGAACATTGAATTATGCCACTCGGAGTATAGTTTCGGTCCGTAAGATAAAGTCGAATGAATATAACCGAAACATCAAAGTGATTACACTCGGTGACGTGAATATTTTTATGCTGAAAACTCGTTCACTCGAGACCATCTTCATTGCAATCTGTATCTTGCCAAAATCAGGTGTCAACACATGCCCTCCTGCTTTTCGGCAAAGCTTGCACGCCGAAAAATAATATGCATAGTGTTTGTTCTAAGGACGATATCAACACTCCATCGGACTTTTTTTTCTCAGGGCGATAATTATGTATCGGTCATGTTTGTGCTAAGGGCGATAATCGTATATCGGCCATTGCCTACTTAGGCTTCCTGCCACACACTCGGGTGGTACTTCTTCAAATATTTGCCATTGAGAGCTCGAGGTAACAATGCCCCTTGTATTGATTCCACCAAATATGAATTTTCGGGAACAACTCTTGTAATTCTAAAAGGACCTTCCCAACTTGGAGACCACTTCCCGAATTTTCTATCTTTCGAACCAATCGGCAGAATCACTTTCCAAACGAGATCGCCAACTTGAAAATTCTTCAACTTGACTTTCTTATTGTAAGCCCTTGCCACCCTCAACTTATTTCTCTCTATGGCATTCAAAGCAGCCAAACGTTTATCAGCAACCTCATCAATGTTGCCCATCATCAAGTTATAGAAGTCTATTGCCGATAAATCATTTTGTTTGGCTATTCTCAAAGCATTCGAATTTACTTCCACCGGTAAAACAACCTCCTGACCATATACTAGCTCATATGGAGTCACTTTCGTAGCACCATGCCTTGAGATTCTATGTGCCCATAATGCCTCAGACAACAAGTCATGCCATCTCCTTGGATTATCCTCAATCTTCTTCTTGATGAGCTTGATTAAAATTTTATTGCTAGACTCAGCTTGTCCATTAGCTTGGGCATAATATGGAGAGGAATTGAGCAACTTTATGTTATAAGATTCGGCAAACTCTTTGACTTGGTGTGACATGAAAGATGAACCTTGATCTGTAGTTAACGTTTGAGGAATACCGAATCTATGAATAATGTGCTCGGTTATGAATTGAATTACCTCCGTATGCGTCATGTTCTTGAGAGGTACTGCTTCAGACCATTTAGTGAAATAATCAGCTGCCACCAATACGAACCGATGCCCTTTTGAGGAAGACGGATGGATTTGTCCAATGAAATCTAAACCCCAACCTCTGAAAGGCCACGGTTTGATAATAGGATGTAACATAGCAGCAGGAGCCAATCGAATATCACCAAACTTTTGACAAGCTTCACACCCCTTATAATATCTGAAGCAATCATTAATCATAGTCGGCCAATAAAACCCAGCACGTCGCAATAACCATTTCATCTTGGGAGCCGACTGGTGAGTGCCACAAATACCTTCATGTACTTCTCCCATAGCAACTCTTGCCTGGTCCTCGTCCAAACACTTTAGAAGAACATCATCGATGGTTCGGCGATAAAGACCATCATCTCTCATTGTATACTTGAAAGTCATACGCCGAATAGCCCTGTCCACCCTTTCACTCGGATTGCACAAGTAATCAACAATGGGCTTCCTCCAGTCGGGATTGTCACCTGCACTAGATTTTTTGTTAATGACCGAATCAGTGGGTTCTGGTTCGGCCTCTTCTATACTGGTAAGACAAGACATCGGACTTTGAGAAATATGAAACATGCCATGATCAACATGGTATCCAGATGCTTGCTGTGCCAACTCATTTGCCCTCCAGTTGTCATGTCTAGATATATGAACAATGCTAAAGCAATCCAAAGTAGAAATTATATCTAGACATTTATCAAGATAAACATTAAGTGATTCATCCAAACACAGAAAGACTTTGGATATTTGCTGCACCACTAGTAACGAATCACCATAAGCCTCAATATGTGTAACACCTATAGCAAGTAACATCTCTAGGCCGAATAATAATGCTTCATATTCGGCTTGATTGTTTGCACAAAAATATTCTAAGCGGCATGAGGCTTCAAAAATAGCACCATGAGGAGATATGTAAACAATACCAACACCTTGGCCATTGGTACAAACTGAACCATCAAAATATAATCTCCATGGTACTATTGAGACAAAGTTTATATCAACATCATGCTTGTCATCAATCCGATGTTCAACAATAAAATTAGCAACGATTTGGCCTTTCATGGATTTTAGAGATTCATAGGCCAAATCATATTCAATCAAAGCATAAGCCCACTTGCCAATTCTACCACTAAGAATTGGTCTATGCAACATGTATTTAATGACATCGGTCTGACAAGCTACTATGCAAGCACTCGGTACTAAATAATGTCTCAATTTTGTGCAAGCATAATATAAACATAGACATATTTTTTCAATAAATGTATACCTTGTCTCTGCGTCCAATAGGCGGCGGCTCAAATAAGTGATGGCATGCTCTTTTCCTTCGGTCTCTTGAGTTAGAACAGCACCAATAACTCCTTCCTCTGCTGCAATGTAAAGTCTAAAGGGTACCCTATGCTTGGGTGCTCTCATCACCGGAGGAGTGCACAAATAATTCTTGATCATATCAAATGCTTCTTGCTGTTTTGCCCCCCAAGTGAAATCAGCATCATTCTTTAACCGAAGGATAGGAGTAAATGCATCAACTTTCCCTGATAGATTAGCTATGAACCTTCTCAAATAATTGACCTTGCCAAGGAATTTTTGCATATCTCTCTTGCATGTTGGAGCCTCCACTTTCTTTATAGCCTCTATCTTTTTGGGATCAATCTCTATACCATCTTCATGAATAATGAAACCCAAAAACTTGCCAGCTGACACGCCGAAAGCACACTTCAAAGGATTCATTTTCAGTCCATACTTTTTCATTCTTTCAAAAGCTAAATGCAAATCGGCCAAGTGAGATTCAAAAGCATCCGATTTGACAACAATATCATCAATATAAACTTCAAGTATGACACCGAGTAAATCATAAAAATCAAATTCATAGCCCTTTGATATGTGGCGCCAGCATTTTTTAATCCGAATGTCATTACTGTCCACTCGAATAAATCAAGGAAACCAGGGCATCGAAAAGTTGTCTTGTACATGTCCTCTTCGGCCATAAAAATTTGGTTGTATCCGGCATTACCATCTAGAAAACTAATAACCTTATGTCCAGAAGCATCATTAATAAGCATATCGGGTATTGGCATAGGATACTCATCTTTGGGTGTAGCCCTATTCAAATCTCTGAAGTCAATGCACACCCTCAACTTACCGGACCCTTTCTTCTCCACTGGGACAATGTTAGAAATCCACTCGGCATACCTACAAGGTCGAATGAAATTAGCTTCAAGCAGTCGACCGATCTCTTCCTTGATCCGGTCATATGTTTTCGGATTAAATTTTCTGGCCGATTGTTTATAAGGTCTAAAACCGGCCTTTATAGGCAACCGATGCTCCACTAGCTCTCGGCTTAACCCTGGCATCTCATGATATTCCCATGCAAAGCAACAAACATATTCTTTCAATAGCTCGATTAACTTAGCCTTACAATCGGCTTTCAAATTTTTGTTTATAAATGTCGGTCAAGTGACTGAACCATCTCCAATATCTACCTCTTCTAACGGATCGGCTGATGTAAAACCTTGTCCAAGTTTATCCATGTCATCCAACTCCTCTATAGACTCATACATATCATTCTCATTGGACCGATACTTTACAAGACGTTTTTGTAACCACTCGGAATTAGGATCCATTTAAACATATCATACCTTGGAGCCGATTGCATTCACTCGGCTTTAAAGAGACGGGCACAAAACCATTCTTGGTCGTGCTGAGAAAATCAAATTCTGATAAGTCACTCCCGTCAAGCAAGTAGCATTGGGATGTTGCCAATCCACCGAGGCATCGGCCAAAGCAACACAGGCCGAGTTATCCACATGAATAACTTCCACTTCATCATCAACCCACTGAATCAAAAACTGGTGCATAGTGGATGGCACGCACTGGTTTACATGAACCCAATCGTGGCCTAGTATGACGTTGTAATTACCTTGCACCTCAGTGACAAAGAATGCAGTAGCCAAAGTTTTGCTTCCGACTGTAAGCTCCACATACATCACACCTTTGGCTTCAGTTTTCTCTTTGCCTTCAAACCCGTTGAGCACCATATTGGTCTTGATCAATTCTTCATCAGGCAGACCCAATTTCTTGAAGACCGAATAGGGCATAAGATTTACCACAGCACCACCATCAACAAGCATCCAAGTGAGCGGCGACCCATTGATATGACCTCTGAGATATAATGGTTTCAGATGTGTTACTGGTTCTCTTGGCTTCTCGAATATCGCGTTTTTAGGGCCAAAATCCAGCTGAGCCACCTCCCCTTCCTCATCTACAGCACGAAACTCAGCAGGTAAGTAATACACCATATTGATATCCATACCTTCATGAACCGGTGTAGACTCATAGTCCAACATATCAGCCTCCTCCTCAAGTGCATCCACCGATTCAGAAATTTGTCCGAGTGAAGAGGAAGCAATAGGTAACATAGACGATGCAATGATTGTGTCGTCCTCTTTTGGTATTTGTAGGTGCTGCTGTGATAGGTGTAGAAGCCACAACATCTTGTATTTGTTTGAGCCTCCACACTTGTTTTGTAGGTACCATAGGCCGAGTGTCATTGAACAACTTATCCCTTTGCTTCTCGACCTCTTGTTCTGCCATCTCTTAACTCCTTAACCTCTGTAGTTTCCTCTTTTGTGTCTTTGTTAGCCCTAGAGGACACCACTTTGGCTGAGTGTATTTAGGATCTCTCGTTTTTACCTGGCTGGTGCTTGCCTCATGGTCATTAGCCGAGTGCTTTGGCGCGATAGCAAGTATCGGCTCAGTCGGATTGCTATGCACAATCGGCTGCTGTATGGCGAATGTTTCGGTGCCCAAGATAAGTGAGTCGACATCCATTTTCTCCTTGCCTTTTCCTGGCTCAACTGCTGCAACACTTGGTGATTTAACACACCATTCTTTTTGACTTTCCAGATGCATGAAATTTCCACTCGGGCGCACCTTTTTACTCTGATGGAATCCACTCGGATGGATATCACTCGGATGGAATTCAGTCGGATGGAATCTACTTGACCACATTTTTTCACTCGGATAGCTTCCACCTGGTGCATTCTTACAATCGGATAATTTCCATCCGGTCGCATGTTTTGACCAGCCGATCGATAGTTACCGATGTTTAGTCGGCCATTATATGAGTATTCGAGTCGACCCCAAACAGTTTTCCTTTGCTCTTCTGGAAACAACGCCTTTGGTCCACTCAGTTTCATATGCTGACTGAACATATCATCTGATGGTGACCTTGGTCGCTTCAAGTATGATGGCCGGTTAGAGCTGGGACCAGCCGACTGATTAGCATATTTGGATAGCAACATATCAAAAGTTGGCTTGATCCGCTTGCGTTGCACTTTAGCTTCATTCCTCTTCCACTTGCCAACTTCTGGACTCTTGGGTTTGACAAATTTAACTCGAGTATTTTCTTGCACTTGCGGTTGGCCCCCGAGTGTAGGATTCTTGATGGTGATTTTGATTACTTCCTTGCCATCGGGCTGCTTATCAAGCACAACATGTCTCCCCAAGACCGTGCTGCCTTCCTTGTCTTTCCTGGGCTCACCAATAATGATATTAGCTTTATTAGCAGATTCGGCTACCTCAGGCCGAATGAGTAGCTTCTTCCCCTCCAAATCCATGGTATTCATTGGAAAAGGTTGTTTATCAACTCGCATCTCAGAAAAGTTCAATCGTCCGTCATTAATGGCCGATTGTATCTATCGTCGAAAAACATTGCAATTTAGTAGCATGAGAAAAAGAATTATGATACTTGCAATAAGCACGCCGTTTTAGCTCTTCAAACGGTGGTAAAGTATGGGATATTCTAATAATCTTAGCCTGCAGCAAAGCATCAAATATTCTATCACACTTAGCAATGTTAAAAGTAAACTTCATCTCTTCATCACGATTCTTATGAATCGGTTTCAGATCATTGCAAGTAAAGGGTTTGGCCTTAGATGGCCAAACAAATTCAGTAGCAAAAACATCACCCTCATCATCCGAGTGATCACTATCATATTCCACCATATTCATATTTGGACGATCGGCTTTGTATCTATGCACTTCTTTGAGATCTTTGCTTCGGCTTTCCTGAGCCAAAGCCCTTTGTAAGACTTGGTTGATATTTAAGAACTCATAACCTTCTAGCTTTTCTCTAGTTTTTTGTTTCTCTGAATCTCTTGACGTAATCGGAGACCGATTCATCATGCTTCTGTTTAACCGATGTTAGATGTGATAACTTGAGTTCATTGTCGCCGCTATAAAAGTGATCATGAAATTTCTGCTCTAGCTGCGACCAAACCCGAATGGAACCATGTGGTAAAGAAGAAAACCATGAAAATGCAGTACCAGTTAAAGATAAAGGAAACAAACGCACTTTCAACTCATTTAGTGAGCCTGCTTCACCTAGTTGTGCTAAGTATTGACTAACATGCTCCCATGTGGTTTTTGTGCCCTCTCCATTGAACTTAACAAAATCTGGAATCTTATATCCCGGAGGGCACTGGATGGCATCAAAGTACTCGGGGTACGGCTTTTGGTAAATCCGATTCAGAGGTAACTCAACTCCAAAATTCTCTCTAAGCACCTTAGCCATCTCCTCTCTAAGATTAGCTAGACCATCATCCGTAGTGGACGATGAAGCTTGTGGCGGTGACATAGGAAGAGTATGGTTACTAGCTGTAGGTAGGAATTGTGGCATGTATGTCGACCCGTAATTTGGTAGTGGTCGAGTGGTTGTAGCTGTAGGTAGAGTTTGGTTCGGCGTTGCCACCGAACCTGTCATGCTCATAATAGGATTAATGGGTGTAGCCACAATCTGATTTGTTTGGGTAGGATAATAAGTCATCGGCACGGGAGGCGCCGATGCAATAGGTAAAGCCAGATTAGGGTTTTGCACACTAGCAGTTACACCATTATTACCACTAGACGACTGAGATATATTCTTCTGAGCATTAGTATTTTCTATAAAAGTTTGATAGACTAGATTGTTACCATCAGCAATACGACTTTCAATCTCAGCCCACTGCTCAGGAGAAAAGGCAGTACTTACAGAGGGTTTAACCTGTTCAGTTTGAAGAGGAGGGAACTTGATTTCTTCAATCGGAGTGATGTTGTCTAGGCGATCTTTCTTGAATTTTGCAAGGAACTCCTGCAGGTCCTTCTCCTCGCGCGCCTTCTTGTACTCCTCATAGACTTGGCGATGATCGGCTGATATCTCATCAAGACTGGGCTTAATGATGTTATCGGCGTCTACCTCAGATGGCTTGGGAAGATCAGACATGGTGGATGGTGATGATTGATCTTCGATCCCCAGCGGAGTCGCCAAAAAGTGTGTTGACACACGAACACGTCACGTGTACCCTCGACGCCGGGGGTGATGCACCGCAGCTCACGTCGAAGGAGACCCGACCGATAGTGTGATACACAAGACAGTCGACGAGCGCTTTTGCAGACCCGACAACCCCACACCCCCGGGAGGGACCCCGTCAGGGAGTGCAGCGGCTATGGGCTGCCCTAGGTCGATTCGCAGCTCTCAAACACGAAGAACAGCGAAAAACGAGATAGAAAAACGGTGGAGAGATAAAACGTAGATGAAAAAGTAGTATATTGATTTGTTCGATTGTGTGTTGTTCAATCGGCCGTCACCCCCAACATATATAAGAGGCGGCTGGACTTCCCGTACAATTAAAGGATTCATCTAGGCTTTCCTTACAAGAAAAATTACATCAATTCACGTCCTAGAGTCCTAATTCTATTCCAACTCGGATTCAGTCTGAATCTGGCCCAAACTCTGTCTTCCTTCTTGCACGGGCCGCCGGGCTTGCATATGATCTCCGATCGAGACGGCCCAAATATCAAACTTGTGTGCCTCGACGATACGAACAACTCTCATGTTGATCACTTTTTCAAATAAGGCCATCTTGAATACTTTTCGAGGTCATCTTTATCTTCCAGTCGGAATCGGTCTTGCAGTAGACTGGATTATCTGAGTCTCGTAGTGAATTTGTAGGCTATATATTATCTCTAATGATGATGACTCCAAAATCAAAGTTTACCGTCTTGATGATACACACAACTTCTGTATTGAACACTTCTTCATCCAAGGTCATTTTGATAAACTTTCGAGCACATGTTCAATTTCACTCGGACTTGAGCTCATCCACTCGGATATTAGATACTTTCACTCGGATCGTCCGATTGGACTTTTTCACTCGGAAGACAATCTTTCACTCAGATGACTATATTTCCACTCGGATGACTATATTTCCACTCGGAAGGCACTATCTTATTCAATTGGCAAGTTTTCGTCCCGATGGTAATCTTTTCACTCGGAATATTTTCACCTGGACGACAATTTCACTCGGATGATCATATTTTCACTCGGATGACTATATTTCCACTTGGATAATAATAAGTTCATCCGGTCAGCAAACTTTCACTCGATCGGGAAATTTTCACTCGACCGTAAACTTTCACTCGGATGGTAAACTTTTCACTCGGATTTCCGACTGAAAACATAGCCCGATCTTGATTTGTCTCTTCAGGCCCCATACGATCTCAGATTGAGACGAATTATATATGAAAATCGATTGGCTCGACGAGACGAAACTTTTCTGTGTTGAAGGTTTTTCGATTTAGGGCCGTCTTGATGGCCGAATTACTCGCGCAACCTATCAGACAAGTGTCTGGCACCTCGCGCCATATTTCCGTTGAGGTTCGGTTTGCGGTATATTGCCTCTAACTTTTGCATATGAACTCAGATTGAGATGATTTATATATCAAAATCGATTTCCTCGACGAGACGAAGACAATTCCTTAATAGTTCTCCTTCATCCGAGGTCATCTTGAAGACGTGATTGGCCAAAAACCACTCGGAACATTGAATTATGCCACTCGGAGTATAGTTTCGGTCCGTAAGATAAAGTCGAATGAATATAACCGAAACATCAAAGTGGTTCCACTCGGTGGTGAATATTTTTATGCTGAAAACTCGTTCACTCGAGACCATCTTCATTGCAATCTGTATCTTGCCAAAATCAGGTGTCAACACATATAAGAGATCAAAGAAGACTCACATAACTTTCATGGATAAAAAGATAGATCTGATCATAAACTCAAAGTTCATCGGATCTCAACAAACACACCGCAAAAAGAGTTACATCATATGGATCTCCAAGAGACCATTGTATTGAGAATCAAAAGTGTGTGTGTGTGTGAGAGAGAGAGAGAGGAATCCATCTAGCTACTAACTACGGACCCGAAGGTCTACAAAGAAATACTCACACATCATCGGAGAGGCACCAATGGACATGATGAACCCCTCCGTGATGGTGTCTAGATTGGATCTGGTGGTTCTGAAACTTGCGACGGCTGGAATTGATTTTCGTCGACTCCCCTAGGATTTCTGAAATAGTGGGGGTATTTATAGAGTAAAGAGGTGGTTCAGGAGGCCATTGAGGTGGGCACAACCCACCAGGGCGTGCCTGGGCCTCCAGGCACGCCCTGGTGTCTTGTGCTCATCTCGGGCTCCCTCTTCGGTACTTCCTTGGCCCGCTGGATGTCTTCTGGTCCAAAAAAATCCACAAAAAGTTTCTCTGCGTTTGGACTCTGTTTGATATTGATTTCTTGCGATGTAACAAACATGCAGAAAACAGCAACTGGCACTAGGCACTATGTCAATAGGTTGGTACCAAAAAATGATTATAAAATGATTGTGAAACATCCAAGAATGATAATATAACATCATGGAACAATAAAAAAATTATAGATACGTTGGAGACTTATCAATATGCTTGAAGTATTATTGTTTTTATATCAATATTAAACTTTTGTTTTGAATTTTATGGATCTGAATATTCATGCCACAACAAAGAGGATTACATGGATAAATATGTTAGGTAGCATTCCACATCAAAAATTCTGTTTTTATCACTTACCTACTCGAGGACAAGCAGGAATTTAAGCTTGGGGATTCTTGATACGTCTCCAACGTATCTATAATTTTTGATTGTTCCATGCTATTATATTATCTGTTTTGGATGTTTTATATGCATTAGTATGCCATTTTATATTATTTTTTGGACTAACTTATTAATCCAGAGCCCAGTGCCAGTTTCTGTTTTCCCCTTGTTTTTGAGTTTTACAAAAAAGGAATATCAAACGGAGTCCAAACGGAAAAAAAACTTTACGGTGGTTTTTCTTGGGCCAGAAGACACCCAGGAGACTTGCAGAGGAGGCCAGAAGACCTACGGGGAGGCCACAAGCCCTAGGGGCGCGCCCCTAGGCTTGTGCCCCCCCATAGATCTCCTAACCCAAATCTTCACTTCATAAATACCCAAATATTCCCCCAACACCAGAAGCATCCACCAAAATACTTTTTCGCCGCCGCAAGCCTCTGTTCCCCCGAGATCCCATCTTGGGGCCTTTTCCGGCACCCTGCCGGAGGGGGGTCGATCACCGAGGGCATCTACATAAACTCTATTGCCCTTCCAATGAAGCGTGAGTAGTTTACCACAGACCTACGTGTCCATAAGTAGTAGCTAGATGGCCTCTTCTCTCTCTCTCTTTATGATCTTCAATACCATGTTCTCCTCGATGTTCTTGGAGTTCTATCCGATGTAATATTCTTTTGCGGTGTGTTTGTCGAGATCCGATAAATTTTGGATTTATGATCAGATTATCTATGAATATCATTTGAGTGTTTTCTGAATTCTTATATGCATGATCAAATATCTTTGTATTTCTCTTCGAATTATCGGTTTGGTTTGGCCAACTAGATTGGTTCTTCTTGCAATGAGAGAGGAGCTTAGTTTTGGGTTCAATCTTGCGGTGTCCTCACCCAGTGACATAGTAGGGGTAGCGAGACACGTATTGTATTATTGCCATCAAGGGTAAAAATATGGGGTTTTCATCACATTGCTTGAGTTTATCCCTCTACATCATGTCATCTTACTTAAGGCTCTACTCCGTTCTTATGAACTTAATACTCTAGATGCATGCTGGACAACGGTCAATGTGTGGAGTGATAGTAGTAGATGCAGGCAGGAGTCGGTCTACTTGACATAGATGTGATGCCTATATTCATGATAATTGCCTTGGATATTGTCATAACTTTGCGTTTTTCTATCAATTGCTTGACAATAATTTGTTCACCCATCATATTATTTTCTTTCAAGAGAGAAGCCTCTAGTGAAACCTATGGCCCCCGTGTCTATTTTCCATCATATATTTTCAGATCTATAAACCAAAAAAACAAAAAAAAAACTTTGCTGCAATTTATTTATTTTACTTTGTTTTACGTTTTAGTAATATTTTATATCTATCTCTATCAGATCTCATCCTTGCAAGTGACTGTGAAGGGATTGACAACCCCTTTATTGCCTTGGGTGCAAGTGTTTGATTGTTTGTACAGGTGGATAGATTGGAGACTTGCGTGTACCTCCTACTGGATTGATACCTTGGTTCTCAAACTGAGGGAAATACTTATCTCTACTTTGCTGCATCACCCTTTCCTCTTCAAGGGAAAAACCAACGCAAGCTCAAGAAGTAGCATACCCTACAACCTCCGATGAAGCTACACTGCTCTAGCTGACACTTAATGACGGCCACGTGCATGATGAGGCCCAAGAAGCCACGTGTATGGCGGATGAGGAGGCCCAGAAGCTGAGGAAGGCCCTAGAAATTGCCGTGGTGACGGAGTGGAAGGTCATCTAAGACATGCAGGCCCAGGCTATGCTCTACAAGGGTGGGTAGGGTCTCCTCTGCAATGAAGTTGGTACGCTGGAGTTGTCAGTGCAAAACTGGAATATGGTCTTCAAGAAACTGGAGGAGGAGGTGGTGCAGCTTAGGAGGTTGAGGTCCAGAACTGTTGCCGAGCTCGAGCAGGCACAAGAGCACTGCGAGCATCTGGAGGCTACGGGAGGCGTAAGTTTTGATCTTTGAATTTGCTTTTTTCCCTTTGCCAATTGATTGTGCTTTTTGCAATAGTCCGTTGGCTAATGATAATCTTCTATGCTTTGTAGTTCCTCTTGCGAAGATCTGCCTCGAGGATGCCGAGGAGTGGCTTCGCCACTTGGCAGACTTGGAGGACATAATACGGGCCGAGCTTGGCAGCGGTTGGGATATTCTATTACCATGATCCAAGCCTCGCTCCTGACTTGGAATCCCCCCTCCCGATGAGGCTTCAAGAGTGTCCTGCTCGTACCAACGAGTGGCAGTTCTCCAGTGCCTCCGAGGGATCCTGAATGTTGCTGGCGCTTGTGTGAGCTCATTTTCCTGATGTGAATCTGAAGGAGCTCGTCACAACCAAAGCCTCGTTGCCAGGAGACCGCCATGTTTTTGATGAACTCCTAGCAGATGCCAAGTAATGTTGTTGGGGCCTGCGAACTTCTCAACGTGATTGAGAGTGGAAATTAGTATGTAATGGGCTCGGTTGAGCGTGATACAATGTAACATCATTTTTTTATATATTATTTTATTTATCTCTTTCATATTTCGTATTTGTGAAGTCTTGTGTGTGCCTTAAGAAGTCCCCTTGCCAGCCAAACCACATGCCCGTGCCTCAGATTGTATAGAAAAAGAGCCCCTTGGGGATCCGACTTGCGTGTGTTAGCCTTTTTTTAGAGAAAAGGCATACGCCCGACTTTATAGATAAAGCCACCAGGTTACCAAGCACACTAATACGCGAGTAATGACACCCACAGAGGTTCAAGTTTAACACAGAGATACACAGCCAATAGGCCAAAACACACGGCACGTATGCCGACAACCTAACATGCTAAGACCAAGTGAAGCCCGAAGAAGATTGATGGAGAGCCTCAAGTAGCGCCAGGCGGTTGGGCGAGGTGAGAAGCAGACACACGAACTCTAGAAATCAACTCCTCCACAACGACATGGTCAACCTCCTTAGTCAATAATTTCCTTTGCTGCATAAAGATCAACATTTTAAACAAACAATCAGCCGGTCTATTAAGGAAGATATACTCAATGGTAAATTTGTATCTAGTGGTCCACAGGGCCCAACAGAGCGTTGGGAACCCCACCTAAAAGAGGTGTTTTTCCTGCCCCAACAACACAGAGGATAGGGGCCTCAACTCAGTGAATGAGGACGGGGCCAAATTCACTCCCAACCAATCACGTATAAAGGCCCAGGCCAACTTGGCAAAGACACAACTGAAAAAGATATATTTTTTAGAGAAAAGCCAGAGCCCGACTTTATAAATAAAGCCACATGGCAGCGCCACGAGACCAAACAGGAAATAGACCAGTTAACGAGGAGAACGTACACAGCGCACGGAACGAAAAGTATATAAGAGTAGCCAAGAAAGGATGGATACAGGCAACTGCCATACACAGCGCGTAGGCCGGAAAGGAGCACAACGGTCCGACCCAGGCACAACTGTCAGAGTTAGCCTTTGGCAGGTATCCATGATGGATTAGGGTTTGCTTCTCAACTTCTAGTTAGGACTTAATTTTCAGGATACCAAAGTAAAGAGATAGGGCGATCTGGGTATGAGCATGTGCCTTTTTTTTTAAAACGAAGGTCAGTACCTTGATGCAGCCCCCGGGCACTTGGCAGTTTTCGAAAGGTCGTAGGATCCAACACCTAAACTGACTACCGGGGAGGCGTCCATTGTTATGATGCAACCCCCAAGTCGGGTTTAATGGTGGATATTTAGCCGCTTCCTCGAAGCCTACCGCATGGGGTCAACACGTTTTATGTGTATGTGTTAGCGATCATGTATAAAGGAAGCCATAAAGGATGTAATGGAACACCTGTATTCATAATCTATATGATCGAGCTAATGAAGAATAACACGAATAAAACGTTTGTAACTGAAAGCAAAGTCTAAGATAAGCAGCAACGCAACTGGGTTGATGTTCCGCATGTGGCACCGATCTAGCCTGCATGAGCCTGTCAATGCTTTGTTTCGTTGCGCTTCTAGCCGGTCTGAGCCGATGCCATGCAGGTGGAGCCAAATGGGTCAATAGGAGGGCTACCGATTCCTCCTTGTCTGGGCAGGGAATCTTCTGTGTTGCCGGCACTACTTCATCTGTGGTGGTACTGTAATCTGTGTCATGGAAGGTAGGTTGACGACCTCTCCTTCTAGCGCGGTCTTGGGGTATGCCGGAAATTGTGATGATTTTATTAGGCTCCGGCATCTTAAGTTTCTTGTAGACGTAGGATAAAATCGGCATGAATTTGATGAAGACCGGGCAACCGATAAGGACATGATAGCCTCGTTTGAGAGGGACAGAGATCTTGACGTACTGCAAGATGCAGTTGAGCCACTGATATGTGGATTGAAAAGTAGGTTGGTCCACCTGTCAGTGATCCAATTGCATCATGCAGTCCGTCACTGGAGTTGAGTCCTTTGAAAGAGAGTGCTTCTGCCGGTTTCTTAAAAAAAACCTTGACTGAAGAAAAACAAAAACTCTATAACCGCAACCACGGCCAAATCTAAATCTAGCCAGGAAGACCTGATCGATCATGGTTCAATCATGATTCAGCTGTACCTACTCGATCGATCTTGGAGCTACAGCCGCAGCCGCAGCCGCAGCCGCAGGTGGACTGTTTACACTGACAAAGATATACTGACAAGCTGACTGACTGCCGTGTCAGGATGCGCCGCATTGGAATGGGGTGCATTTATTGGTGCGTACATCCAGGTAATGTGCGGTCGACGTATGCATGCGTATAGCTGTACGTACATTACAGTATGATGCTCCCTACCCGGCCACTTAGTATGGTCACGTGAGATATACGTACGCTTCATCGTCGATCCACCAAACATATTTTGGGTTCATGCGTTCCATCGCTTCGCAATCTTCACTTATTTCAGCGCGCTATATATCTTGCCTACCTGCTGTATGCTAAGTACCTACAGTAGTTTCCATTTGTCTCCTGTTTTTGTTTAATTTGATGAATCAACCTGAAAAAGCGATCCACAGGCATGCAAGTGGGAGAGAGTCTGGCATGCGTGCATGCATGCAGTAACGACCCCAGCTGGTGGCCAGCCACGCCATGGCGTGCGGTTTTTAAGGCAGGCACCATCCACTACGTGCGTACGTGCATCGCCCGCCCGGTCCATGAGTCCAACTCCATTAACTTCGCCCCACCCTGCTCCTAGCTAGTCGCCTTCTTCCTCCATCCCTACCTAGGTGGCTCCTCCATCGTATATTTACACGACGAGACGGCGGCGCTACTGCTCCGTGCATGCATGCATATGTGCAGTCAGGCGGGGACACCGATGGAAGACGACGACGCGAGCGGGATCATTCTCTACTGCGACGAAGACCCTTTCGCCGACGACTCGACGCCAATTCCACCACCGGCAGCACCATCCGGCGGCGACGTTGACGATGTGCAGCAGGTGGTTGATCTGGCCATGGCGTACAAGGCCAGGGAGCGATGCTTTGCGCCCGTGGGATCGGCTGCCTACATCCACCGTCTCCTACACGACCATCATCAGCACGGCGGGGTGTCAAGCGCTAGGGCCAAAGCCGTCCACTACATCATCTACGTACGTCGTCCATGTCCTAGTATTACAGTTCATTCGTTTTCCTTTGATGAGGTTTTGCATTTCGAATTTCGGTCACTTTGTTGAATTTGGTCATTAACATTTAACGAGCTAATTCGTTGCATCAATACATACATGCATATATGCAGGCGTTTAGGCGGTTGGGATTGGCGGCTGCGACGGCGTTCAACGCGACCAACTATCTGGACCGCTTCTTGTCCATCAACTGCCATCTGGTCAGTCCTGCAATTATCTTGTTGCTAGTGTTAATTATCTCATGTTTGCGTTTGTTCTCTGGGGGATTATTTTTGCTCATAGATCGATCGATGTCACTAAAATGTTGCATGCATATATGTAACCTAATGGCAGAGTTGGGAGGTATGGATGGTGGAACTGGTGAGCGTGGCGTGCCTGTCGGTTGCATGCAAGTTGGACGAGGTCACCATACCATCCCTCCACGATCTACAGGTACGTACGTGCACTACTAGATCCGATCGATTGCTTTATATTCGATCACGAGCTCCCTGTGATTAGTACGTAAAAGATATGCAACCATGCATGCAAATTCGACCCAAGGTTAATTAATGTATTTCATGGGCCGGCCTGATAAATTAATGATGGATGATATGCGTGATGGATGGCAGATGGAGGAGGTGACGAGTCATTCGTTCCGGGCGTCGACCATCCGGGACATGGAGCTGACGCTGCTCAAGGCGCTCCAATGGCGGCTGTCCTGCGTCACCCCATACTCCTACCTCGACCTCCTCCCGCTTCCCACCACCGCCGCCGCCAATCGATCTCGTTGCATCCGCCTCCTCCTTCGATCCCTCTCCGGTACTGTGCTACCTGCAGATTGATTAATCAATTTCTCTCTCAGTAAAGAAATATAAGATCTTTTAGATCACTCGATCTAAGAAAATCTTATATTTTTGTCATTTCTCTTGTAACTTTTTCCTTCTAATTCAATTTGTCTTAACCACGTACATCATGCAGAGCCCTCGTTTCTCCGATTTGACGCCTCTGTGGTTGCCGCCGCCGCACTCAGGTGTGTGGCCCTACTGCAGGATCATGCCCATCTCATTATCCCTCCACTCTGTCGATTGGTAAAAAAAATTCACAACAACGTCCCTTGACACTCTTGTTTTTTTCCCTATAGGATGTATATATAATAATTGACCCCGTACGTGTTAACATTCTACAGGGCGATGAGTCTGACGAGTGCTTCAAGATGATGAAAGCACTTGAAACAAGCTTGGATCATCATCAATATCACAAGTACAGTACTGCTGATCAGCTGCAGGGGAGTCCGATTTCAGTGATTGCATTCGAGAGCACTGAGCGTGACAGTACAGTTAACAGCAGGTCAGCACTCAGTCGGCGCCTGTTTGGCACACCAACAACACTGGACCCATGAAGATAGATAAACCCTACACACATATACAGGAGATGCGTGCAGAGTGACCTCACACAAGAGTAACAACTGATCAAACTAGTTAAGCTCATTATAATACCATTGATTGTTAGTACGTACCATTTCTCAACTGTGATGTAGCTAATCCTGCAAAGTAACTTACCGTGTACATGTTCTTCAATTCGTTATGTAATACATGTATGTAGAAGCACGCACATATGTATTTGTGTTGTGCGCGCTTATTTGTTGTTGTTCAGTGTTATGTTTTATGGATAATTTCA
Source organism: Triticum urartu (assembly GCF_056163025.1). Classification (NCBI taxonomy): domain Eukaryota; kingdom Viridiplantae; phylum Streptophyta; class Magnoliopsida; order Poales; family Poaceae; genus Triticum; species Triticum urartu. The sequence continues at coordinate 153,577,383 of NC_141876.1, forward strand.
TAAAAATGTGTTCTGTAATGTACATCTATCATTATAAACCAGAACAATTGGTCTGGTAGAACTGAATTGGGTCTTCAGAGTTCAGTTGTTGTGTTGAACCATAATCTTGGCTTCTTCAGTCTGAAGGAAAGACAAAAGGGACTCATCATCAGCGACAGTGAGATCGACTGGAAGAGTCCGCCTTTCTGATTTCGAAAGCAGGAGTACTCAACATTACATGCTTTATCATGTGTGCTTTGTGATGAATCAAATTGATATGTTGCCGGATCGCACGCACTTCCGTAAGATCGACATGAGTAAAGCAAAAGAGATTCCAATGATCACGAACTGGGGCTACCGCTGGCTCATTCTTTTCGTTAGTTATCCAAATCTACAGCACAGTAGGAAGCCAAGTAGACGAAAATAAAGCAAGAAACCCGAATCACAAGCAAGGAATAGATCCTGAGGGAAGAAGAAGAAGATAGCAATCCCCAAAGGAGAAGGAGAAAAGAAAAGTTGGTATTTGCAGGGGAACGTACACCTTTAGAGTCTGCTCTATCTCCCTGACCTGATTGTCGGCTACAAGATATGTAGATGCAGTTGCAGGTAGCCCACTCACTGATGAAATTAAGCTAGCAGCTAGCCTGAAGAATTGATCTTCAGAGTCTAATTCTTAATCTCCATTGCACGTTTGCAGGGGAGTAGCCAGCATAGCATAGTTTCAGTTCAGATAACTAACTGCATAGAGTGCAGCTTGAATGCACTCGAGCTTAAACTTTTGTCTGTTTCAGACATGGAAGAGAGAAAGAAAGAAGGAATATCAAATAAATAAAGGTTCATGCAGGAACAAAGTAGCAGTACTTATTAAGTGGTTCAACTGTCAAATTTCATAGGTTTTCTTTGCAATATTATTTTCAGTATGGTTACTATACTACTTAAGAGTAAGACCACCACACCCCCTGCTCCACTTCGAAGTTCGAGCTCAGAGCAAGACACACACTAGCAGACGCCATGGCCTCCCCTAAGCTCTTCCTTCTCCTCATCAGTGTCATCATCTCCATGGCAATCACTAGTACTCGTAAGCATGCATCATCATCTAGCTAGTTCTTTAACTTCAATGCAGAGTTTTTTTTTGTTTGCAGCGAACTTCAATGCAGAGTATGTGCACGGTGATGTAATGTCCGTACGCCTAATGCATTTGTCTGATGGTTTTCAGCGGCGGCTGCGGCAAATGGTCGCATACATCTCATCATGGTGAACAACTGCGCCGAGTCGGTGTGGCCGGCCATGCTCGGCACCACCGGCCACGCCACGCCGCAGTCGGGCGGCTTCCACCTCGGCCCCGGCGAAGAGACCACCTTCGACGTGCCGGTAGGGTGGTCGGGGCGGGTGTGGCCGCGCCGGGGCTGCTCCTTCGACGCGCGCGGCATGGGCAAGTGCGCCACGGGCGACTGCGGCGGCGTGCTGCGGTGCGGGGGCGCCCCGGGCGCCACCCCGACCACCGTGGTGGAGATGACGCTGGGGACTCCACAGTCGCCGATGCACTTCTACGACGTGAGCCTGGTGGACGGGTTCAACGCGCCGGTTTCCATGACGCCGGTCGGTGGCGGCCGCGGGTGCGGCGTGGCGGCGTGCGGGGCGGACCTGAACGTCTGCTGCCCGTCGGCGCTGGAGGTGAGGGACCGGGAAGGGAGGGTGGCCGGTTGCCGGAGCGCGTGCCTGGCGATGGGCAGCGACAAGTACTGCTGCACCGGGGAGTACGGGACGCCGGCGGCGTGCAAGCCCACTATCTTCTCGCACCTGTTCAAGGCCATCTGCCCCAGGGCCTACAGCTACGCCTTCGACGACGCCTCAAGCCTCAACCGCTGCAAGGCCAACCGATACCTCATCACATTCTGCCCACCACAACCTGAATGATGCATCGCTATCAATCACCATGTACTTATATTTCTGAATCCAAAACCTGAGTGAACTGTGTAGCTACATGGAGTATATGATACTATAGTATGAGGGTGTTTTGGGGTGTTATTTTGGCTTATGATATTAAAGAGACACGTATTATCATGAAAAAAAGTGAAAAGACCAAATAAAAGCTTAACCAAACACTGTACAGCCTGATCCCAAACCAGTCAATTTTTTTTACAAGTCGGCAGCTTAACCGATAAGTTCTATCCACAAACGAACAACGACGTGTAGCAAGTTCAAAGGTTCCTTAAAAAAAGGCATAGTTCAAAGGCATAACACGCCAGACGGGGGTGATGGCGGAGACACAAATCTTAAACATCATCAGCGAGATGGCGTCGGCGTTCCAGCTCAAGCGAGCAACCTTATTGATGTAGAAGGGCAACCATTATGAATACGATAATCCTACACCCCGCCTGTCGTGCGTCCTGCTGTTCGCGGCGTGCGGCTCTACGCCACCCAGGCGGGGCTGCGCCGCCGCTGGCATGGCGCGTACGTCCGCCGTCGCCCTCACCACCCCTCCTTCAGATCCATGCTCATAGGTGCTGGGTGGATTGTCGCGGTTCCCCTGCCTTGGGCGGGCCATGCGGCTCCGGCGCCCTCGGCCTGGTCGCTTACGCGGCCAGGCATTACAGCTGCGTCTGGTTTGTGCCCGTGTCAGCCGCGTTTAGCATGGAGGACTGCTGCCACTGGCCGCAGTTCCCTCTAACCTTCGGCTTTCTGTCTCCGGGAGAAATCCCTTCCCTGGTTCCTTGCCAGCGGCAGCAACGGCGACGCCTTTCCGGCACCGCTTCATCTTTTTGGAGGCGCTGCTGTAGAGTTCAGCGCAGCTATGGTTTTGGACGAAAATCCTGCGATGATGGCTCCTGTGGGCGTCATTCTACCTTCCTGAAGGTATCGCAAAAACACATGCTTCAATCCACTCACCTACGCCCGCCCATCCCATCATCGACTTTTGTCTCTCCGTCGAGCCACTCACCGTCATCCTTCGATCCGTCTCATGTTCGTCCTCGGTGTTGTTCCCCGATGTCGGCCATGTTGTTGTGCATGTTCAACGGTGGCCATTGTGCTGCGGCGAGCTTAGTGCTCTTGGTGTTGTTCCGGTTCATCTTTGCTCTTCAATGACGCAAGATGCCTCCCCAACTTGCTAATCGTCCCGAATTCTCGTGGCGGAGCTCCCAGTCAAGGTTCGTGTTGTTACTCGTTGGTTGTGGATGCTCCTGAGTAGTGTCGTGAGGTTTGGTACGCACGCCGGTGCGGTGCGTTAGGTTGCTTGCTTAGTCTTGGTATTATGATCCTCCGATGACACCCCTCTTCTACTTGTGCCTCCATGGTGTTGGTCCTTTGGTCTGCTAGCTAGGTCATCCCTTGTTCGGGGCGTCCTTTTTTTTCTCTTCTCTTCTTCAGTCATTGATGTGCGTCATTTTTTTCCTCTCTTCTTCTGTAACCTTATTGCTTGTACGGTTTTCGATCCGGTTTTCCTTATAAACAGGGTCAATTTGTTTAGGTTTTCGATCCTGTTTCCCTTATAAACTGGATCAGCCAAAGTTAAGTGGTGACTCTTGGCTTTGGCAGCTTTTTGAGCAATATATTCAGGTGGGGACTTCCCCCCGTGACCGTTCAAAAAAAAAAGATAATCCTACACCTACGTAGTGCCTACGAATGTCTATGTAACTTTCCATACAACTAAATCTCTCGGCCCCTGATTTTAACGGGGGTGGGCCTGTGCCCTCCTACAGATCCAATAATCTCTCTCCACGACACTGTTTACGTAAAACACGTACAAGACCTTACGTAGGTCTAGCATTGCCCTTATGAATAGGTAATCAAAAGGGCGGTTAGGAAATATGCGTATGGCAGTAGCTTTTTATGAATTATCTGCAGAGATGAACAGAGCGAACAAAGGCAGTCCAAAAAACACGAATGAATTGACCCAAAAAATTAGCAATAAGAGCAAACATATCAGCAAAGTTATTTGGATTACAGATTACGTTCAACCACGATAGAAAGTAGCTTCAAACAACTCTAGATAAGACACCTTTGGAGAATATGTGTTTCATGTATGTGTTCTCTCCACAGAGAGAACAAGCCGCAACTACATTACCATTACGTTTAAGGATCTGATCACCAGCTGGGAGACAACCTGCCAAAGGAAAATTTTAACCTTAAGAGGGATCCACGCACGCCAAACACCGGAGAAGTGGTCAGTCTGATGCTCCTCGATGAGCTTAAAGGGATTTGACCGAGAACCTACCCGCGGTGGAATGGGAAGAGATCACTCTATCTGGAGCCTCTGAAAGGGAAAGGGAAGGGAACATGGTAGAGACCTCTTGACAGTTCACTAGCTCTACAAGAGATAAACATCGTTGGAACCCAAGGTCCCAACTATTGCCATCAAGATCCGAGGAAATCTTAGGATTACATGAGTAAGAGAACAAAGTAGGGTAGGAAAACTTAAGGGGGCATGATGAAGACTGCCTCACAAGTCTTAATTAAGACCAAAGGAGACTGTGTGTCACTTCTCTTCTTACAATAACAGTAGAGTTCACCTAATGGGAAACAAAATCGGCTGGTTCCACTATAGTTAAATTGCTGCCAATCACAACAGCTCTAGGACGAAAGGGAGAATAAGAGATACACTCAAAGGAAACATTTCTAAAGAAAGAACATCAAAACAAAAGCTAGACTAATTGGGATGGTGTTGGTGGAAGGGAGCCGGGGAACCCTGCCCTGGCGTTGATGAGCCTCTCGACATGTGTAATGACATGCCTCCCATGTGTATAGTTGACCAACATGCCCTTGTTGCGTATCACCACATCCATGATCACATTGAATTGCCTCTCAACCGCCACCTCAATCATCTTTTGCACGACATAGTTAGCATACTGGTGGGTCATCATACCCTGCATGACCAGACGACAATGTAGGACCGGTTATGTATTCTTGCTAGGCATGTAGGGTAAAAGTGGTAAGATTTTAAGAAGAGACCAGAAGATGATCATCGGTTTGACCACCACCGACGAAGAGGATTTTAATTATGACCACATTGCAATCATGCTAGCCGCCGTACTTTAGGCACTTCTCGATGACATTGGAAGAGTGCTTCATGTATCTCATGTGTACTATTTGCCCGGCAAATTTCAGCACAATAGTTTGTCGATGATGAGGCCCTCTATGCTCCACAATGTACTGTAACATGTCCATAAAACACATGTAATGCGTACGTTCAGATGAGACAAGTTTTCATCAATTAAAACATTCCATACTTTACTTGCAGAACTTAGCTTCCATAAGGATCTATCGACAGCTCATTTACACAATTGAGAATCTCCGTGACAAACACATGCATAATTTGCAGATCCTTGCAGAACTCCAGCATTTTCTAGGTCACATGTAGAAAAAACTAATGTTTAGATAGAAAATTCAAAAAATAGAAACCAGTTAAAAGTGCAATGCCCAAACTAATAACCTGGACAACATGGCATCCAAAAGGATGGGAGAATAACATCTTGGCCTTCCCACATAAGCTTCTATAGATGAATCGAATATGATGTGTTGGCACACACTCTATACATTTCTGGATGACATAGTTTGCATGTTGATCACAAACACATTTCAATAGGGATCCACCAGCTCCTTGGTCATCTCTATCTGCTAATCAATGTCACTTTCTTCGAATGCATGAAGAACAAGTCACGAGATCAATTGCCAAGCTCATACCATGGCACAAAGATAAGCAGAAACAACCATAATTAGCATAAACTATGTTATTAATTCGACGCTACATGATATTCATTGTAGAAGCTTTCTAAGATAAAGAACACATTAACAAGAGAGTAAACAACTTACAAAATTACGTTCTATCTTATAAATTGCACCTTTGTAATCTATAAATACATCTTAATTTTTTTTTCTTTTTTCGCGAATACGCAAAGATTGCGTATCTTTTCATTGATAGGAGAAGATAAGAACAACATGGGATTACAATAGCTCACTAAGCCATATACACGGGAAGGCATGGAAGTGAGCTAGGAGCATAACAGACATGGGGTTGCTCAGCCCCACGAATCCACCAAGACTAGCTCTCAGGGATGATATTTTGTATTCCGGTAGCGCCGGACTTAGCCCACATGCGTGGTTCGTCTCTAATGATGTCGGATAGCCGGGAGATAGAGGGCTGCTCGCCATCGAATATGCAAGCGTTCCGATGCTTCTAGAGGCACCATGTGGTAAGGATGATTAAGGAGGCCAGACCCTTACGCGCCGGGGACGGCGAACGGTCGCGGGATGTCTCCCACCAGGTGTAGAAGTCGGTGTCACTGATCGGTAACTCAACGGTTGATCGAACCCATCTTAGTATCTCATGCCAGATTTGGCGAGAGAAAGGGCAACCGCCAGCAGATAATGCACTGTCTCCTCCTCTTGATCGCAGAAGGCGCAGGAGTCTTCATGGGGTAGGCCATGACGAGCGAGGCGCTCAGCCATCCAGCAGTGGTCTTGCAGACCAAGCCAGATGAACAATTTTATACGCAGAGGCGCCCATGGCTTCGAGGTGAGCCGCCAGTGTGGGTCCTCGGAGGCACCCAGGAATAGAGCCTGATAGTATGAGCTCGTAGAATATGTAGCCGAAGGGGTCCAACGCCATCGTAGAGAGTCTGGCGAGTCGGAGAGAGAAATGTGGCGTACGCAGCGCCAGAGCTCCATGTACTAAACCATGGTGGCCGGGCCAAGGGCGCCCTGGATTTCCTGTACCCAAGAGCATAGGTGAAGACCATCGAGCATGGTGCGGGCCTTGCGCCGCCGATGGCTAACGAGCACGATGACGAGTGGGGCGATCTCAGCCACAGATAGACCATTGATCCAGTGGTCACTCCAAAACCTGCAGGTGCGCCCATTGCCAAGGGCCCCGGAAGTGTACGCGCGGAAGGTCCTTGATGGCCGGGTCCTGGGGGATGTGCAGGTGGCTCCATGGACGCGTGGAGTCTCTGTGCTTCAGCCATACCCAACGAGTCCTCAGTACAATGCCGACACATTGTACACCATGAACACCGAGTCCGCCAAGGGATAACGGGCGGCACACTCTTTGCCAGTTGACCAAGCATTGACCACCGTTAGCGTCTTTACTTCCAGCCCAGAGGAAACCGCAGATGATCTGGTTCGCCTTCTTAAGAATGGATTGGGTGAAGGCTTTGGCAGTGAGGAAGTGCGTGGGGATGGCACTCAAGATGTGACGAACGAGGGCGAGACGATCACCTCGGGAGAGGAAGGAGGTGCGCCACATGGATAACTTCTGCTCAAGCTTGTGGATGATCGGCATGAGACTCGTGGTAGATGACTTGCGGATGGACAAAGGGAGTCCCAAATATTGGATCGGGAAGTGCTTCACCGGGCATTGCTGTGACGCCCCTGATTCAATCGTATACTAATCATACACGCAAACATGTACGATCAAGATCAGGGACTCACGGGAAGATATCACAACACAACTCTAAAAATAAAATAAGTCAAGCATCATATTACAAGCCAGGGGCTTCGAGGGCTCGAATACAAGAGCTCGATCATAGACGAGTCAGCGGAAGCAACAATATCTGAGTACAGACATAAGTTAAACAAGTTGCCATAAGATGGCTAGCACAAACTGGGATACATATCAAAAGAGGCGCATGCCTCCTGCCTGGGATCCTCCTAAACTACTCTGGTCGTCATCAGCGGCCTGCACGTAGTAGTAGGCACCTTCAGCGTAGTAGGAGTCGTTGTCGACGGTGGCGTTTGGCTCCTGGACTCAAACGCCTGGTCGCAACAAGCGGATATAGAAAGGGGAAAAGGGGGAGCAAAGAAACCGTGAGTAATCATCCAAAGTACTCATAAGCAAGGAGCTACACTACATATGTATGCATTGGTATCAAATGGAAAAGGGGTAGCATATATGGACTGAACTATAGAATGTCAGAATAAGAGGGGGATAGCTAGTCCTATCGAAGACTATGCTTCTGGCAACCTCCATCTTGCAGCTAGAGAAGAGAGTAGATGGTAAGTTAACCAAGTATCATCGCATAGCATAATCCTATCCGGCGATCCTCCCCTCGTCGCCCTGTGAGAGAGCGATCACCGGTTGTATCTGGCACTTGGAAGGGTGTGTTTTATTAAGTATCCGGTTCTAGTTGTCATAAGGTCAAGGTACAACTCCAAGTCGTCCTGTTACCGAAGATCGCGGCTATTCGAATAGATTAACTTCCCTGCAGGGGTGCACCACATAACCCAACACGCTCGATCCCATTTGGTCGAACACACTTTCCTGGGTCATGCCCGGCCTTGGAAGATCAACACGTCGCATCCCTACCTAGGCACAACAGAGAGGTCAGCACGCCGGTCTAAATCCTATGGCGCAGGGGTCTGGGCCCATCGCCCATTGCACACCTGCACGTTGCGTACGCGGCCGGTGAGCAGACCTAGCCTCCCTTACACAAGAGTAGGCGTTCCAGTCCAACCCGACGCGCGCCGCTTAGTCGCTGACGTCACGAAGGCTTCGGCTGATACCACGACGTCGAGTGCCCATAACTGTCCCCGCGTAGATGGTTAGTGCATATAGGCCAGTAGCCAGACTCAGATCAAATACCAAGATCTCGTTAAGCGTGTTAAGTATCCGCGAACGCCGACCAGGGCCAGGCCCACCTCTCTCCTAGGTGGTCTCAACCTGCCCTGTTGCTCCACCTCAAAGTAACGGTCGGGGGCCGTCCGGAACTCAGGCGCACCACTACCTGGATGGAGCCACCTGCCCCTTCAGCCCCCATCTCCAAACAGTATCACCAGTAATGTAACAGTATAAAGTATATAGTATATGCCCGTGATCACCTCCCGAAGTGATCACGGCCCAATAGTATAGCATGGCAGACGGACAAGGGTGTAGGGCCACTGATGGAACACTATCATCCTATACTAAGCATTTAGGACTGCAGGTAAAAGTAACAACAGTAGTAGCAAGGACAGGCTATGCATCAGGATAGGATAACGGAAAGCAGTAACATGCTACACTACTCTAATGCAAGCAGTAGAGAGAAGAATAGGCGATATCTGGTGATCAAAGGGGGGGCTTGCCTGGTTGCTCAGACAAGGAGGGGTCGTCGGTGACATAGTCGGATGGGGCACCAGCAGCGGCGTCGGTCTCGTAGTCTACCGGAGAGAAGAGGGGGAAGAAACAATGAATACAATGCAAACAGATGCATAGCAATGCATGACAAAGCAAACAACGGTGTTGGGTGTGCCCTAACGCGGTAAGAGGTGATACCGGCGAAGGGGGGAAACATCCGGGAAAGTATCCCCGGTGTTTCGCGTTTTCGGACCGGTGAACCGGAGGGGGAAATTTGCGTATTCGCTATGCTAGGGATGTGTGGTGGACGAACGGGCTGCGTATCCGGATTTGTCTCGTTGTTTTGATCAACTTTCATGTACAAAGTTTTTCGATCCGAGCTACAGTTTATTATATATTAATTTTAAAAGTTTTAAATCATTTTTTGGGACTATTATTATTTAATTAATTCAAAAAAGAATTAATGCATCATCATGACATCAGCGGTCAAAGTTGATCGTTGACCAGTCAACGGACGGGTGGGGTCCGTTAGTCCTTGACTTTTATCCTAATTAACAGTTTTACTTAGTTTAGTTAGCTAATTAGATTAATTAACACAGGTTAATTAAGTTAATTTATTGTCCTAATTAAATAATTAATTAATATTATTTCTGAATTCTTTTTTTTCGTTTCTGAAGGCTGGGACCCATTTGTCATTGGCCAAGAGGCCATAGCGGGCGCGGGCAAACGGGCAGCGGCGCGGGTGCCCGAATAGGCGCGTGCCTGAGGCCACCAGGGGAGGGGGGCTCCGGTGAGCCGCGGGAGCAGCCGCGGATGGGGGGCCGGCGCAGCCGGGCGAAAGCAGGCGCGACCCGGGGGTGGAGCGGGGTTCGTGTGGCGCGCGTGCGGCGACGGGTGCGAGCGGCAGAAGCCAACGATGGCGGAGAAGAGGCGGGGCACGGTCGCGGCCGTAGGCGACGTGAAGCGGCGCAATGGGCGGCGACGAGGTCGCAGGCGAGGATGCTAGTGTGAGTGGGAGGCGCGGGATGTGGTGGCCGAACGCAGGCGCGCGTGGGTCAGCAACGAGATGCGTGCACGTGGCCGGAGCGTGTGCGGGGCGGTGGTGGCTGCAAGTGAGCACCAGAGCGCGTGCACGACAGAGAGGAGGGGAAGGCAGAGAGGTGTTCCTCACCCCGATGTAGAGGTGCGGGCGGCGTGGCTCGAGGAGGCCGGTGGGGTAGGGGAGACGACGAGGCGACGGGACGGAGGAGCACGGTGTTGGGGCGGCGGGGAAGCACCGGGCGGCGTCAGGCTCGGCGAGGTGGCGCCGGGCGTTGGCGATGACGACGGGGTCGGGGGCGACGCGTCTAGATCGGGGAGAGGGGACGCAAAGGAGGGAAGAGGGGAGGCGATGGCAGCAGTGCGGCTCCGGCGACGGGCATCGTCGTCGAGGTCACGGGGCGGCGCGGGATCAGGGCGATCCCGATCCAGATCAGGGGAGGGGCGAGTGGGGGCGAGGGGAGTGGGGGGTTACGGGTTAGGGTTTCCCCCTCGTGGGGATAAGGCAGGGGTGGGTTAGCCGGCTGGGCCAGGTGGGCCGGCCTGGCTGGTGAGCTGGGCCGTCTGCCCCAGTTGGCCAGGGGGCCTTTTTTTCTTTTTAGTTTTGTTTTGTCTTTTGCTTTTGTATTTTCTTTTCTTTTATTTCTTTTCCTTTTCTGTTTTATTTAATTTAGGACATTTAGGTATTTTATAAAAATGTGTCTTCTACTCCATAACTACCTATGCCATATTTGGATTACTCCGAACATTTTAGTTTTAATATTTTAAAACTTTTATTGTTTGCTTAATTTTAAATTTGAATTTCAAATCGGTTTCGAACTAACGCGAGATTAGGAACAGTAACTGTGGTGACGTGGCATCATTAGGAGAGGTTTACTGTAGCTTAATTATCCGGGCATCAAATTCTCCTCCACTACAAGATATCTCGTCCCGAGATTTAGGAGCGGGAGTAAGGGGGAAATATCTGGTTACGAAATTCTAACGAATCTTCTGAGTCTTGGTTGCTTTTCTCGAAGAGGTCGATCTCTATGCATCATGATGAAACTGTCGTCCCGCCTTCAGGATCTTCACCGAACTTACGAAAGGATAAGAGGGGAAAAACTCTATAAGGACGGGTTCTAACCAGATTTAGCATCGGACGAATAACTCATGGGAAGAAGCATAAGTACCTCTCGAATTGAAACTTAAGAAGATATCAAGAGCAAAGTTAGAAGGTACCATGAGAAGTTTCAAATGGATAGGTAGTTGCTCGAAGTCTGAACCAGAGTGAGAAAGGGGTTCAGAGCAGTGAGAGTAAGTATTGCGTCTGATACCAGAATAGAGCACTAGGAAGGTGGCCCGTGAATTAAATACGAAGCCAAGCGTGAGGAATAACCATTGGAAACAGGGTTGTACAGGAGAGTCGGGTTTTGATCCTGTGGAAATGTGGGTTATGGGCCCACCATGTGGGTTAAAAGTAGGAAGGGCGGAGACGTCTTGCGTGATCATGTAAGCAAGGCATGTCAGCTGATAGCCTGTCAGTTATGTCGGCAACCACATTGATACCAAGGGCGAGGGACGAAGAGAACCATTTTCCTGCTCGTTAGACGAGGTGGACCAATAGGCAAAGTTCTCGTCCATCGGTGGTTACTAGAAGTCATCAACAATAATATCAGGGTCTTACTAACAGAGTGGTACAACAAGGTGCTTACCTAAGCAGGGAATTATTACTGCTCAGTTAAGTTAGATTACAAGAAAGGTTAATCAAAACAATGGGAAGGAAAATGTGTTTAAACACATATTTCAGGGGTATTTCCTTCCCAAGGACAAACAGAGCATGATATCCATGACAGGATATAATGTAGAAACTCTTTAGGTAGGGGAGACAAATTTCATGACATTACCCATACATCGGTGTTTGGATAATTGTGCAGGAAACATTTAGCATTGGGCTTCAAATGTTCTTCTTGAAAATCGGAGTACCACAAACATGCTTCGAGATAGCATCGACATGGTCTTCGAGCAAAGGTCAGACTTTGGAAACACAAAGGATCCGTCAGGAATAACTTGTGGAATAAGTCTTACAGTTTCCTCATGGAAGAATGGATAACCTTGCTGAAAAAGGAATCTAAAACAATAGGGCCTCCGGCCAGGTGTGCTAGGCCCGACATCACCTTACCGGGTCACATAAAGACCAATGTTATAACTCTTGGAAATAAGTTACAACCATCATATCTGACCGAGATTCAGATCTGATTGGCAGGATACCTCAGACTCGGGATGCCTGAGAAGAAAAGGTGCAACACAATTGACGAGTTGACATTGTAAGATTTTCAGGAAATGAACTATTGAAGCGAGTTCTGAAACAAGAGTTCATCAATAATCCAAGGAGAGATGAGGAGGTGGCTGATGGATTCAGCAACATTTCGTCAAGATTTCCAAAAAGATGGATTTCCACAATTATGTGAACAAGGAGATAACATTAGTCATATCAAATGATATAACGATGTATGCTTGAGGAAAGACATACACAATTAAACATTGGTTGAAAGGTGCACCCGAGATATGGGCTTAGGTAGGAATGATGTCAGAATGGTGTTTCAATACCCAATGGTCTAAGAATGAACTATCGACCATTAACTCCAAAGCAATAGGGTTGCTAGGAGTACAAAATCCAAGCAGCACCGTTCACTTGTTGGTATTCCGGTTAGAATCAACATCGGGACCAAGAGAGAATGGTGATGGTGAGAAGTATCACTATACTAAGAAATTTTTAAGAGGTGGTGAAATTCTCATGACTTTCTTGACATTAAAGATGGTAATTCTCCAAGGTAAAGAAGAACAAAAGCTGGATAGCAAGGAACTCAAGGTATAACACAAAACACGATCAAGTTTGTGTTGGAGGGAAGATAATAAAGTGGCCGATGATAACACAAATCATCGAGGGGCAAGGATGGTACTACTCACCATGAATTCGACCGATATCTTGGAAGACCTCAGAATGTTGATGATGATCACAACACAGTTGTCGAGAGGTTTCAAGAAGATGTAACCGGTCGGCGATGACATCAAGTCAACGGAATGATGAAGCGAAAAATTATTGGAACCACGAGTATGACACAAACTCGAAATCAAGCTTGTTGTTCAAGGCGAATGATATGACGAAGAAAATCGACGTAAGCTTAGCTCATCGTCAAAAGTGGTGCTCCGGAGATAAGGACCAGGTAGCACAGTTAAAAATTAGCTCAATAATGGTATAGCCGATCAGGCTAGGAATGACGAGAAGGATTATTAAACTCATAAGCAAAGAAAATTAATTAGGGTTATCGAACCGGAATGAGGCATCGGTTCACATATTGGTGTTCTCGGTTGACGACAACCCAGAACCCAGAAAAATTGAAGTCGGTGAGAAATGACAGTTGATGAAGAACCCATAAGAAGTTATGCAGTTCCATGACATTATCAAGACATCCTAGTGTAATACTCGACGGTAGATCTAAGTAAAGGTTGGACAGGTGCAATGATCTGCACAAGACAAGTACTCAACTTGTCTGATAAATGGTATTAATGAGAAAATATGGTTGGAACCATGATTGCAAAGGACCAAACATAGATACAGGACGAACTTATAACAAGGGGATTAATATCATTTACAAGAAGCTTCGATGATAAGTTTCACATCGGGTCCATGGGCATGAACGCAAAGGCTCAAGGTCGACTCCCACTTCTTCCATGCATAACCTTTCATTTTACTTCTCTCTTTTGATGAAGCTGTAGTGTAGAAATTTTATCTAGCAAAATACCAGAAGAGTATGACTCGTGAAGACTTTCGAGTTCACACATAATAAGGAAGGCATAGGTTCAACCCATCAGGGTATCATGGAAACATATTCCGCAAGCTTCAATAGTAAACATCACCAGCTCGAAAGTAGAGCATTGTTCAAAAGCAGATGATACAATTTACCAAAGGCATTATATACCCATGGAAGGCTCACAAGGTTATTCAATATGAAGGACACTGTCGGATAAAATCCAACAAAGGAACCGATGGTCCACAAGGGATCTGATGTGAGCATCGGTACTCAACCAGAGGAAGAAAATGCAAGGAGATCTGATTATAGAAACAACCGACTAATTCAAAGTTCAAATGCAAAGGAATTATGAATTCCAAGACAAGGGATCAGAAGCAATGCTCTGATTAGGGATGGATAAGTTGAATAACCTTAGGGGTACAATCGAAGGCAATTTGATTGGTCGAGATCTAGCTCATGTTTAAAATGACGTCTGAGCCGGAAGGACGAAATGAAGGATCTGATTAAGGATTGCGAGCATTCACAACATATTGATTCAACAAACTCAAACTGATAATGACTAAGGATGCCAATAAGATTACCATACTTATGGGATCAATCATAATGCAAGCGAGTAAGAATTTCGAGAGCAATAGGTTGTTGATGATTTTCAGGAGATCGAATGGTATTTCGAAGACCTTTGTGAAACACCTGAACAACTGGGGATGAGCGGATACTCGGCAAGTGCGAGGAAATATCCGTAGGGGTATTCATGTAACAAGGAACTGCAAGGCAGTAGGCACAAGGATTCTCAGAACAACGAGTATTTCGGGATAATAACAAGAGCAACTGGGGACTAAGGTAAGAATGTCAAGTGCATGTAGTTATCTATAGGGGTTGATGGTGGAAGGGAATTGCAAACGCAATGAGCACAAGTTCTCGGGATAACATCGGAGAGTATCTTCTGAATCTTCTGGTGTAGCAGGCGTTCATCTATAATAAGGGGCTCTCCGGGAGAAAGTAGTTACAAGAACCTAGAGTCAAATTTAGTAAAATCATTTAACCCGAATAGAAGAGAGTTCAGAGTCCCAGAGTAAGGATCGAGGAGTAAAAGATCCTAATACCACCCAATGGCGACGTGGGCCCATGGACCGCACAGCCATGTTAGTAAAACAATTTTCATCGACTAGACTCAACTTCTGCCAAGGAGTGTGGAAGGGGATTCCTACAGGCAGTCGGCTCTGATACCAACTTGTGACGCTCCCGATTCAATCGTACACTAATCATACACGCAAACATGTACGATCAAGATCAGGGACTCACGGAAAGATATCACAACACAACTCTATAAATAAAATAAGTCATACAAGCATCATATTACAAGCCAGGGGCCTCGAGGGCTCGAATACAAGAGCTCGATCATAGACAAGTCAGCGGAAGCAACAATATCTGAGTACAGACATAAGTTAAACAAGTTTGCCTTAAGAAGGCTAGCACAAACAAGGATACAGATCGAAAGAGGCGCAGGCCTCCTGCCTGGGATCCTCCTAACTACCCCTGGTCGTCGTCAGCGGGCTGCACGTAGTAGTAGGCACCTCCGGTGTAGTAGGAGTCGTCGTCGACGGTGGCGTCTGGCTCCTGGGCTCCAACGTCTGGTCACAGCAATCGAGTATAGAAAGGGGGAAAAGAGGGAGCAAGGCAACCATGAGTACTCATCCAAAGTAATCGCAAGCAAGGAGCTACACTACATATGTATGCATTGGTATCAAATGGAATAAGGGTATCATATGTGGACTGAACTGCAGAATGCCGGAATAAGAGGGGGATAGCTAGTCCTTTCGAAGACTACGCTTCTGGTAACCTCCATCTTGCAGCAGAAGAAGAGAGTAGATGGTAAGTTCACCAAGTAGCATCGTGTAGCATAATCCTAACCGATGATCCTCCCTTCGTCGCCCTGTGAGAGAGCGATCACCGGTTGTATCTGGAACTTGGAAGGGTGTGTTTTATTAAGTATCCGGTTCTAGTTGTCATAAGGTCAAGGTACAACTCCAAGTCATCCTGTTACCGAAGATCACGGCTATTCAAATAGATTAACTTCCCTGCAGGGGTGCACCACGTAACCCAACACGCTCGATCCCATTTGGCAGGACACATTTTCCTGGGTCATGCCCGGCCTTGGAAGATCAACATGTCGCAGCCCTACCTAGGCACAACAGAGAGGTCAGCACACCGGTCTAAATCCTATGGCATAGGGGTCTGGGCCCATCGCCCATTGCACACCTGCACGTTGCGTACGCAGCCGGTGAGCAGACCTAGCCTCCCTTATACAAGAGTAGGCATTCCAGTCCAACCCGGCGTGCGCCGCTCAGTCGCTGACGTCACGAAGGCTTCGGCTCATACCACGACGTCGAGTGCCCATAACTGTCTCCGCGTAGATGGTTATTGCGTATAGGCCAGTAGCCAGACTCAGATCAAATACCAAGATCTCGTTAAGTGTGTTAAGTATCTGCGGACGCTGACGAGGGCCAGGCCCACCTCTCTCCTAGGTGGTCTCAACCTGCCCTGTTGCTCCGCCTCAAAGTAACAGTCGGGGGCCGTCCGGAACTCAGGCGCACCACTACCTGGATGGAGCCACCTGCCCCTTCAGCCCCCATCTCCAAACAGTATCACCAGTAATGTAACAGTATAAAGTATATAGTATATGCCCGTGATCACCTCCCGAAGTGATCACGGCCCAATAGTATAGCATGGCAGACGGACAAGGGTGTAGGGCCACTGATGGAACACTATCATCCTATACTAAGCATTTAGGACTGCAGGTAAAAGTAACAACAGTAGTAGCAAGGACAGGCTATGCATCAGGATAGGATAACGGAAAGCAGTAACATGCTACACTACTCTAATGCAAGCAGTAGAGAGAAGAATAGGCGATATCTGGTGATCAAAGGGGTGGCTTGCCTGGTTGCTCAGACAAGGAGGGGTCGTCGGTGACGTAGTCGGATGGGGCACCAGCGCGGCGTCGGTCTCGTAGTCTACCGGAGAGAAGAGGGGGAAGAAACAATGAATACAATGCAAACAGATGCATAACGATGCATGACAAAGCAAACAACGGTGTTGGGTGTGCCCTAACGAGGTAAGAGGTGATACCGACGAAGGGGGGAAACATCCGGGAAAGTATCCCCGGTGTTTCGCGTCTTCGGACCGGTGAACAGGAGGGGGAAAGTTGCGTGTTCTCTATGCTAGGGATGTGTGGCGGACGAATGGGCTGTGTATCCGGATTCGTCTCGTCGTTCTGATCAACTTTCATGTACAAAGTTTTTCGATCCGAGCTACGGTTTATTCTATATTAAATTTTAAAGTTTTATATCATTTTTTGGGATTATTATTATTTAATTAATTCGAAAAAGAATTAATGCGTCATCGTGACATCAGCGGTCAAAGTTGACCGTTGACCAGTCAACGGACGGGTGGGGTCCGTTAGTCCTTGACTTTTATCATAATTAACAGTTTTACTTAGTTTAGTTAGCTAATTATATTAATTAACACAGGTTAATTAAGTTAATTTATTGTCCTAATTAATTAATTAATATTATTTCTGATTTTCTTCGTTTTTGAGGGCTGGGGCCCATTTGTCATTGGCCAAGAGGCCATAGCGGGCGCGGGCAAACGTGCAGCGGTGCGGGCGCCCGAACACGCGCGTGCCTGAGGCCACCAGGGGAGGGGGGCTCCGGTGAGCCGCGGGAGCAGCCGCGGATGGGGGGCCGGCGCGGCCAGGCGGAAGAAGGCGCGGCCCGGGGGCGGAGCAGGGTTCGTGCGGCGCGCGTGCGGCGACGGGTGCGAGCGGCAGAAGCCAATGATGGCAGAGCAGAGGCGGGGCACGGTCGCGGCCGCAGGCGACGTGAAGTGGCGCAGTGGGTGGCGACGGGGTCGCAGGCGAGGATGCTAGTGTGAGTGGGAGGCGCGGGATGTGGTGGCCGAACGCAGGCGCGCGTGGGTCGGTGACGAGATGAGTGCGCTCGGTCGGAGCGCGTGCGGGGCGGTGGTGGCTGCGAGCGAGCGCCGGAGCGCGTGCACGAAGGAGAGGAGGGGAAGGCGGAGAGGTGTTCCTCACCCCCGATGTAGAGGTGCGGGCGGCGTGGCTCAAGGAGGCCGGCGGGGTAGGGGCGACGACGAGGCGACGGGACGGAGGAGCACGGTGTTGGGGCGGCGGGGCAGCACCGGGCGGCGTCATGCTCGGCGAGGCAGCGCCGGGCGTTGGCGATGACGACGGGGTCGGGGGCGATGCGTCTAGATCGGGGAGAGGGGGCGCAAAGGAGGGAAGAGGGGAGGCGATGGCAGTAGTGCGGCGCCGGCGACGGGCGCCGTCGTCGAGGTCGCGGGGCGGCGCGGGATCGGGGCGATCCCGATCCAGATCGTGGGGGGGGGGGGGGCGAGTGGGGGCGAGGGGAGTGGGGGGTTGCGGGTTAGGGTTTCCCCCTCGTGGGGATAAGGCAGGGGCGGGTCGGCCGGCTGGGCCAGGTGGGCCAGCCTGGCCGGTGAGCTGGGCCGTCTGGCCCAGTTGGCCAGGGGGCCGTTTTTTCTTTTTAGTTTAGTTTTGTCTTTTGCTTTTGTATTTTCTTTTCTTTTATTTCTTTTCCTTTTCTGTTTTATTTAATTTCGGACATTTAGGTATTTTATAAAAATGCGTCTTCTACTCCATAAGTACCTATGCCATATTTGGATTACTCCGAACATTTTAGTTTTAATATTTGAAAACTTTTATTGTTTGCTTAATTTTAAATTTGAATTTCAAATCGGTTTCGAACTAACGCGAGATTAGGAACAGTAACCGTGGTGACGTGGCATGATTAAGAGAGGTTTACTATAGCTTAATTATCCGGGCGTCACACATGCCCACCTCTTCCTAGGTGGTCTCAACCTGCCCTGTCGCTCTGCCACAAAGTAACAGTTGGGGGCCGTCGGGAGCCCAGGCCCACCACTACCTGGATGGAACCACTTGCCCCTTCAGCCCCCAACATCGGAATCACTTGCGGGTACTCAACGAGCCGACCCGACTTTAGTTACAACATGTAGTATATGTAAAATGTATAGTATATACCCGTGAGCAACACCCGTCATGATCACGGCCTGTTAGTATAGCATGGCAGACTAACAAGAATGTAGGGCCACTGATGATAAACTAGCATCCTATACTATGCATTTAGGTTTGAAGGTAAGGTATCAACAGCTGTAGCAACAATGACAGGCTATGCATCCGAATAGGATTAACGAAAAGCAGTAACATGCTACACTACTCTAATGCAAGCAGTAGGGAGAGAATAGGCGATATCTGGAGATCAAGGGGGGGGGCTTGCCTGGTTGCTCTGGCAAGTAGGGGTCGTCAACAACGTAGTCGATCGGGGCACCAGCAGCAGCGTCAGCCTCGTAGTCTACCAGAGAGAAGAGGGGAAAGAAACAATGAATACAATGCAAACAGATGCATAACGATGCATGACATGACAAGTAGCGGTGCTAGGTGTGCCCTAACGCGGTATGAGGTGATACCGGTGAAGGGGGGAAACATCCGGGAAAATATCCCCGGTGTTTCGCGTTTTCGGACAGATGAATCGAAGGAGGAAAGTTGCGTGTTCGCTATGCTAGGGTTGTGTGGTGGACGAACGGGCTGCGTAACCAGATTCGTCTTGTCGTTCCGAGCAACTTTCATGTATAAAGTTTTCCCATCCGAGTTACAGATTATTTTATATGATTTTCTAAAGTTTTAATCATTTTCTGATTTTAATTATTTTTTAAATCCAACATTATCCAGAAAAGTGAACAATGACGCAAGCATGACATCAGAGTGATGTCATCAGGTCAACTGGTCGGTTGACCAGTCAAACCAGACAGGTGGGTCCATTGGGACCCACATGTCATTGTTAGGGGCACTAACAGGGGGTTTAGACTAACTAAATGGGTTAATTAGCGGGTGGATCCCAGTAGTCAGTGAGATATTAGGGTTTTAATTAACTAATTTAATTAATTAGCAATTTATCTATTTATTTATTTTTCTTATGGCGTGGGTCCCGCATGTCAGTGCCATTGGGCTTCCTAGTCAGCAGTTGACTGGGTGGGCCACCAGGGCCCACTGGCCAGCGACTCAGGGGTGGGACCCGCCTAGCCACATCGGCGGACGGCGCCGGAGTGATGCCGGCGAGTCAAAACGTGGCGGCACGGCTCAGGAGGTGGCCGGAAAACACCTACAGGGCACCGTTTTGATCACGGATGGGCGCGTTAGAACGGCAAGACGACGACGCGTCGGTTGGTGGTGGTCTCGTGGGCCGCGGTGGCCGGAGACGAGCAGTACAACATCGCCGGCGGTGGGGTGTTTCGGGCAAGCAACGACAACGGCGATGTGGCGCGCTATTGGGCAAACAGAAGGGCGGGGCGAAGCCTACGTGCGCGTGCGAGCACAACGGGCACGAGCCCGGGACCAAAAGGTCACCGGACGGTTGCCGGCGACGAGCGCGTGTGGCACGCGTTCGGGTGCTCATCGAGCTAGGGGCTAGGCGCCACAGGGGAGCGCGTGCGCGGGTGCGTTGGGTTCCTGGAAGCACCAGGAACACGATGCCGTGCTCAGGCGAGCACGACGGAGAGCATGGCCACGGCGGCGAGGCGATCCGCGGCGACGGGCTCACGGCAATGGTGACGGGTAGCTACGGTGCGCGAGGGGCGTAACGAGGAGGAGCAGGAGGCGGAGGAGCTCACCATGCGGCACGCAAGATGGCCCGTGGTGGTTTAGTAGCAGCAGGGGCGTCGCCGGACTTGGTGAAGAACGGCGGCGACCGGAGATGTGGAAGGAGGGGACCGTTGCAGCAGCGCCTCCGAGCTCCAGCTGCGGCCACCAGTCGACGAAGAGGACGACGACGGAGAGGACGGACACGTTGGCGAGGTGGTGGCTGTGGCCGCGTGATTTACGGCGGCGAGTCCATGGCGGCGCTCGGATGCGGTAGGAAAGGAGGAGTGGCGAGGTGGATCTGAGGGGAGAGGGAGAAGGAGCGTGAGGTGGAGTGGGGAGGAGACCCGAGGAGGCGCGGCGCTGGCGATATTATCCCCTCCCGGTGCTGGTGTCGGCGAGGTGGTTGGACGGGAGCGCGCCCCTGTTCCGACCCGGGTCGGGGGAACAGGGGAGGGAGACGAGGCAGGGGGCGGGCCGGCTGGCCTTTGCCCAGTTGGGCTGGCCAGCTGTTGCTAGCTGGGCCATGTGTCCCAGGGGTTGGGGGTTTTCTTTTCTATTTCTCTTTTCTTTTGTTTTTATGTTTTTATTCTTTTTCTTTTATTTATTTTCTCTTCTATTTTAAATCATTTTAAAATATTTAGGCAACTGCTAAAAATGGGTTTTCTCCACCACAATTACCAGTGCAATATTTGGCACCCACCGAACATTTTTGTTTCAACGTTTGAAAGTTTTTATCGTTCGACTCGATTTTGAATTTGAGTTTTGTATCGGTTTTGAATCAATGCGAGTTTATCAACAGTAACTGAAGTGACGTGTCATCATTAGCAGTGTTTCATTGTAGCTTAATTATCCGGGCGTTGGAAAACTCCTCCACTACAAGAAATCTCGTCCCGAGATTTAGGATGTAGAATGAAATAGTGCGGGGTATTCATCACGCACGCGGTCCTCATGCTCCCAAGTGGCTTCATCTTCAGAGTGATGCGATCACTGGACCATGAGGAACTTGATCGCCTTCTGACGTGTGCGGCGTTCAACTTGATCGAGAATGCGGATCGGATGCTCTTTATAGGAGAGGCCCTGTTGCAATTCGAGCACTTCATGATCCACTGCTCGGATTGGGTCCTTGAAGCAACGGCAGAGCTGTGACACGTGGAACACATCGTGAACCTGAGAAAGGTTCGGCGGAAGCTCCAGTTGATATGCCACTTTTCCATGCCTTTCGAGAATAGTGAAGGGACCGATATAGCGAGGAGATAGCTTGCCCTTGATCCCGAAGCGGTGAGCACCCTTCATAGGTGTAACTCGAAGATAAGCCTTTTCGCCAAGTTGATAGACCATGTCTTTGTGATGATGGTCATACTGACTTTTCTGACGTGACTGAGCAGCCTTAAGATTGTCAGTGTACAAAAAGAGGGGTACACTTTTTGTACCCCTATAATTGTGCACGGGCAGTCTGAGCCGCGGAAACCACCACACCAAGCAAGGCAAGGGAGGTGAGCCAGGGTAAGACCGAAGCTCAAGAGAACTAGAACGACGCCAAGGCAAAGACCACGAAGAGCAAAGGGGACGAAGCGGACTCCCTCGGCAAGATCCTTGCCGGGAGACAGTTCTAGCATCCCCGGCAAGACCCTTGTCGTGGCGACTTGTCCCGCACCTACGGAGCAAATCACCCTTGAGTCCACTGCCCCCAAGGGGCAAGGATTCGGGAGACATCCCCGTCGCGGCATGCAGATCTTTGTGAAGACATTCAAGATCAGATACGCACTAAGGAGACGACAACCCTTGGCGGGATCCAGCCGAGGAAGACCACCAGGCCCCCGGCAAGCGCCTTGCCGGGGATGACAGCAGGCGCCTTGGCAAGACCCTTGCCAGGGCCCCGGCAAGGCCCTGGCCAAGGACACCCGCAGGGCCACCATTAGGCCCACGCTGACTAAACCCCCACCACCGCATGCATGCAGCTGCCGACCCAACCAGCTGGGCAGGCACCCGCGTGGCAGCATGCAGATCTTCGTGAAGACCCACTACTGCGCCACCTCAGCTGCCTGCCTACCTACATGGCATCGCAGGCGTCGCTGGCCAGGGTGTGTGTCGACACAAGAAGGAGCGGCGACGGACGAGACAGGTTTCTCCCCCGTCCCCGATAAAGCAAGGACACCTAAGCAAGATGCATTAAATGCGCCTTGTCATGTAATGCGAGGGATAACCTCGCATCACTGTTTCCACCTCCTGTGTGCCACTGTGGCAACCCCTTTTTCTATAAAAGGAGGCCTGAGGCGACCAGAGCAAGGATTCGGCTTTTTGGAGCTCCTCACGTCCCATAGCTAGCTCAAGAACACAGATATACAATCCACCAAAGCAGGAGTAGGGTTTTACGCATCCTCGCGGCCCGAACCTGGATAAACGAACTGTGTGCTATCTGTTTGATCCGCTCTTCTCACGACCCCGCGCCCCACTAACCACAGTAGGGATTCTTGTGATCCCATAGGTGTCGTTCTGCACCGACATCTTTGGCGCGCCAGGTAGGGGGCGCAGTTGTGAGAATCGGCTCTAGCAGTTAGCCCAGCACTCCTTCATCTTCGTGGCCCTTGGAGAAGAAAGGAGGCCAGAAGATCGGCACTTGAGCGACTGCAAACAGAAGCTAAGTTGCACTAAACCCTTATTTGTTCTATCCTTCTTATATGAGGTTATTCCCCCCGGAGATGTCACACCTTTGTATGAGAAACCTGCATGCCAGGGGGCTCTCCCACGATCGGCAACGCCCTTGCCCTGTTTCGAGTCTGCTCAACAGCTCATGCGGCTGCGCTGAGAATGGCAGAGTAGCCTTCCACGATCAACAACGCTCTCGATTCTGACTCGAGTCAAGCTCGACAGTTCGAGCGGCCGTGTTCAGAACGGAAAGGTGGCTTGTCCGGCAGCACGCATACCCAGTAGGCTCATGGGGATCCGTCCCCAAAACGCCGCTAGGGGCTTCCGCGCCGGCGAGCCTACCCAATCGACATAGGGTGCGCATACAAAGAGGAATTGAACGGGGAAATAACGTGCATGAGATTAAGAGTACTGCAAAAGTTATATTACATCACATCATTGCTGCGGTTCTAACTAAAGATGCAATTTGTCTTGGTCTTGAACCTGCAGCGGCGGTGAAGAACGGGATGCCTAATCCCGGCGCTGGCCTTCCACCCTCTTGATTTCGTCGATGCTGCTGATGACGGGCTTGATGCGCTCCTTGAGCACCGTGAGGTCGGTACCATCTGGCAAGCTATCCATCGCGGCATCGAAGTTGAGGTTGGGATTCCAGTACGCCATCTTGGTGAGGACCTTGGTCATGACCCCCCGGCAAAGTCGCCGGGCTTCCCCGTCCAACGTGGCCGCTCGGTTGGAGTGAAGATAAGCCAAGGCTCCAAGGACGCCCTCGAAGAACTGGGTCAGCTTGGTGTTGACGGTCCCACTGCGCTCAGGGGCGTACCTCACGTTTGGCATCCCCATGGTGGCCAACTACGAGGTGACCCTGCCGGCGACATCCTCCAGACGGCTGATCCATCTGTTCTCGCCCGCCACATATTCCTGGTGGGAGGCGGTCTCGTTCGCCCGCAGCTGCTTCTCCTCCTCCACACTCCTGGTCAAGGTCTCCTCCCGAGCCCTGCTCTCCGACAACATCTTCTCGAGATCCTCCAGCTTCAGCTTGAGATCTCTGACGGAGTTTTGCGCTTTGGAGAGCTCCCCAGTCCTGCTGATGACCGCTCCTTGCGCCTCCGCCAAGGCGTTGTTGAGCGTGCTCTTCTCGTTGGACAGCTTGAGGGCCTGCTCCTTCAGCTCGTCCCACTCCACCTCCAACTCCCTTACTTTGCCGGCATGGGCCAGAGCCTGAGCATCGAGTGCCTCCTTGTGCCTCTGCTCCAGCTCGCGAGTCCGCCGCGCGACAAGGGCCTCGAGCTCCTCATCCTTGCCATGGAGCGCTGCGGCAAGCTTCGCCTCACGCACGGTGAGTTCCTCTTCCTAGGAATCCAGTGCGGCTTGATGCTGGTTCCGGACGGCCTCGGCCGCGACAGCCAAGTTCGCCGCCTTTTCCTGGGCCTTCTCGATGTCAGCCATCTTCATGGTGAGCTCGACATTGCGCTTGGCCAATTCCTCCTGAAAGGCCCTCAGCTCCTTGCGAGTCTGGTGGAACCAGGTCTGCGTCTCAGCAACGCGCGCCTTGAAATCCACCTCCACCTGATCCACCGTTGCCGTCCTGGACTTAACCTTGTCTAGACGGACACGGTAGAGCGCCTGGAGTTTTCGGAAGTTGGCCCCCATAGCGCGGAAAAGCTGCTCTTCTGGAGAACCATCACCGCCAATGCCCGGCCCATCGACAACCTCGAGCCCGGTGGCGGCAAGCACCTCGCCGTCAAAGACTTCCCCTTCGGTGGGCGCTCGGGAACTTGACGCCCCTAGGAGATGGACAAAAAGATCGTCGCCCACCTTTAGATATCTGCCGGGGCCCGAGGTTGAGGAGGAGGGAGGCTAATCATCAACCACCTCTTCCTCGGCAGTGGCCTTGCCAGCTTCCCCGGCAGGCCCACCGTTGGCGCCCTCGGCAGAAGCCTCGCCGGTCGCCTTGGCGGCCCCAGCAGCGGTGTCCTCGGCAGCATCCTTGGCGGCCTCATCAGTGGCGACCTCGTCAGCATCCCTGGCGGCCTCCTCGGCGGCAATCCTGTCGGCCTCCGTCGTGGCCTCCTCAGCAATATTCCCAACAACAGTATCCACGTCCTCCATACCTATTGAAGGAGGGCCTGGGTAGTAATGGGAGCATTGAAGCCAAGAAAAAGAATAAGGGAAAAACAGAGACGGAGGACAGGCGACTCAGCAGTGCCAGGCTGTGAAGCAGAAGTCCCCTCCCCGCCAGCATTTGGCACCGTGGCAGAGTCACCAGTGCCCAAGTTCCCCTCTTCCTCCATGGGTGTGGGCTCTGTGCTTGGTGCCCTTGCCGGGGACGCCCCTCGCAGCGGCGTAGTCAATGGGGGTGGTGTGTTGGGGGTAGCCCTCTGCGGCTCCTCCTGCTGCCACTCCCCTCCTGCAAACCCGACAAGGTCAACACCATAGCATCGAATGCCTACCACGTGTCGAATAAGAGGAGGGTGACGAACTTACGCTGGGGGCTGTGCCGGGGGCTGCTGTCCGGGATGCTCAACGCCATTAGTGGAGTCTTCGAAGCCCCAGCCGGGGGCTGACTGCTCGCCGAGGCCTTCGCCCTCTTCACCCTCTGGGCCAACATCTCTGCATCCCTGCAAAAGCAAAAACGGATCAAGATGAGTGACTTAATTCAGAGAAATGGAAATGGCAGTAAGGAACGGAGTACTTACTCGTCATCCATCTCCTCCTCTTCCACCACTTCCCTTTTCCTCTTCGGGCTGAGAGGCCCAAGATCAAAAGGGAGCTCCGCGTCAACATCCGAGTCGACATCTGCCGAAGGAGGCGAAGAAGGCGGGGTTTGTGCGTGCCCAGATGGGGAAGGGGCTGTTGTCTTCTTCTTCTCAGCGGCCTTCGTTAGCCCCTTGGCTGACGTGGCCCTCGTGTGATGCCCAGACCCCTCCAGGGTCAATTGAGGCCGCGTAGCCCTGCCGGGCCGGACCGGCTCGCCGGAGCCAGCCCGCCGCAGGACTCGCCCTCTTCCCCTGGTTGGCGTCGAGCCCACCACCACATCCTCCTCCTCCGACGACTCGTCGGCCGCGTCTTTGACAAGCGGAGCTCCAGTGTCGGCGCTGCTGACCTCCTCGGTGGCCGCCACCCACCGGGTGAGCTCCTCTTCCTCCGCAGCTGTTGCGGCCTTGTCCTCCACACCCCCGGCGCTGCCGGCCTCCATGGCAAGTTGTGCCTCCCTCGCCCTAGTGGCGATGTAGTCCAGCTCTGCCTGGGTGGTGTCCATGACAAGCCACCGCTCGACGTCAGCATTGACATACACCTCGATCAAGGTGTCAAAGAATTGCTGCCCATCCGCTTCCTTCGGCTCCTTCCAGCTCGGGACAGGGCCATGCGCATTACAGTCCGGCATCATGGTGATGATCTCGGACCGACGTGAATTGTTGCACAACGGGACCACCCCCACTGGCAACTTGAAAAACGGCCCCTTGAGGGCCTTGCCAACCTTTGCGGCAGCCCTCGCGGCCTTGCCAGTCCGTTCGACCTCTCCATCGCGACCCACATCAAGCTGGAAAAGCCGCTGGCCGAAGTGGGCATGCGCCAACACCGTGAAATTGTGATCAAGGCCGGGGCGGAGTCGCATAATGTCAGCCGGATTCGTAAAGAGCCAATCTGGCCTCCCCTTGTTGTGCAATGGGGCGATCCGGCGGCGAATGAAGTCCGCCCCGATCATCTCAAGGGTGAGTCCGGCCCGGGTGAGCCGGAG